>NW_024080834.1:2218332-2573860 GCF_003009895.1 Hyaena hyaena
GAGGCCTTACAGATTACATAAATGGTTCAGTTAACACATATTTTGTATATGTATCATGTACTGTATTCTTATAATAAAGTATGATAGACAAAGAATGCTATTAAGAACATAAAGAGGAAGAGAAAATATATTTACAGTACTGTATTTATAAGGAAACCACCATATATAAGTCAATCTGTGCAGTTCAAACCCATTTACTCAAGGGTCAACTGTAGAAATACAAACCAGCTTATGGGAGACTCTGCTAACAATTTAGTAAGTTGTAAAAAGTAAAGTAATTGCACATGCATTTGACATTTGCATAATTACCAAAAATTATTATTCCTTATTATGTTTTTGATCATAGATTGATGTTAGCTGAACAATCTAATGGTAAATAAAATTCTGTCTTTACCTGTGTTATCAGCATGGAAATTAGCTTAAAATATAATAATTTATTACTTTGATTATAACCTATTATTGTTTTCAACTTAAGTGATAGAACATTTCAATATAGAATAAAACCTGAACACTAGGACACATTAAAACAAAACAATCCTGGAAATAAACTTATATAAAGGTCCTATTTTCTATCCATCTAAATTGTGTCTTTTCACTTTAGTCAGAAACTAATTGATATTTACAAAGTCATCTCACTCCCATAAAGAAACACTGTTTACTATATGAAGATGAGATAGAGAAGATTGGTTTTATAGGTCATTGAAGAAGCAGAAAAATATTTTAAGCTTCATATCATTTGAGTAATTATTAATTAATGTGTAAAATATATTTTCTCCTACTACCTATCACATTTTGTAACATATACAAAATCAATTTAAAAAATGTTTTAGAAATAAATTATATATATATATATTTGTTTTAAAGATAAAGCATGGATTTTTCCACTAATATCTAATTGCAAGCTATCTCTTGGTATCCATAGAATAAGAGAATGAATTCAAAGGCTCCCAGAGGAAGCTCTCAAACTGATGGATCAATGGAGTCCAATTCATTCAGGTTTTATGGTTTGTTTTTTCACTTAGTTTCTACATTTTTTATTTTAAACCATCTTATTTGAAAAATGTTATTTTTTATATTTTTTGTAATTCTTATTTTTGAGAGAGAGAGGATATAGTGTGAGTGGGGGAGGGGCAGAGAAAGGGAGACACAGAATCTGAAGCAGGCTCCAGGCTCTGAGCTGTCATCACGGAGCTGGATGTGGGGCTTGAACTCACGAACCATGAGATCATGACCCAACCCAAAGTCCAATGCATAACCAACTGAGCCATCTAAGGCACTCCAAAAAACATTATTTTTTAAAGACACCTGGGTGGCTCAGTCACTTAAGCATCTGACTCCTGATTTTGGCTCAGATCCTGATCTTGCAATTAGTGGGATGAAGCCCCACATCAGGCTCTATGCTGAAAGTATAGACCCTGCTTGGGATTCTCTCTCTCTCTCTCTCTCAAACATGAAAATTAAAAAATAAATATTATTTTTCAATCCATAAAACTGAGTATATTGATAATAAACAAACAACTCATTTAACAGTATTATTTTCTGTTAACTCTAGTATTTGAAATTTATTTTCTATTTCTAAAATGTGGCATCCAAGTATATTAATAATTTATATGATTTCTTAATAAATAGTATAGATTACTAAGGAATAAGCCAATGATAACCTCTTTTACTAAAGAGAATTCATTTTCTTTTGCCAAAGAAAGGAGAACATTTTGGAAACTTTAATTTCTTAACAAGTTTGGCATACAAAATATCAGTAGGCATTCTGTGTTTAAACTCTCAAGATACTCCTAATTTTTACCTAGTAGTGATTAACCAGTTCATATAAATTATTTTCAATAAATTAAACTTATGTCACTGGAGTATAAAAACAAATCACTATTTCAAAAAAGTTACAAAAATTAATATGTTATTTAATTTCATCTATTAATCTGGAGGATTTGCACTTGAACCCCACCCACCACCTAAAACCCCACTTTCATTATAATATAATTCAGAATAGTAGCCAGGAGATGTCCTACTCAGATTTTTAATGGTCTCTATAGAGATCCAGAATGATTAAATTCTCAGCCAAAGATAGTCTCTTACCTAAGACAGGGAAACCAGGAATGAAGACATCAGAATGAGTTCACCTGATCACTGGGGCTCCTCAGACTTCTCTGAACACTTGGAGCCTGTAGAGATGACCCACCTAAAGCATTAAGAACTAGTATCTCCTTTTCTTAGGGAGATACTGCAGACTAATAGGCAGCCCCCTCAGGAGCTGTCCCAGGCTGATAATTATAGTTAAATCTCAGCATAACCAGGCTGGCAATATGCTAAGTTTGATAGAGGCAGAAAAAGATTACAACCCAAAGGAGCTGCAAAAATTAGCTAGCATGTAACAACAGGATCCAAGGGAGTACTCCTGATATTGGATTCGGTCCCTGGCAACACCATGTTTTATTAACTAACTCATCAACTTCCTGTCAGTAGAGCCCCCTTGACTGCTTATCTGACATTGCTGATTTTTACAGTGGTTAAGCAGCCCCACCTGGTCTCTACTGCTGTATTTCAAGGAACCTGAAATATAAACTAAATAAACAAGAATTCATTTATTTAGGGGCACTTTTATAGAAAACAAAATTTAACTCCCTGGCCAGGACCCTAGGGATTAAGCAAACTAGCAGCCAAGGTGGCTCTTTAAAACCCGGAGAAAGTGATAGCTGAGGCTGAGTGAGGGTGAAGTGCCTGAGTTACCTCAGTGAATGGTAGATATACGGATAAAAATGTTAATGGGCATGTACATAAAATGGTTATATAACGTGAGACCAGAGGGCCCACAAAAGAACAATGTTCCAGGGGAAGGCCCAGAGGACTCACCTTTAGCTAAAGACTTAATAACTGCAGTGATGACAGAGACACTAGCTTTACTAAAAGAAGGTTCTCCTCTGCAAGTCAGGGCTGATGGTAGAAGATATAGCCACAGGTATTGTTAATAGAAAGGAAATAATGGGCCCTCAAAATAATAGAGCTAAGGTGTTGTTGCTTAACAAATCTGAAGCCAGAGGGTCACAAATTGCTATAAACATCAGGAGGGCAGAGAATGGTTAAAGGGGCTTTACAGAGAGGGAATTGGTGAGTTAATTAGTAGACCATGACATTGCTGAAGCAAAATGACAGAAAAAGAAGTTGCTCTTCTGTAACTATCATCAGAAGAAAGCATGAATGGAGGAGCAGGAATCTGAAGGTGGTTTCCCCAATAAAACTTATGCCTTTCTCACTTCCCAAACATGAACCACTTTTCAGATATAGGACCCTGCTCTGAGAATTATAGATGACAGCCTCCACCTTCCACTCCTTCTGAGTTCATTGTAGCACTGAGACCAAACTCACTCTCTGTGCTTTCCCAGCTAATGTCTGGGCATGGCAGAGGATTTAGAAACAAGAACTGTACTTTGAAGTGCTTCCGACTATCTACTTTCTCTTTCTTCTCCTTCTTCTTCCACACCTATCAGATATGCATTGAAAGTTTTCCTTACCAACCTCTGGTCTTCTCCCCTTTAACTTTCCTAGGCATTACCTTCAATAAATTCTGTTCATGTTCAATTCTCTATGCTTCTGCTTCCTGGGAGACCCAACGTGGCATACTAACTCTACCAGTCTACTGCCTCTTGTACCCACAGGGGATAAAACTAGACCAATAATACTGTAATTCAATTTTAGTCAATACATTTCAAGGTATATTTGTGACATAGATCACTGGCCATTTCATATATATACACATAAATTAATGACATATAGTCTCTATATTCAAGAAACGATCTATATGAACAAACATGCAAAATAACTATACTCCCATTCATGCAGTGATAAGACCATGTCTTAAAGGAAAAGTATTCAAGTGATTTGGGTGGAGAGAAGCTTAAAATTATTGTGACCGGGAATCTCTGGGAAGATTTTCTAGTGAAAACTTCTAGCTCTGATCCACTTGTGGTACACAGTATTTTCTAAAAATAGCCATAAGAGTATTTTTATTCTCACATGATCTTTCAGAAGCTTGCCTCAATCCAGAGACAGAATTTGTTTCCTCTACCTCAGAACTGCTAGTGTCTTTGAAACTACCACAATAAAAATAATACAGCAGAAATGATATTGCATTACTTCTGAGATCTAGGTAATAAAAGACAATGCAGTTTTCACCTCAGAATAGATGAGCCAATGATGGGGAAGATGATGTTACCACCAGTTGACCCATGAGCTGGATCTGGGAAATCAGAGACCCCTTATCTGCCCCCTGTCCTTGGAACGTGGATTCTGCTTGCCTTTTCTGCTCCTCTCAGAGGTTGCTCCAGGGATATAGCCTTGAGATAGTGATGTTGAGAACACCTGCATAGGATACTTGATTAAACTCAGTGAAGACCTCTCTATATATAAACTTTTAAAGTTTGGCAGGCTGGTGCAGGGATCCATTAGTCTTGCTGCTGCCCAAGACTCATATGGAAGTAGGGTTTGCATATTACAACAGCCACCTACTAACCTGGAGTGGCCTGCCTCTTTCTTTGGTCTCTTTCTGCCCTCTGCATTTGGGGGCTAGTTTCAGATTACACCTGGGAAGCTCCCGAGGCTCTTGTGAACTCCCAGCCAATATGTTAGAAATTCTGCTATCTTAAAGATTCCGTGTTGGAGAGACACAAGGAGATACTAATTAGAGAAATGCCCAAGGAGACCCAGCTGTTTGAGCCTGGGTCCCACATGTGTAAGTGAGCAGACCATCAGATGACTCCAGTAAGCAGACTTCCAGCTGCCTCAGGGGCAGCAGAGACTAACTTTCCTTTTCAAGGACTTTCCAAATTGCAGAATCATGACTAAAATAAACATCATTTTAAACCATTAAGATTTGATGTATAAAATAATGTCAAAAGGTACAATTTTCTAGTTGTAAACAAAGTAAGTCCTGGGAATATAATGTACAGCATGGTGACCATAGTTAATAATACTGTATTGCATTTTTGAAAATTGCTAACATAATAAATCTTTTTCTAAATATTGCCAGGAATAAAGATTAAAGGTCCTTATCACAAAAAATTGTAACTAAGGTTATGGATATTGATTAGACTTATTGTGGTGATCATTTTCAGCATATACAAATGGCAAATAATTATATCGTACACCTGAGAATAATATAGCATTATGTTGACTTTACCTCAATAAAAAGGTATAGTTTTGTAGTTTCAATTTCAAATAAATTTCAGCAGTTTTTCAATTGATTGATAAATAGAGGTGTGTGCATATGAGTGTGTGTATAATCAGTTCATCATTTGTTCATTAAGGCAATTTTCACTCATCAATCTAAATGAGTTCTTCATTTTTTAAATATGATATTGGTGTCATTCATGACTGTTATTTAAATTTAAAATTGAATTTACCAATTCATAGAGCTGGAAGGCTAGGGACTTAAAGGCTTAAGATAGCTAGACCCAAATGTGCAAACACTGTTTCAAGAATCCCTCATTCTATCTTTCAACTGTAGTCTTTTTGTTTCATTTGTTTTCACCTGGAATCTCTGTGTTACAAAAGATGGCCCTAGAGTGCTCTAGATTCCATGATCCGTACAGTTATCTCATCAATCTCAGACAAGTTAACAGAAAACATTTCTAGTGTACTTCCTGACAACATATTATTGGCTTGGCTTAAGAAATATGTTCATCTATGAATTGATATATATGACCTAGGAAGTGGATTGCTCTAATGCCATCCAGACTTGGATCAATGGATAGAATTATAAGAATTCACACTTATGTTAATAAGTGGCTACAAATTTCAATGTTTCAATGCTTTATGAAGTATAAGAGAAGACCAGAATATTAAGGTATTAAAGACACAGAATACACTTAGTATGGAATTCTGAATACTGTATTTTTTCTTGCTGAGTTGTTGTTTCCTGTGTAAATGGATGAATTGCAAGATTCTATAAACTGCTGATTTCTCTCTCTCTCTCTCTTTCTTTCCCTCTCTCTCTCTCTCTCTCATAGTTTCAGGTAAATACTTTATCAACGTTTTTTTTTTCCTGAGAAAAGATGATAGCTAATCTATTATTTTACCTCTATCATTGGCTATTTATTTTTTCATTTATCCTTATTGAATTTTATAAAGGAAAAATGTTAAAGTGGGGTTTTTGGGGGTCATTTTTAGAACAATTTTAGGTTCACAGCAAAACTGAGCAGAAGGTAGAGATTTCCCACATTGTAATAAACTTACATTGACACATCATCACTAAAAGCCCATAGTATATGCTTCACTTTGTGTTGTACAATCTATGGGTTTAGACAAATGCATAACAACCTGTATCTACCATTATAGTATCATATGATATATTTTCACTGCCTTAAAAATCTTCCGTGCTCTACGTATTCATCTCTTCCTTTCCCCAACCATTGGTAACCACTGATCTTTTTACTGTCTCCATAGTTTTTTTTTTTTTCCAGAATGTCACATGGATAGAATTCATTCCTCTGCTTCTTTCATCTTGCTGTTCATTCCATCAAGCAAGTGTATCTTTTTGTTTATTGAGCCCTTTGCCTCTGATATGTTATTCCTTTCTTAACATTTTTTAAATGTTTTATTTATTTCTGAGACAGAGAGAGAGAGAGAGAGAGAGCAGGGAAGGGTCAGAGAGAGAGGGAGATACAGAATCTGAAACAAGCTCCAGGCTCTGAGCTGGTTGTCAGCACAGAGCCCCATGCAGGGCTCACACCCACGAACCGTGAGATCATGACCTGAGCTGAAGTCGGTCGCTTAACTGACTGAGCCACTCATGCGCCCCTCTGATATGTGATTCCTGATCTCTGTGTTAAGGGTCTCATTCATGTCTTCCACTATTTTTTCAAGTCCAGTGAGTATATTTATGATCATTACTCTAAATTCTCTACCAGGAATATTATTTATATCTGTTTCACTTAGATCTTTGGCTGTGGCCTTGTCCTGTTCTTTCTTTTTGGACAAGTTCCTCTGTCTTCTCATTTTGTCTAAGTCCCTGTGCCTTCCTCTGGGTGTGAGGAAAATGAGCCACTTCTGTTTTTATGGGAAATGGTCTTATGAATAAGAGGTCCTGTAGTGCCCTGCAGTGTAGCATCCCCTGTTCCCTCAGGTCCTGGTTATTCAGTGTCTCCAATTTGTGCTGCATGTGCTTTGCTGTTGTGTCTTGGCCACTTGATCCTTCAGGCTAGTCATCTGCAGAGACTCTCTTTGCCTATTGGGGCAGTGTTTGGTCCCTGGCCTGAATATGTTGAGTTTTAACTGGTGTGCTCTGGTCTGCCTGTGAAATGAGAGCTATAGCCACTGCCGCCAGAATGAAGGCTCTGCAAACTCCCAGGTTATGAGATGCAGTGTGGGCAGGGGTTTGAGCTGGTTTCTAGGGGTGGGGGCCACCACACAGGGACTGATGCCAGGATGACTGGGAAGGGTGGTTACACCCAAGCTAATGGGAGCGGGGCTTGATGTAAGCAGGTTAGGTAGTGTATATTGGTGCTATGCTGGTTCCCACCGGTAGCTCTGTGTTTATGCTGAGGTGTAAGGGAGGGAAATGGCACCTGCCAGTTTCTTTCTTCTTGAAGGCATCTCTCTGTGAATGCTATCTCTCTGGGACACTCTCTGAAATGAGCAAGTAACTTTCCCACTGTATGTCCAGGTGCTCTTTAGATTGCTGTTTCCATGCTATATGTCAGTGAGCTGTTTGCCCTGCCTTTTCTCTAAGAACAGCCCTAATGCCCACTGGACTCTCCCTGAGCAAAGGCTGCTATGCTTGAGAATGACCCTGCTGCCTGCAAGATCTCATGTAATTTGGCCTTTTTTAAATTTTTTTTTTTCTTTTTAAGCAATCACTATGGGGAACTGTCTTTCCTGTGCGTTCCGCTCTGTGCTAGTTGGTCTCTCACCTTTCTTTGTTACTGAGGCTCCCTCCCCACCATAATGGCCAATATCTATTTCTCTCCCAAGCCAAATCTCCACACTTCCTGCCTTCTTTGATGTGGCCTATACTCTACCTTCAGCTGAGGAGTTTATTCTGCTAGTCTTCAGGTCAATTTCTGGGATATTTAGGGTGATTTGATAATTATCTAGTTGTATTTGTGGGATGAGATAAGCTTAGGGTCCTCCTACTCCACCACCATGTTTCCCTATTTCAATAACATTATTTTGATAAATTGAACACCAAATCATTATGGAATACCTTTCTTTATTGCTTTTGTTATTTTCTCTAAAATCTACTTTGTTTAATATTAAAATAATCACTAGAAATTTTTCTTTTTGTTAGTGTAAGCATGTATATCATTTTGTATTCTTTTACTTTTAATCTACTTGTGAACAAATATTCAGAATGGGTTTCTGATAGGTATCATAGAGTTGTGCCTTGATTTTTGCTCCTATCTGGCAATCTCTGCACTGTATTGAGCTGTTTGGACAATGTATATTTAATGTTATTATGTATATGCTATTTATGTTTCAGTTTAGGCTTGCTATTTTGATATTTGCTTTTTACTTGTCCCATATGATTTTCCTCTTTCCTATTTTTCTGATCTTTTTGTAAAGTAGCATGCATTAATGCTTAAAATAACATATATTCATCTTTCCATATGTGAATAATATAGTTGTTTGCCAATTTTCACTTTTTAAAAAAATTTTTTAATGTTTTATTTATTTCTGAGAGAGACAGACAGTGTGAGCAGGGGAGGGTCAGAGAGACAGAGGGAGATAAAGAACCTGAAACAGGCTCCAGGCTCTGAGCTAGCTGTCAGCACAGAGCCCAATGCGGGGCTCGAACCCACGAACTGTGAGATCATGCCCTGAGCTGAAGTCAGACGCTTAACCGACTGAGCCACCAGGCGCCCACCAATTTTCACTTTTAATGGGTTTTTATATAACAAACTTTATTTCTCTAGACAAAATCATTAACACCTTTTTAATTATAGTTACTCTACTACTTACACAATTAAGAGGTGATATTTTCTCTAATTATAGATCAGTCAAGGCCTTTCTTCTGAATCACCCAAGAACTTTAAAAAGGAAATGCCCAAGTATCCTGGTCAACATGACATAAGATCATAATGCGAGGATGCATTTAACTATCATCCATGTATGGTCACACCATTTTCTGAACTGAATGTTAAAATCAATGGCACATTAAAGTTCATAATCAGTTTTATTCTTTGGCCCTTTAATTCTGATTTATATATTCTTCACCCAAAATCCACCTTTCCAGACAGGCCTTGACCATGACTGAAATCATACCATCGCTTCTACCTTTACATCTAGTACAATTTTAATATCTAAGAGAATACTTCCAAATATTATTTTACTCTAAATTATTTTGAATTATTTTGAGTCAGTTTAATGCTTTGAAGGTTCAAGACAAGACAAAACACATTTTAATATTTACTTGTTTATTTAACTGTCAAAAATTCAAATTTGTTCAACAAGGCCACAGGATTCTCAAATGTATTCATCTAATATTTTCTCTAGTGTTTCCAAATATTGCTTTATAACTAATTCAGCAAATACATATTATTAAGCACACTCTATAAGCCATTAACTTTGCTAGAAGCCCTGACAACTTAATTCATGCCACAATGTATTTTACAATTTAAGTATGGCTCTATTATTCACAATCATTCAGATTTGTGCTTACTGTATTTGTGTGAGCTGTACTCATTATTAGGAAAGTGAGCACTTACATAGGCCATACATTTTACTCTGTATTTATTTCTGTCAGTTATTTTTTGTAATGTATTGTTAAATAATTAAGATAGAAGCAAGATTTTATTCACATCTGTATTGGTAAATTGGTCAAGTTATGATGATAGGCTCACATAGACAACTTCAACAATATTATTTTTAAAAATATCCATGAACAGTGTCAAATTTTGTGACTTAAAATGTAAGTATGTTTCTATCACAACAGAATACAGAAATGGAAGAATAGTGGCATTTTAAAAATTTACTTTTAGATTTATTCATTTTGCAAATGTTTTGTCAAATATTTAAAAGATTTTGATTCTTGCTGAAGTCATGAACATAAAATTAAACAAAATGCGAATTTTTAAAAATAACTACAATTATTATATTGTTATTCTCCATAATGAAACTGTGACAATGAGTAAGTATTTTGGAGGTTTTTACCAATCTGAGATTTTATATGGTAAGAAAACAAATTGTGATATCAAAATAAGTGCTTACAAAGATACTTTTTAGAAAATTTTCTAATTTTGTCAACGTACTAGCATTGTATGGCTTTAAGCATATATTTTCGTTTTGCATAAGATAAGAATACCACAAATGAAATCATCAAACATACTGACTATAAATTGACATATGTGAAATTTCTAAGGAGAAAAAGCTTTAGACTCAAGTTTGCAAACTAGAGACAATTATGCCTTCTTTACTTTGGCGTCTGGAATGGATATATTACAGTTATATGTATGTATACATATATAAAGGCCCTTTTATTTTCAATGCCAGATGAATAAGATATAAATAACTATCCAACTCAATGACTCAAAGGGAACAAAAATTCACTTACTATGGTGTAAGAGAATAGGAATATTCTATGCAAGGTCTGGGACCCAACCCAAAAATCAAAAGTACTATTGTATATCATAGACATGAATTATTGGATATGAGTTATTATTCTTAATCAATAAAATATTATTCAATATGCCCCCAAATTTTAGTGGTGCCAAGAAATCAAGGAGGTTAACTATAAAACCATTAATGGGGGTGGTGATCATTTAACTTAAATATCACATAAAGATATCATTTACAATTCAGTTAAGGAAATCAATTTATCACCACTGCTAAAGTATAGTTTGTTGATTGTTATAGACTTTGGGGGGAAAAGGCAAAGGTTTGATACAAACTCATAATGTAGAGTGATTTCCCATCACAAATGATTGGAACACATTTCTGGCATCCTAATGTTCCTGTGCTGATGGGCTCTTCTGTTGTTCAATGTGTCTAAAGCAATAAAATCAGCTTGTAAGCTTTGCCTCGGCAGCTGAGCACTGCATGCATTCAGGCCATTATGGCAGTAGGGATGCTCAGTTGGGAAAATGGTATATAAATAACTGATAACATGAGGGGAGTCTGATTAATCCTTACTGGCCAGTGACTATTTTTAGGCTCCCCTTGTGTTTGAAAGGATTTGTGCTTCTGAGGAATTGAATGTAAGACTGAATGCTAACTCCATTTGAGGGCACAAAACAAGTTCTTAGAAAATAATTATTTTAAAAATGATTTCTGAAAATCAGAGTAGTTTTTTTAATGTAAGTATATGCCACCTTTGATAACTATAATTAGGGGAACATATAAAATTTCCCCAAAATGTAAATCCCATAGAAAGAGAGCAGTAGCTTTGCATTAATATTATATGCTTTTTCTTAGTGATACTTTTTGATGCATTCTCTGCAATTCTTTAAAATTTTATTTTGCTTCATTGCATCATTTAAAAAAATTCACTCTATCTGTTACATTCTCATTCCCTTCTCTTCTCTCTCTCTTCTTCCCATCTCCTAGCCTACACAGTCTGGAAAATATACAACACTTTTTACCAAATAAGATAGAACTCAAAGACATGTACACATATATTCCTGTCTCTGATATTTGCAATATTTATGCAGTTGCATTTCAAGTTATATAAAGAAAGATCTGTATGCATCACAATTAAGTATTTTAGATCAATTAAGAGAAACAAATTGATTTTGTCAATTAATAGTATACATTTTCATATCAGCTATTATTACATATTTTAAAGTTTTCATTACCCCACAGCCAACCATAACATAGCTGATAAAGCTAAACTTGTCTATTATTTCTAGGTTTTGCTCTGATGGAATGATCTAATCTTTGATAAATATTATCATAAGGTTTTGGGACACTTAATTTAGATTCATGAGTACCCAATCACAAATATTATATGTATATGTCCTAGCAAAATTAATCATTATCTTAATTCCAATGTGATAAGTTGATTGGTGTTTCATTCTAGCCAATCTTTAGATGACTGAAATTTTGACTGGTAACACTTCTCCTGGTACTAGCTACCAATTTTTGAACAGCTACTCTATAAGAGATGCTATCCTAGGTGTTCACTTTATGATTTATAATTCTCAGACCTATTGTGAATATTGTGAATGTTATGTAATATTATCCTTACTATACAAATGAGAATGACATGCAATTCAAGGTTAATAGTTTGACGTATATTATAGAACTGCCAAGTTACTGAGCTGGGATTGTAATGAAAATGTGTATGGTTCCAAAGCATGTTATTTTTCATATTGTGTTATGCTACCTGAGCCTTACTTAATTTAATTTTTATTTAAAAAATATCTTCAAACTATCTGAAACCTAATCACAATTACTCATCATCCCTTACCATGGACAAAGCGAAATCTTGAAAGCAGTCATGGCTACATATAGTGAACACTTGTGATTCACATTGGTAAATGTATACTACAAACATGAATGTGAAAAGATCCCTGAAAAAATAATGGCATTGAAGAATGTAATAAATAGTATTAATGCATAGTTGGGCTTTATAAATGCTACACATGAGTAATTAATTTTAAGTTGTGTCTTCTAGCAAATTATGTAAGAGAAGGACTTGACAAGTTAATATAACTACCGGGACAAATGAGTAGAAAGGAGTCTAAGCAGAGGCAGTGAAGTTGAGAAACATTAGACTGAAAACCATGAACTTAGAACGTAGTTTTGTTTTCCAGAAATGGAATATGTTCAAGATTTGTGTTAGTTGTTAAAAGAAAATTATAATATTTCAATTGCCATAACCTCATCCTTACTCTTTTCCTCATTTTTCTGAAAACATTAAGTTGATGACTACATGTTATAATTGACTAAAACTGTATATCCTATAATATATAACCTACTTTTATACATACTTTAAGTTATGTTTATAATAAAATAGTCACCCAATTCTATACTTCAAAATTACTCTTATGGCTCACCAAGTTTTGTTATGAATGAAACTGGTTCACTAACTAGGTAAATTGATGTGATGACTGCAACTTCCCACATTGTAAGGAAGAATTCAACTTGGCAAGAAATAAAACCTGTGGAAGAATGTCTAAAATATGAACATATTTATTAACTGCCGCCTCCTATATAAGGTCTCAGCTTTTGTATCTGCTTTTAATGTACCATGTAGAGAATTATATTGTAATTATTTATTTTACATGTTGTTCCCCCACAAATGTAATCTTTTCTGAATACGATTCCATTTCTTTCCCTTCATTAGATTACTAGGATCAAATTCTTTGTCATAATTTCATCTTTTGAAAACATACAAGATTGCTGTATGTTTCATAATTTCTTGTTACATTCAGAGAATATCATTTGATTTGAAAACACAAGAATAGCCACACCATGTAAATATAAATTCCAGGGTCACCAGGGTAGCTCAGTTTAAGTGTCCAACTCTTGATTTCAGCTCAGGTCATGATCTTATGGCTGGTTAGTTCAAGCCTCGTGTCAGGCTCTGCACTGACAGTGCAGAGTCATCTTGACATTCTCTCCTTGCCTTCCTCTCTCTCTGCCCTCCCCCTGTTTGCACTCTTTTTCTCTCCCTCTCAAAATGAAACAACAACAACACAAAAAGAAATGAAATCCACACATAAATGGCTATGAACTAAATGCATCTATTTTATGAGCACTATCCTATTTCAAAAATAGCATTTTCAACTGGAGATATATTAATGTAGATAGACCTCCATTACCCATTTGGATAAGTATCTAATGATAAAATTGGAAAGAACTCTATTTTAAGGGGAGAGAGAAATATAAGTTGTTTACAATTATTAAAAGAAGTATAATTAATATCACAACAAAGAACCAAACAGAAATTCTGGAGCTCAGGAATACACTGAATAAAATTAAAATAATATGTAGAGAGGCTCTCTACCAACTGGGTGGCTCAGTTGGTTAAGCATCCGACTTCAGCTCAGGTCATGATCTCATGGTTCATGAGTTCGAGCCCCACACTGGGCTCTGTGCTGATAGCTCAGAGCCTGAAGCTTGCTTCAGATTCTGTGTCTCCTCTCTCTGCCCCTCTCCCCTTCACACTCTGTCTTTGTCTCTATCAAATAAAAATTTTTAAATGTTATGTAGAATGTCAACAGCATATTTGATCAAACAGAGGAAAGAATCTATAACTTCAAAGACAAATTATTTGAAATTATCCCTACTTTCCAAAGCAATCTATAAATTCAATTCAATCACTATCAAAATCCCAATGGCATTTTTTACAGAACTAGAAAAAAGTCTTAAAATTTATATGAAAGGACAAAAGACACTGAATAGTCAAAATAATCTTGAGAAAGAAGAGCAAAGCTGAAGGTATTATGCTTTCTAATGTCAAACTATATTAGAAAGCCATCACAATCAAAATTGTATGGTATTGGAAAAAGACACAAAAAAATCAATGGAATCAAATAGAGAGCTCAGAAATAACTATACATACACACACACACACACACACACAAATATATATATATATATAGTGAACTAAACTTCAGCAAAGATATCAAGAATACTCATGGGAAAGAATAGTATCTCTTCAATTAATGATGTTGAGAAAACTAGACATCCCCATGCAAAAGAATGACATTGTTCCCTTATCTGACATCATACACAAAAACTCAATGAAAATTGATTAAATGAAGACCGAAACCATAAATTTTCTAGAAGAAAACATAAAGGACACTGTCCCTGACATTGGACAAGGTAATTTTTTTATATTTAATACCAAAAGTATAAGCAACAAAAGCAAAAACAGACAAGTGTGCTACATCAAATGAAAACGTTCCTGCACAGCAAAGGAAACAATTAAAAAAATGAAAATGTGACCAGTGGAATTGAAGATAACATTTGCAAGCTATATACTGAACATGGGGTTAATATCCAAAATATATAAGGAACTCATACAACTTAATAAGAAAAACAATACATTTAAAAAAATAGGTAAGAACCTAAATAGTCATTTTTCCAAAAAACATATACAAAGGACTAACAGATATATGAAAAGATGCTCCACATATTGCCATTCATCATGGAGATACAAGTCAAAACCACAATGCAAGATCACCTCCATCTGGCAGAGAGATTTAAGGATAACTATTGGCAATGATTTGGGGAAAAAAGGACCCTTTTATAAAACTGTTGCAGGCAATGTAAATTGACCTATGCATTTGGAAAACAGTATGGTGTGTTCTCAAAAGTAACAATAGAACTGTTGTATGATCCAACAATTCCACTTCTGAGCATATATCCAGCTTAACGATAACCCACAACCCTCGGACCAACTTTTGGGCATATATCCAAAGGAAATATAATCACTATCCCAAAGTGATACTGCACTCCCATGCACACTGCAGTATTATTTACAGTAGCCAAGATACAGAAACAACCCCCGTGTCCATCAATAGATGAATGGATAGAGAAAATGTGATATGTATATGTGTGCATATAAATATGTGTATGTATATATACACATATATAGACACATACATATATACCCAAACAATGGAATATCATTTAGCTTTAACAACATGGATGAACCTGGAAGACATTATGCTAAGTTAAATAAGCTAGCCACAAAAAGACAAATACTACATGATCTTACTTATAAAGACTAATATACATGATCTGAACCCATAGTGAATGGAATGGTGGTTACTGGGGCTGTAGATGGGAAAAAACCGGTTGTTGGTAAGAGGGTACAAACTTTCAGTTATAAGATGAATACATTCTAAAGATATAATGTACAGAACAGTGACTATAGTAAATAATTGTATACTTGAAATTTGCTAAGAGTAATGATCTCAAGTGTTCTTGCTACAAACACACAAAAAGACTGGTAACAATGTAAGTTGATAGATATGTTAATTAGCTTAATTGTGAAAATCATTACACAATGTATATATATATATCAAATATATAATTTTTTTGTGAATTATACTTCAATAAAGCTGGGAGGAAAAGAAGTATAACTAAGGCTAATGCAATGGAAAATATCAAGGAAACTTAATAGTTTTGAAAACATCACTAGGAAATTTCAGAAGATGAACATGTCAATTAAATTATCTACTATGGAATTATTGTGGCTGTTTGATTATTCCATACTCTTCTTCGTTGATACAATGTTGCTTATACTTTTTTTGTTTTTTCTTAAAATATGAAGTAATGAAAAGAATAAAGTAATTAGTATGGAGATAAATACTGGAAATACTTCAATGTCATGATATGCTTAGGCTATTATCCCTACCCTGATATTCAGAAAAATATCAGAATGCAACGCCTTTTGCACTCTTGGTGCCAGAGGGAAGGAGAATTACACATAGGACTTTTGCTTTTGTTCTACAGAAACCAGTTTTCAAGGGTACCTGGAATCTTCTCACTTAATGTCTAACTTTGATATTCAAAGGATTTTGAATTCAATTTTTTTTCTAGTGGGAGTATTTTCTCTAAACTACTACTGAATTTTGGGTGAAAAACAAACAAACAAAAACTTAAATCAAGCTTATTAATTATATATATTTTTTGTTCAGTATACTAACCTTTACCTTATATTTATATCTATTTTGACTATTTGACAGGAATGAGATTATAAATTTTCTCCCTATTGTGTTTAATTTTCTTTTGTATTGTTATTCATATATGTACACAAACACATGTTTTGTTTTACTTTGTTTTAAACCTTAGATTTAGGGACTTGAGTTCACCATGCTCCTTAACTCAGTATAAATTCATGGAAATGTAAATCATTTCATTTTTTCCCACATTCTCCCTGGTATCGTTTTTCTTTCTCACCAAACACATATTCTAGTATATTTGAATTCTTTCCTTGAATATATATGCATCTTCATAAAATAGTTGGTGCTATTTTTGTTTCTAGGCATGTATGAATACTTCCCTTTTTATTTTCATAACTGCTATGATTCTTTAGATTTCATTGTGTTTCTTACTCATCAAACTCCATCTTAGAAAATCCATGCAGTTATTTAAGCATAAATATTTATAATTGTAAATATAATAATTTTCCTTAGGATTCTCTAACTGAGCAATCAGATGGGATATAACTTTTTTTCTGAAATTTTAAATTATCTTTACCCTAACTTTAACTTCCACTTCAATAATACTTAAATTTCTTTGGTTCCAGATCATTTGTCATGCTTTTCTTTCCTTCTATCCTTTCCATCTTCCTAAAATCCTCCTTCCTTTTCTGTGTGTTTGAGAGCTCTTCCTCTAAACACTGCTTCTTGGGGCCCCTTGGGTGGCTCAGTCAATTGAGAGTCTGACTTGAGCTCAGGTCATGATCTCATGATTTCAAGGTTTATAGGTTCCAGCCCCACATCAGGCTTTTCACTGACAGCACTGAGCCTGCTTTGGGATGCTCTGTCTCCCTCTCTCTCTGCCCCTCCCATTCTCTCTCTCTCACTCTCTCAAAATTAAATAAACATTAAAAACTGTTTAAAAAATAAAGCACTGCTTCATCATTTAAAGCTGGATAAATTAGTATATTGGTATACTAATTTATAACTAGTATATTAGTATATTAATGTATAATTAGTAATATAATTAGTATATTAGTATACTAATGTATAATTAGTAATATAATTAGTATATTAGTATATTAATTAAACAAGTGAAATAAACTAAAATTAAAATTTGCTGAAGACATATACACATATATATTACAGAAGCAGAGTCTTAAAAAGAATGCAGGTAGATGGTTGATTCAGGTACAAAACTTTTTGCTCAAATGACTAAGTTATTTCCCTGACTTTGTACTGCCCCCAGCAGTTTCATCCTGAGACTGAAGCCCTGGTAGCTGTGACAACCACTTGGACTACACTTCCTTAAGCACTGATGTGAGCAAGGAAGCCTGTCTACCCCAGGCTCTATTTTAATAGAAGGAAGCTTCTTTCCAGGAACCCTCCAGCAGGTTGTTCATAGGTTACCTGACCAATTTGCTTAGGACTGCCCTTTTGTAAGTCAGTTACTGGCAAGGGAATTTGGGTTTACCAGGATTTGAGTAGACTGTCCAGAACCCATAAGTTTTCCTTGAGGCACATGAGCTAAGATCGTGAGGGAAGCATATAGGAAAGAGTCAGGTTTCTATTACAAAAGGAAAAAGCATTTGCACACTGGGATGAAACATCATGGACACCACATAGACTCGTTCCATACCTTCTTTAGGAAAGTAAATATAGGTTCCTATCTCAGAGCTTTCATAGCACAAAAATACAAATATATTTGTAGCTATCACTATGGAAGATCAACACTTCTAAAAACCGAATGAATATTAAAGAGTAACTTTATCAGATTCAACTTCTGGAAAGTAAAGAAGGGACAATAATATTATCTGCCTTCTTGTGCAGTTGTAACTTTTATCACAGTTATAAATCATAATACTTGGTATCCTCAGCCTGGGATGAATACTCAATAACACTAGTATTAATAATAGTAATTTCTCACTCTGAATGAGCATGAGCTCTCTAGTCTATCATTTCCTAGTATGATTAAAGTTATTTTCTTTAGCCATAGAGCAACTTCAGTTTATGATCTTTGGCTAAATTCAAAGTCTTAAAAAAAATAACTCTCTTTCACTCCTGATAATAAATCCTATTGTTATTACAGTTGCTTTTGAAACACATATTCACACACACACACACAAATACACACACACACACACACACACACATACACAAATACACACCGTCCTCAAGGCAGAGATTATCAGTGACATGTGAGGTAGCAGGGGGATTTCTCAGAGATATTTGGCAATACCTTACTTTTAATTTACTAATATTTATCCTGCTTTTTTCCTCCTCAGATCTCCCTCCTGTCTTACTACACTCAAATTTTCCTATTTATCTCTTTTTGATCTTTCACAAATTACTTTTCAACAGGTATATCTTCATTACCCCTCTTCCAATATTAGGTCTGACCATGCTTTAAACAGATACCTAGGATCATGCTCTTTGTATTCATAATTCAGAAGTTTTATTAACTAATAAATTATACATTTATCTGTGAGTATTTGTCAGGCTATTTTCAACAAAACTCTTATTTTGTTCATAATGTTATTTGTTTCCTACCACATATTCAATAAATATTCGTTAAATGTGGCTTACTGTGTAAGATTCTCTAAGGGTATTTAATTTATGAGACTTCTCTGTGGCCTCGAGGAAAATAAGTCAATTTTTTGAATGGATATCAATCTTAGGCTAGAACCTCAGGTATTACAAATGTAACATTGCTTATCTATTAATGAACTTAATTTATAAAATGAGCTTATTATATTCTATGATAGAAAAATATTACCCAACAAATAAAGAAAAACTTAATCCATTATGTGCTTTCCCCATTCCAAAAGGGTCTCCTTCATCCCTGTAGATCCCATGATCCGGAGCTTACACAGTAACTCACAGGGAGGGTAAGCTTCCAGTTTCATTGGTCGCAATCATCTCACCCCACTGGCCCTGACTGACTCATCTCTGTCTCTAGAGAGTGTCACAGGCCTTGCAGTGTGGCTGGGCCTCCTTCTCTTAATCACAAGAATTTTCTAGACTTGGCTGTCAATACCATGTCCGTACCTTTCTTGGGCAAACATGAAACAGAAGTTCACTCACAGATGGGCACATAAACCCTAATGAAGCTTTTCACAGGCCCCTGTGACTAAAGAGCTCTTGCTACTATCTCTGATCTGCCACTTGTGAACCATGCCAGATGCCAGTGAACGCAGTGAGGTTTGCCAACTCCTCAGGCTGCATATGGAAAGTGAGGCTACATTAAGTGTCCGTTAGAAGGGTTTGATTGTAAAAGACAGTCATACACCACAAATAAAAATACTTACACATGTATACTTACACATATATAGTCTACTGCAAGAAAAGAATACAGTACAATAACATTAATGTAAGGATATACACGTCACAGATATATATGTGTGTGTGTGTGTGTGTGTGTGAGTGTATATATCTATCTATATCTAATCTATATCTATCTATATCTATATCTATCTATATCTATCTATCTATCTATATATATATAGAGAGAGAGAGTAGTGTCCAAAGAAGCCAGGTGTGAGCTACAATTGCCCTCTTTCTGTAGGGCTGCACCAGACACACTTTTGTTCTCAGATCAGGACCATCATATGTGCACAAAATACCTCAGAAACAGAGCCCAAAATAGGAACTCAGCTGAGGCTTCTAATGGTCATGTAAGCATATTCTGCTTAGTCAGCCCTAAAGGCAAATGGCTCCAGAGAGCTCATTGAGACCAGGTGCAAATCATCAATCTCACTCTTATCAATAAATCATGCTAACTATCCAATACAAACCATCTCCAAACTACATAGACCCATGGCTATCAAGCAACATCATTAATCAGTATGCTTCTTGCCTTGACCAAGGTTCAGTGCCCTTTAGATAATTTAGCAAACAGTGGAGGCCAATTTCTGGGTGCTGAAATTATATTCAGCACAGAGGCAGAGTTTGGATTTGTTGGGGTAAAATCCAACATATACACACACCTAGATGATTTCTCTCCTATTTTCCAACAATAATCTATTTTAAGGAAGAGACTATTTTCAAATGATGGTTTGTTCAACTAATACAGGATGTTTCTGTTCCCCAGAACTAGAAACAACAATAAAATATTAGCAGCCTAGCTCAGAGGAGTCAAGAAGGTAATAGTTTCTGGAAATAGGAAAAAGTAGCTGCATAAAAGGATAACTAATACAAAGTCCACAAGTTGTAGCCTTCAGAAAAGGGACACAGATAACCAATGGTGATAAACAGCAAGAGAGCTCTTGGGAAGTGGAGAATACATACCCCGACTCTACAATCTTCCTTAACTCTGATATTGTGCCAGAGGGCAGGGAGGTCACTGATACAGTCAATACTATGCAGACTCCTGGGACACAGAGCACATATGAAGGTGAAGAATGTATCTGGAGAGGCAAGAAGAGAGTATCCAGCATGGTGTTAGAAAAAATAAAAGCCCAACTCTTACTTCATCATACATTCTTGCAAATTCATGGTATTTTATGATATATAATTTATGCCCAGTTTCCCTCAGGGATTGAAACCCAAAATTGCAGATGTAACAACATGAAAGCACATACATTTTATACTCAGAATCATTTTTTCTGCTTTCCTAAGGCGGCATTTCATCCTACACACAGTAAGTTGGCTGGGGAAAGCGCTATGGGGCAGAAGGGAATTTCCAAAAGCATAAAACACATTGCATTAATATAGCAAAATACCTTTTTCTACTACAGTAATAAATTCTTTGATTTCTATGATCTCATTTTAATTGTCTTAAAAGTATTTAAATAATGTTTGATATTTTTGTGTTTATCAGAATTTAGGCTAATCTTTTCTATAATTGGACAAAGAAGGATATTTGAACTCCATGAAATTAAAACACTCTCCTGAAGTTCCACTTGCTTTGGTTGTTAAGCCATACCTAGAATCTACACCTCACTCTCTGATTCAGTTTTCTTTCTACCATAAAAGTTGACCAATTAGATTACTGATCTGAAGTGGTATGATAAATAAATAAGCCAACAGAAAGGGCCACACAATTTCTTCTAAATTTCAACCGTTTCTTCTAAATTTCAACATGACACTGGAGCACAAATATTAGAAAAATACTTACAAAAATGATACTTTTTAAAGAATGAACTCATTCTCCGTTAGACAACAACAGAGTGCACTACCTTGTGATTACCTATATTGGGTTCATGTTAAAAGTCAGAAGATTGACTACTTTACCTATATTCCAAATGCTACAAGTTAAAATGTGTTGTAGAATTACCATCTCACTTGTATGCATTTCTATAGGAATTAAAGATGAAATGAGATATTTCAAACTTGAAACTTGTCTGATTAAAGTACCCAAACAAAAATCTATAGTATCCCTGCCTTTGAAAGTCTGCCTTATGCCACTTTACTTTTATGAAAGACCTATATGAGTGCCTGTTTTTGTTAACTGAAAGAAGTCTGAAGAGGGTTTTTGCTTTCATGAAAAAAGTCAAAAAGCATAAATAGCATTCAACACTCGCAGCATGGACCCTGAGCAGTAGGAATGGCCCCGCCAAGCTCCTTCCCCAGGAGCTCCACTCAGGACTTCAGCATCAAGCTAACATAGTTTGAACTGTGTTGGTGAGAATCTGTCCTTTAGCTCAATTTACTTTGTGCATCTTTTAGCAAGATATAACCTGAGGTGTCAGAACAGCCCGAGAAGTTATTTTTGGGGTCTGGGCATGCTCAAAAAGTTCTCCATAGAGGTTAATGGTGACTGCTTCTTCACTTTACACAATTTTGGCTTACAAAGCATTTTTCTAGGAATATTCTACTTTTGGATAGCAGCTAAAACTTCTGTTTGGTTTCTTTCAACTTAGTGTTTATAGTCTACCAAAGATAAATACTACATTATTATTTCTTGGAAAACATCTTAGTAGTCAACGAAATTTATATAGTACTAAAATAAATTTACATATATTATGTTGCAATTACTGGTCCAAAAGCTGAATTATTAGGTGTGAGGAGTAATTTTCTGTGTCAATTGGCTTGGCTGTGCTACTTAGATATTTGATCAAACATTATTTTAGATGTTTCTGTGAAGATATTTTTTAGGGGAGATTGACATTTAAATAGGTAGCCTTTGAGTAATTTGGTTGGGCTCCATCCAATTGGTTAAAGGCCTTAACAGAAAAGAGACTGACCTCTCATGAGGAAGAAGGAATTCTGTCAGCAGACTGCCTTTGAATTGTGATATCAACTTTTCCCTGTGTTTCCAGCTTGTCAGCCTATCCTGCAGATTTTGGACTTTTCACCCTCTACAATCATTGAAGCCAATTCCTTATAATAAATCTCTCTCTCTAATTATCTCTCTCAGAATTACTATATAACCCAGAAATTCTATTCCTAAATGTATACCCCAAAGAATTGTAAACAGGAATTTAAACAGATGATTGCATGCCAATGTTCATTGCAATATTTCTCACAATAGTCAAAATCTGGAAATAATCCAACTATCAGTTAAGAGATGAGTGAATAAAATATGGTATATACATACCATGGAATCTTATTCAGCAATAAAAAGGAATAAAGTTCTGATACATGGCTGAATCTTGAAAACATTACATTAAATAAAATAAGCAAGATGAAAAGGGCAAATATTGTGATTTTTAAAAATGTCAAGGTCATGATAAATCATGAAAACCTGAGAAATTGTCATAGACCATAGACAACAAAACAAACATGCCAACTTAATGCAGTGCAGTAACCTGGATAGGACGCTGGAAGAAAATAAGATACTAATGGAAGAACTATTGAAATATAAATAAAGCCCTAAGCTAAGTGTATAATATCAATATTGGGTTCTTCATTTTGACAACTGTATGACGGTAATGGAAGAAATTAACATAAAAGAAATTGGGTATAGGGTATATGGGAACTCTCTGTACTATCTTTGCAATATTATTATAAAAATAACATAGGGTGGCCAATTTTATTTTTGCCAAAAACTAATTATCAGGGAAATGCAAATCAAAAATAAATTTATCCTAAGGGCTCTTGGATGGCTCAGTTCAGTTAAGAGTCCAACTGTGGCTCAGGTCATGATATCGCAGCCCATGAGTTCGAGCCCCACATCAAGGTTCTGTGCTGACAGCTCAGAGCCTGGAGACTGCTTCCAATTCTCTGTCTCCCTCTCTCTCTGCCCCTCCCCAACTCGCGCTCTGGCTCTCTGGCTCTGTCTTTCTCAAAAATAAATAAACATTGGGGTGCATAGGTGGCTCAGTCGGATAAGCGTTCAACTTCAGCTCAGATCATGATCTCACAGTGCGTGGGTTTGAGTCCCTTGTCAGGCTCTGTGCTGACAGCTAGCTCAGAGCCTGGACCCTGCCTCAGATTCTGTGTCTCCCTCTCTCTGATCCTCCCTGCTCACGCTCTCTCTCTCTCTCTCTCTCAGAAACAAATAAAAAAATATTAAAATAAATAAATAAATAAACATTAAAAAATTTTAGAGGTGTCTGGGTGACTCAGTTAGTTGTGTGACTTTGGCGCAGGCTATGATCTCATGATTCATGAATTTGAGCCTTGTGTTGGACTTTGTTCTAAGAGCTCAGAGCCTGGAGTATGCTTTGGATTCTGTGTCTCCTTCTCTCTGCCCCTCCCCTGCTCATACTCTGTCTCTCTCTCTCTCAAAAATAAATAAACATCAAAAAAATAATAAATAATAAATAAAAATATTATAAAATAAAGAGTTTGTTTAAAAATACAGAGGAGAAATAAGTCAAATGATGGGTCTAAACTCAAAACATATTCTAAAAAGAAATATAAAACAAAACAAAAATAAACACAAACCATCAAGCCAATTCAGTTTTAAAAAGCTGGCTAGTAAAATGTCCCTTTTTGAATTTAGAGAAAGCTCATTCTATAGGCCCTATAATCAAGGGCATCTATTGTTCATTTTCCCAGCTGGTTACAATAAAGGAATAATTTTTCTGAAATCCGAAAACAGTACCCACGGAAATGTATCTCCTATAGATATTATAGAATGACAGGCACCTACATTACAGCTAATTTTGTTTTGGTATTTATCGTTTCCTAGAAAAAAGTTTCAACACTTCATATGCATTAACTCATTTAATCCTCTTCACAATTCTATACATTAGAAAAATCTTCATTTTACAGATAAATAAGTCAGGACACTGAGATTAAATGTTTTATGTAATATTATATACAGTAAATTACAGAGCTAGAATCCAAACCCAGAAAGTCTGGCGTCAGAGTTCATCATCTTAATTACTAACTTATAATGTCCTTTTACAATTAAGTGTATGACAACAGATACAGCCAATTGTGCCATCAAATTCACGGTCTCCCTCCTATACTTTTTAAGCACCCTGAAACTAAACTTAAAATATTAGCTCTTCAAATTAAAGGCATATAAGTTGGTAAGGAAGAAATAAAATTTTCATTATTTGTAAATGAAATAATACTATATATACAAAACCTTAAAAACTCCACCAAAAAATTACTAGAACTGATAAATGAATTCAGTTAGAGTGCAGGATACAAAATCACTATACAGAAACCCACTGCATTTGTGTACACTAATAATGAAGAAACAGAAAGAGAAAATAACAGAACAATCCTATTTATAATTGAAACAAAAATATTAAATTAACTAGGAATAAACTTAACCAAGGAGGTGAACAACCTGTACTCTGAAAACTGTAAAACACTCATGAAGGAAATTGAAGATGACATAAACAAATGGAAAGATTTTGCATGCACATGGATTGGGAGAACAAATATTACTAAAATCTCCATACTACTCAAAACAGTCTGCAGATTTAATATAATCCCTATCAAAATACCAATAGCATTTTTCATGGAAACAAATAAGTCTAAAATTTTTATGGAACCACAAAAGACCTTGAAGATCCAAAGCAATCATGAAAAAGAACAAAACTGGAGATCACAATCCCAGATTTCAAAATCTACTATAAAGTTGTAGTAATCTAAACAATATGGTAGTGATGCAAAAATAGACATGATTGTATGGTCAATTAATCTTTGACAAAGTAAGCAAGAATATGCAATGGGATAAGATGGTTTTTCCAACAAATGGTTCTGGGAAACCTGGACAGCGATATGCAAAAGAATGAAACTGGATCCGTTTCTTACACTAGAAACAA
Organism: Hyaena hyaena; assembly: GCF_003009895.1. Classification (NCBI taxonomy): domain Eukaryota; kingdom Metazoa; phylum Chordata; class Mammalia; order Carnivora; family Hyaenidae; genus Hyaena; species Hyaena hyaena. The sequence goes on from NW_024080834.1 coordinate 2,244,101, forward strand.
AAATAAACTGAAAATGGATTAAAGACTTAAATGTGAGACATGAAGCCTTAAAAATCCTTAAAGAGAGCACAGCAAATAATCCCTCTGACATTGGCCATAGCAACATTTTTCTAGATATGTCTCTTGAGGTAAAGGGCACAAAAGTAAAAATAAACTATTGAGACTACATCAAAATAAGAAAAAAATCCTACACATCAAAGGAAACAGTCAACAAAGATAAAGACAACCTACTGAATAGAAGATATTTACAAATGACAAATCTGATAGTATCCAAAATGCATAAAGAACTTATACATCTCAACACCCCTAGAACAAATAACGCAATCAAAAATGGGCAGAAGACATGAACAGACATTTCTCCAAAGACATACAAATGGCCAACAGATACTTGAAAAGATGCTCAACATCATTCATCATCAGGGAAATGCAGATCAAAATCACAATGGGATCACCTCACACTTATCAGAATAGCTAAAATCAAAACCATAAGAAACAAGTGTTCTTGAGGATGTGGAGAAAAAGGAATTCTTGTGCACTGTTGGAAATGCAAACTTGGTGCAACCACTCTGGAAAACAGTAGGGAAATGCTTCAAAAATTAAAAGTAGAACTACCTAAGATCCAGTAATTCTACTAATGATATTTATCCAAGAAATACAAAAACACAATTCAAAAAGCTATTAACACAGTTAGTTTAAAGAGCCATTTACTCTTTATAATGGAACTAAAAAATACATTATCTTCTCATTTCCACATAAAAGCGAAAGCTTCTATGTCCTTTTCAAGCTAAATTTTCTCTCCAACCATCTCTGCTAGATCTTTTTTACTATTCTGTTGTCCTCTATGCAGACTGAATTAACCCATCAAGGGTAGAGTGTTGAAAATGTACTGCCCTTATCAATATTTTCAACTTTTTTGCTAAGTTTCACCATTAACCATTGTTGCTTGTTTCAGGGCCTCTTGGTAAGTGGTCCAGTGAAGCTTTTCTTCATGGTTCCTAAACATTTCATATTACTTCATGCTTCTCAGTGTTAGCTGTCTCTTCTTCTTGCCAGTGATTTTCTATCAACACCCTTCCCTTCCATTCTAGAATAACTGCCATTTACTCTTTAACATATGTGCCACAAATCACAGCATGTGAAGTCCTTTTTTCTTTTCCAAGCAAATTTGTTGTATTCTCTCCTATGTTCCCACTGCTTCATTGGCATTTAATATGTACTATTAAATATTTCTAATATTCAAAATGCCTAAATAATAATATGAGAATCCTATTACCTCACCTTACTGTAAGAAACAAAGTATTATCAATAGGAACCACCTTCTTCTCAGAGGTAACCACTATCTTAATATTGATATTTGTTATTTTTATACATATCCTCTTGTCTTTACTATATATATATGCTTATATTTACTATATTATGTCTTTATTTGTTCATGTCTTAATACTTTATTTATATTAATATTCTTTCTATATATGTGTAATCTCTCTGCAAATATGTGTTCTCTCTTCTATAACTGACTTTGTTGTGGAAGGGGTTCAATATATTTGTGATATTCATGAGGAAACTTATAATATCCTTGCATGGCATGCATGTAATTTATTTCATTATTATCCTCTTAACATTTTGGATATTTCTAATTTTTTTCTGTTATGAAAATATTATTCCAATATACTTGTACATATATGTGAGATATTTTCTGTAGGCTCTGTACCAAGAAGGAGAATTGCTAGGATCTAGGATGTACACACTTTACCTTAATATTTGAATACTGCTAAATTATTTTCCAGGGTGATATTCCAATTATACCTAACTAATAGTTCATAAAACATGGCTTTACATGTTTATCATCATTTGATGTTGCTAGATGTTTTATGCTTTCATAATTTAACAGGATGTGACAGAGTATCTCACTGTGTTTTTCATTTAATTTTCACTAACATCATATCCTCTTGGTCATTTTGTGTTTTTTCTTCTGTAAACTGCTCATTCAATTTTTTATTCCAGCTTTTACTGTATTAATTTTTTTCTTAGTTTCTAAAAACTATTTTAAAATATATCCTTACATTAATATTATACATTCTCAGGAGTACCTGGGTGACTCAGTTGGTTAAATGTCTGACTTCAGCTCAGGGCATGATCTCATGGTTTGTGAGTCTAAGCCCTGCATCAGGCTCTGTGCTGACAGCTAGCTCCAAGCCTGGAGACTGCTTCATATTTTATATCTCCCTCTCTCTCAGCCCCTCCTCCATTTGCATTCTGTGTGTATAAAAAAATTAAACATTAAAAAATATATATGTTCTCCGAAAGTATTTTCTCAAAGGCATTGACAATCATTTTGTTTTTAAATGTTGTCTTTTGGTACCCATATGGCTTTTTAGAAAATAATACAATCAAATGTACTCATCTGTTAATCATTTACCTTATAGTTTAGAATTTTCTGTTGAAGAATTTTTCCCTACCCTTAGGTGTCATGTATTTTACCTCCTTTTACTAATGTTCATCATGCAAAGTTCCTGTGATTCGTGTATAAGACCATCTTTTCTGTAGCCTGTGATATCCTCAAGGGTAGAAGCCATGTATTATTCATTTTTCTGCTCTGGAATTTTATGATGCTCCATAAATGTTTGATAATTGAAAGTCATGAGCTCCTTGTAGGTGCTACTGCAGGCTTTTGGTATATCTTTCTCATGTGATAACCAATACATTAAGTTCTTAGAGTTATGTTACCAAGCAGGGCCTGGATCCCCATTGAGCTTCTGACTGTGATATGCCTGGTTTAAAAATTTAAATCTAAAGATATTCTACAAAGAAGCAGCATTATGTAGTCATAAGAAATGGTGTACATGGCTTCCTCTGCTTAGCTTAATATTAGCAATTGTAAGTAGTGGAATTTTGTTGTGGAAAATACTTCCTAAGTCTCTCTTCAGTTTTGTTTTCTTCTGTATATGGCTGAAAATTCATAAGGCATACCATTTATAAATGTCTTGGTGGATATTTTCCTTTGCTTTCTGTTGAATGCTGCTCAAAATAAAATGTATGTTAATAGATGCTTATATTCAGATGTTATAGTAATGCTATAGTTTAAATGGAGCTTGTTCCAAAAAATTTTGAGCTTCATATGAACAAACTTGTCCAGTATTGTTCTTATTATAATAACCATTATACTTGACATTTATTGGACTTCAGGAATCTACTGGACAGCTTGAATAATATAAATTATATAATACATATAATAGAAATATTCTCATTGTAGAATTTAAAATGTAAAGATGTTCAAATTGTTACAAACAAGGCAACTACATTTATATATATTAACTGTTTGGCCTTTATGGGGGAAGTATTTGGAACATAATATGCTCATGTCTCTCAGATAAAGTATGACTCCTCAGAAAAACAACAAAAAATGTCAAATCGTTGGCTTTTGAATTTTGAATTAAGGTCTAGGTATATGTAAAAATACTGGATCAGTAAAGGATGCCAGAGTAAGCTTTTCCTAACTTTGAGTAACAGATCAGATTAGTTTGACAGAGAAGTGGGAGATTATAATGTAACAAAAGCAATGGAATAGATAGCAGTAGAATTACCTGAATATAAGGTCTGTGACTTGCAGGGCACTCTGGATTGAGGTTGAAGGGCCCTCAATGTCACACTAAGGAGTTCAGGTTTTTGTTTTTGTTTTAGGAGTTCAGATTTATAACATAAGAAATAGCAAGGCATAAGAGATCATTAAATATAGGAGTATCAGAATTAAATTTGCATTCTATAATATTATGACTGAAGTGTGAAAGTTAGAGAAAGAGTGATTACAACTTGAGGCACTTAGCCGTTTATTCCCAGCTCTTATGAACCTGAACAGTTGATATGCAATGGAGAAAGGGAAGAAAAAAATCTGTAGTGGTTTTCCCAGATGAACTGAGAGAACTTCATGATAATCATAATAGCTGACATTTATGCAATGGTTACAATATGTTAACCAGTGGCCAGACAATGGTGGCTAGTAAATATTTAATAGCAAGCTATCTGGAACTAGCGGTGGAGTGGGAAAGAGTTCTGATTTGTGTTTTGTCAATTTTTGTAGGTTAAATACTCTCAGTATGGCCAACTGCAATCTGCCAATGAAATGTCACTCAATAGAAATTGGGCAGAGATGTGAAAAACTACTTTCAGAAGCTGGTATGAAGTGGCTTTAGTATGATACAAGAATTTTTTTTACATTTAACTGCATTTGATCCTTATAATATGTCCCTTTAAATCATGATTTCATAACCTCAAACTATTCACAGTTTGAACCAGATAATTCGTTGTCGTGGGGTGCTGTCTTGTGAATTACAGAATGTTTAGGATCGTCCCTGGCTTCTATCTCCTGGATGCCAGTAATATATCCACCATACCAGTTGTGACAACCAAAATGTCTTCAGTTATTGTCAAATGTTTTCTAGGGGAAAAAGATCAACTCTAATTGAGAACTATTGCTTTAAGGCCTATCTGATATTTTTCTTCTTCTTTTCCTTCTTCTCATCTTCCTCTTCTTAATTCTTTATCTTTTACTTCTTTTTATTTTGCAAATGAAGAAACTGAAACTTAGAAAATCACATACTTATTAGTTGGTAGATTCAGTATATAAACACAGATCATCTGAATCCAAAGACGACTCAGATGGAGATAACAGAGATAGAGATAGAAATAGAGATAGATATATACAGAGAGATGATAGAGACATAGATATATAATCTCATGCTATAATTATTGGGTGGCATACTATACTGATCCCCAGTTTGTATACTGATCTTGCCAGTAATTTCATCCTTGGCCTTATAGTTTCCCTTTGAGTATTAGAAGATAAATTGTATTAAAATTATGAAATATAAAATAATTAACAATATTTTAATATAAGGTTTTGTTGTGATTATTAGTATATTTTTCATATCAGTAGTCTTTGTTTTCCTTTTCCTTGCCTATAGTTTGCATCTCTGTGACTCAATTTTTTTATATAAAATATGATAATAATATATCTACCGTAAGAACTGTTATACAAAAATATAAAGTAATCAGACAAAAGTCAAAGACTGTATGATATCACTTATAAGTGAATTGTAAAAAGAAGAACTCATAGAAGCAGAGACTAGAATGATGGCCACCAGAGGCTAGAAGTTGGGGGAAAAGGGAAGATTTTGGATAAAGAGTATGAAAGCTTATTTATAAGATGAGTAAGTTCTGGGGATCTAATGTACAGCATAGTGACTACAGTTAATAAGACTGTATTATGTATTTGAAAGTTTTTGAGAATAGATCTTTATTTTAAAATTACAGGCCAATTTTATTCAAAAGCATAGATGCAGAATTTATAAACTAATTTAGCAAACTCAATCCAGCTCTGTGTAAAACACTAGTACATAAGCACCATGAAGGCAGTGATCCCTGATTGTTTTTATTCCCCATTACTGTATCTCAACTCCTTGAACATCACCTAGAACATAAATGGATGTCATATTAATAATAATTATTATTATTGTTGTTGTTTCATGTTTTTATTTAAAATCTAGTTAGTTAGTTGATTAGTTAGTTAACATACAGTGTAATATTTGTTTCAGGAGTAGAATTTAGTGATTCATCACTTATATATAACAGTGCTCATCACAAGAGAGTAGATCTTAAATGTTCTCACCACCAAAGAAAGGGTGATTTTGTGATGTGATGCAGTGTTAGTAAGCACTATAGTGGTAATTATTTTTCAATTATATATGTATATCAAATCAATAGATGTACATCTTAAATTTACACAATATTATGTCAATTATATCTCAAAAAAGCAGGATAAAGTATTATTATATTAACTAATAGAATACTCTGCTTAGAAGAATGCCTGAAGATATAATTACCCATGAATAAGTCTTAGTTTATATAAACAAACAAATGTAAACAATGTAAAGAGTTACTATCAAAGAGTGACAGTGTTTTATGTATTTTTAGCTTTATCAGATGTTACAAAAGTTCTAGATACAAATTTGGAGAATCAGAAATTCTAGATCTAGAAGATAAGCAACAAGACCTTGTCTAACCACATCATATATGTTATAAGAAAATGTTACTGCATATATCAACATAATCTTATAAAATGACATGTTTGATTACATGTAATCAATATTTATATAATCTTATAAAGCATGTAACAGAAGAAGAGGAAAAATGATTTTGGGGAACTTGCCTATGTCAGTTTCATTGTTTTTCAAAAAATTTTCTTTGGAGTGTGATTACAAGCAAGTAGCAAAAATCACTTTTAATTCTAAACAACAATGAGCAAGGGCATCAACTTACAAAGTTATTCTAAATACATGATATGATACATGACTTAACTGTCAGTAGAAAAAGTATAAAGAATTCTTAGTATGAACAACATTGTTTTATATGTCCCTTTTAGGATTGTTTTTCATTAAAACCATCTATTGTGCCTTGATTGATAACTCCAATGAAGTTATGGAGAAATTGGATTGAAAGTACCAAGTCCAGCAGCAAAATAATACTGTAAAAAGTTGCCTTTAAAGGTTCTCAGTCCCCTACTACCTTTGATTTACTGATTTTATCTCTACTAAACTTAAGATTTCAAGATGATTTCAAACTCTGTTTTTGAATATTGTAACAAAATACTTTTTACCTCATTTTAAGATGAAAAATTTCAAATATATTTTGTGTAGTCTTTCCTACCTTTCTAACATATTATGACATCTGAATATTGCAGATCCTGATCCTGTGTTTGACAAAACAGGAGTTTTGATCTGATTCTTAAGGAAACTGAGACTTAGAAAGCCTTAAGTTATAATTTTAATACACACAGCAGGTAGCTAGCTGCTAGAGATTGTAGGGAAGTGATCTTTCTATCCTTAATGATATAATCATGCTTCCTTTACATTAACAAAATGTATTCTGATTTCATTTATGAATATAATTTAGCTCTGTGAACCCAGCAGGTATCCTTTCTTTTTCCCTTAGTAGTTGTAACATAATGAGTATGTCATGTTTGCAGATTTCATATTAACAAAAGTTGAGTTAATATATGATTTCTACTTTAAATTTACTAATCTCTGATATATCTGTCATAATAATTTTCAGGGATTGTGAGTTTTCAGTAACTAAAGTATTTGAATATTTTCTCCATTTTTCCAATTTTGTAATAGTAATCCATCAAATATCAAATGCTGACAAAGTGCTGGACTTTATTGCCGAGACAGGTGATACATTGGATAGTAAAGACTAATTCATTCTTTGGTGGAACTCAGGAAGAACTGGAAAAGCAAGTAATAATTAAAAAGTTAAATACAGTATATTTTCAAATAGTGATACATAGTCTGAAAGAAGTAGAGTGAAATAGCAGAGTATTTTATTATAATATTAAAATAACTTGACATAAATGATCCCTAGGATTTGGGAGTTGACATTCTTTATAATTTCAAAAATTTGTCCAATCATTGACTAAATTATCAACACCATTATGTGTAAAATTCTACCTCTTTTCTAGGTAACTTAATGAATAAATTGGCTGTTCTTATTTTGTAAACTAGCAAATTTCCTTTTAATCTATAACTTTTATTGGTGTCCTTAATATTAATGGTCTTTATTTTTTAGTCTAAATCTAGCCCACAACCTTAGAATTTTAAAACTAGGAAGGGATCTAAATATAGAATTCCAAAGTAGGAGGGGTATTAAAGAATCATACTTTACTGATCATGGCCATTTAGAGTAAGGAAGTGGACTAAATTTCTCAAAATCTAAGGTGACTTGAAAACTCAGATTTCTTATTTCCCATTTCATTACTTGTTTAAATTTATTATGTTCATGATACACATTACACATAGCTAAAATAGGCCATTACCTATGTGATGCTATTCTAAGGGGAAACATTAGGGACTACACCCTTAAAAATCATCTCATATGCTAGATGATGCCTAAGAGGTCTACAATTCATGAACAATTAATAAATATTCTTCTTAAATTAAAGAAAGATGATACAGTAAACATTATTTTTTACTCACTCATTATTTATGAATTAAGAGTATCACATATTTTCTTAGATCAGGATTTAATAGTATGGGAAAGTAAGGGCTCTTATCACCAAAATGATGAGGAGTAATGGGCAGCTTAATGGAAAACTCAAAAAACAAATGCAACCAATTTTAAATTTGCATAATAAACACAACCATGAGAGTAGAGTTTCTCCAAACTTTGAACTGATTTCTATGAGCAGGAAATATGGAGGTCATATCCTATAAGATATCTTTTTCTCCTACTTCCCAGCTCAAATACTCCCTGTCTATTGCCTGGATGATTTCTTTAATTTCTCATTTGGTCATCCCATTGCTATGCTGTCTACTCATCCTTTAAATGGATACCCAGTTAGCTTTCTCAGGTTCAAATGTAGTTATGTCAAATTCTTCTCAAAAGCCTATATTGCCTTCTATTGTCTACAAAATAAAAATCAAAATTTCTAATTGCTAGTTAAGGTTCTCCCCAATCTAACCCTGCCTATGCATTTTTCCTTTTTACATGTTGTATTATATTTGTCTTTCTGTAACCTAAAAAAAAAAAATCTCTTTAAACATATGTTCAGAAAATCTTTGGAAATAATTGCTTTATTGAACATAAGTGATCCTATTAAGAAGGTACATGGTTCAGAGAAATAATAAAGGGAAAGAAAAATTACATAAAAGTTGATGAGCGAGCCGTCTGGGTAGCTCAGTTGGTTAAGCGTCTAACTCTCCATTTCAGCTCAGGTCCTGATCTCACTGTCATGAGATCAAGCCCCACAATGAACGCTGCACTGGGTTTGCAGCCTACTTAAGATTCTTTCTCTTCCTCTTACTCTGCCCTCTCCTACTCACACACACTCTGTCTTAAAAAATAAGATGGTGAACAATTAGAAGAATCATTGCTAATTATATATAATATAAAATGACCTTTTCATAACAAATGTGCACTCTGTGGAATCATATATTCAATGTAGATGTATAATCATGTTGGAATAAAATGTTTCAGAGATTGAAATTAAAATGGAATTATAGAATTACTAAAATATTTGTTTCACATATCTACTTTTAATCTCACCACTGAGGTAGATTAAGTCACAGAAGGAGGGGACACTTAATCATTGATACCCTGTTTTTTCAGCAAGTAAATTTTAAAATTGAGACACTTTAGTTAATGTACATAGAATTTAACTACCTTGAACAGAAAGACTAAGCGGGGAAACTTCAATTGGGTTAAAGGCAGGGAAAGAAGGGGTTCTAGAAAGTAGACTTTATAAAAATAAAGACAAGATTATTCAGAAAAAATTATGCATAGATGAAGATAGTGATATTGAGAAGCTAAAGGTGTGACCTAGTATTGGTACCCATAACATTAATTATCAAAGATTTAATTCTGAAACTGACATTAGTCCCCAAAATCAAAATATATTTCTCAACACATTTGTATGTTAATGTAAGTAACCCTTATAAACCTTTTCATAAGCATGGATCTAAAAGTGGGAATTATTTAACTCCCAGGGATAACCATATTATTCTGAGACTTTTCATTAATATCTGGAAAAAAAACCCAATTGTTTTATAGTATAGTGAGTATTTACAAATTAAATGGTTATTAGAACTATAGACTATACACTCACATAAATATACTTTTTTTTCCTGGAGAATGAGATATTGGAATTTGAATTCCATCTTTATATTTAACTCTCAGCTAGAATATCAAAATATAAGGAAAACATGTAGGAGATGTCCTTTGAATTTGAACTTTTCTTCCATTATTGCAAATTTTATTACCTTTAAAGATGCTTTGCCCAAAGTCTACATATTAATTGATACTTTTGGTTAAAAAAATAATAGTTCAAACAACATTCTTATTATTTGTGTTTTCCTAGCAATAAATGACACATCTTATTCTTCAATTCACTATTTTCAACAGAGCCTAACAATAGCCTGTAATTGAAGTTTATACATTTTACTGCTTATAGTTTATGTCAGATGCAACACAAATACATCTTCACTTCTTACTAAAGAGAAGAATCCTGAGTTTACCCAGACAAAATATTACACAGTTCCCAGGGGTTCTATCTTAGCCTGAGTCTCATATAAAATAGATGGGAGGCAAAAGTGTATGTACTAGCAGTTAGTTGAGTAGTACAATCCCAAGGCAGGGATGAGGGATAAAAGGGATATAAAGCAAGGAAGGAAGGAGAACGAATACAAGGGGATGTTTTCTAAGCTATCCATACTTTCCAAAGAAATCCAGTTAATTGCTCAGTTTCATGGGGCATCTTCATAGTGAATCCATGAATTATTGTATCTGAGATCATCCCATAGCAGGCTGTGAGTGGTAGAGAAGCATTTGTCTTATTTCTGACCACAACATACACATGCTTCTCCTTCCCTTCACCCCTTCCATCCCCTTTGATTAAAGTTGGTGTTAACTCTCTTACCCTTCCACAAAGTGAAAATCCCCTCCAGGTGACTGATGTACAAGTAAGAGCCAGCTGGGCACGGTCTGCCAATGAAGAGATATAACATTATTATATCCCCTTGTCAGTCTGTGCTGCCCAAAGGGCTTAGGGATCTGTAGGGAAAGATGGAGCAGCTTCCTAGCTCTGTAAACTTATGCTAGAGCCATATTCAAATCTGGAGTAGCACATGTACTGATATCTGTAGAGATCCAAACTTTTTCTACTGTAGTGAAAAATGTTTCAAGTCTCTGATAAATAGCACAATGGTTACTGTCTTAAGTTTCTCCAAAGAAACAGAGAAATTGAATGTGTATATATAATGAGAGAAGATTTCTTTTGTTATGGCTCACATAATTGTGGGGAAGGGCAAATCTAAAATCTTGAGTGTAGCCTGGAGACCTAGGGAAGACTTATTGTGGCACCTGGAGTCCAAAAGAAGAGTGCTGGCAGAGTTTCTTCTTCTGAGGACCTTGGTCTTTTCTCTTAAGGCCTTCAATCAATCAGATGAGGTCCATACACACTGTGGAGAGTAATCTGCTTAATTCAAAGTCTACTGATATAAATGTTAATCACATCTCAAAACAAAACAAAACAGGGGTGCCTGGGTGGCACAGTCGGTTAAGCGTCCGACTTCGGCTCAGGTTATGATCTCATGGTTTGTGGGTTCGAGCCCCACATTGGGCTTTGTGCTGACAGCTAGCTCAGAACCTGGATGGAGCCTGCTTCAGTTTCTGTATCTCCCTCTCTCTCTGACCCTTCCCTGCTCTCTCTCTCTCTCTCTCTCTCTCACTCTCTCAGATAAAAAAAAAACAGAAAACCATCATAACAACATCTAGACTGGTGTTTGACCAGAAACTGGTACAATTGCCTAACCAAGTTGATGCATGAAATTACCCATCATAGTCACCTTACCTTAAACATATAAAATGGGTGCCTGTGTGGCTATGAATACATATATGCATATGTGTATACATATATATTTTTCTTTCACGCTCCAGTAATCAGAAAAGACTTCCTGAAATCTTTATGATTTGCAATCAAAACTTCAAAATCAATTGCAAAAACTTTCCTTATTTTAAATCACCTTAAATAACCCTCCAATCTTATTTTTTTTTCTTTTGAACTTTGTTTTGTATATGAGGCAGAAGATCATTTTTGGTTCCTTTTCTTAATTCTTTCATATTTCAATCTAAAACATTATTTCTTACCATTCTCCACCCTTGGAGGAAAGAGTTTTGATTATTCCAATGATCTAAACTCTCCTATATCTTTGTCTTATCAGACTAACAATTCCTCCAAAGCTTGTCAATTAATTTAAAAGCAATACAACTTTCTTGTAATAAGATGGTGAGGTACAGGCATTATACTTCTTCTTTTAAAAGCTACTTTAAAAACAGGGGGAAAGAAACACAAAAAGCAACTTTGATGAAACTAGGAGATAATTGTAACCCTACATTACTGTGCATGAAGACTAAAAAAAATTGGAATAGTTGGTGATTTTATAGAAATGAGGAGGGTAAATTCTGTTCATACAGAAGAAAATATCCTGAGCCAGTGGATTAATAAAAGTAATGTAGCCCTTCAAAGTCTCAGAAGTTGGAAAACATGTAACAAAAGGTGGGTGTGGCAGGGGAAAGGAGAAATTGCCAAAAAAACAAACAAACAAAAAAAAAAACAGGGGAATTATGTGAGTATCCGTTTAAAGAGTCCTTGGATCAGAAGACCAATTCAATCCAATTCTAAAAAAAACAAGCATTTCTCCAGGCCAGAAGACTCAGGATTCCTGTCACAGGGAATGACTGGAATAACATTTCAAACAAAAATACCCTCACATTGTTAATGTGCCCCACTTCGACCTAGAACTCTAGGCGTCAGGCACGTATACTCGAGGCAAGTGATTATGGCATTATGCTTTGGAAAAAACAACTGGTCTAGAGATTATCTGCCCTAGAGAAAAGACCACAATCCTTTTTGAAAGTAAAACACAGGGCTTCCAATTATTCAAAATTCCATAGGAAAACCCCAAAATTAATAAAACCCATTCACACTGCTTTAGAAATTGAAACCACAAGTTCATTTTAGATTAAGATTCTGCCAACTACTGAAGTTGGTCTGTCAAAAAAAAAGTTGGGGGGAAGCAGTTACACAACTTAATTCCTTGGTCCGTCTCTATCACCTGACTTCTTCCTTTCCTTTCCCTTCCCTTCTTTTTTTCTCACCTTTATTTTGAAACAACTATGATGGCTTGCCTAGTAATACAAACAAGCAATCGGGTTTATGATGTCTCTAGTCTCTGGCAGGTGAGGGTTGGCTGAGTGGAGTCTTCCAAAAAGACCTCCAATCAACTCTTCAGGGGTTCATTCAGATATAATGCAAACAGAAGGATCATCAGACATTTGCAAAGAGCTTCCAACATGAAAGGCAGAGAGTCCAAACAAAAAGTATTAAAGGAACTTAGGAGAAGCAGAGAAAATGTAATCAGCAGAAGAAAACTCCAAAGGCGCTCAATTTAATTTCATAAAGAATGGGGAAACAAGATCAGGATGTTACATAGTAGAGAAAATGAAAGGAGGCACATGCATGCACACACAATATTTATACTACATTATTTATATGCTAAAGTTAAAAAAATCAATAAAGGTGTCAGAAGTTGAAATTAAAGAAACTTACCAGATTTATTTCCAGAGTAAAAGAAAGGGAAGACCCAGATGACAGCCAAATAGCAACCCTTTGAGGAACATTCCAAACTGCAACAAACACATGTAGGGTAGCAGTGCCTCTGAAAAGAGTAAATGTTATTAAGGACAGACTTCCTAAATAGCTTTGGAAGAATGAAATCAGATATAATGGTAGATTTTGCAATATTACTAGACAGGGATGGCTTATAAGGGATTTAAAGAAAACTAAGCACACAGAAAAGGAATTATCAGTGTCAAGGATAACAGAAAGTTGCACAAGGAAAAAAGTTAATCAGAAATTATTCATAAAGACATCCAATATACAACATTTACAAAAAGTATACAAGTACTAGGCCAAGAGATTGTGATTGAACTATTTGGGGATTATGGTTAGTAGGCAGACACAGCGAAGTAGGGAAATGAATATTTTAACAGCTATAATTGGAAGTCAGTCTAAAATTGATAAAATGGAACAATTTTCTCACAGTTTTGGTGGAAATATCTATGACAATACCAGAAAAGATATGTATTAATAAATGACTACTTCTGTGGAATGGGACATTGATGGAAAGAGAAAGTCACAGCTAGGGGTAACTTTTATTTATTTATTTGTTTGTTTATTTAGAGCTAGAGAGAGAGAGAGAATGCAAGTTGGGGAGGTGCAGAGAGAGGGAGACAGAGAAAGAATCACAAGCATGCTTAGCACCATCAGTGCAAAGTCAGATGCAGGGCTCAAACTCACAAACCGTGAAATCATGACCTGAACATAAATCAAGAGTCGGGAGCCCTGAGCCACCCAGGAACCCCTATATAGTTTTTTTATTGTTTTGTTATTTCTTATAAATATTTCAGCACATTTTTTTCTTATATTCATTCATCCCTTCTGGGTAAAAAAACAAAAAGGAAAATATCATGGACTTTTCAAAAAAATTTTGGAAAAGCAAATCAACACCATTTGGACATAAAACTTCTAACATAATTATGTATTTCTTCCCACATTCTGTGTGCATATTTTAGAAACTAAAACAATTTAGGCACTAACTTTTCATATAACATGATAAATTAAACACCTTTATGTTATTAAACATTTAGTATGAAGATTTTTTTACTAGTTAACGTAAAATTGTTTCAAATGCATATTCCACAACTTATGTATTTGACTGCTGGTCTGTTAGTTTTCTTGTGTTATTTTATGAGTTCAGAAATGACAAGAAGAAAACCAACACTTAAAGATCATTTTCTTAAATGATACTTCCAGCGTTGGCGATAGCAAGTCAAATTTTAGTTCTTGAGCATGTACAAAGTACTTTCCAAAGTATTAAACTCACATATACTACCATCAGAAATGTGGATGAGTACTTTTTTCACTGTGGCATTTCAAATTTTCCTTGACCTTCTTAGGATAGTTTCTAAACTAGCAATCAACAATTCTTTTCTCCCCCTATTTCTGAGATTGATAGAAGAAACACAGATTTACCAAGCAGGTGTTAAATGTAAGCATATCTGGGTTATTTTTCATATTCTCACTGCTTCACCACATTCCTTACTGATATATAATATGCCCTTATTCCTAATCCTATATCCACAACTTCAATCTAGTTAAATAAAAAATGACTTGTAACCTCAGGCATTCATCACAATTGTGAGTGAGAACAACGGGCCAAAATTGGACAAATAGGGAAAACAATATGACTTTTCCCCTTTTCCCAGAAATATGAGCATGACATTTTGATTTAAATTTTTTTAAAGATGCAGAAAAATTTAGAATCAAAGTTTTAAAACTGGACTTTCAAAGGTAGAAAAGGGAGGAGGGATTAGGTGGTTGAGACTAAAAAAAGTGTTAGCATAAGAAATCCTTGTGGTGGAAATATTTTACCTCTTAACTGCGGTACTGGTCGTGTGAATCTATACATGTGATAAAACTACATAGAAATTACATAGAATTACATATGTACAAAATGTATATAAACACTTCAAATGATTGCATGTAAAATTGGTGAAATCTGAGTAAATTTGATGAATTACATCCATGTCAATTTCCTAGTTGTGATATTATTGTACCCGAGTTATGCAGGATATCACCCCTGAGAAGACATGCATCCAGGATCTCTGAATTTCTAGTATTACTTTTATGACTGCATCGTGAAATTAAAATTGTCTTAAAATTGAAAAAAAAATTAAATGGATCCCTAATCTTATAAAACATAGAAAAGGGTTTGAGATCTATTTTTTCAAGTCCATGGGTGGGTTCCTTGTTTTCAACACACTCTGGGTTAAATATTAGTCAAATTTTAATAAAAAATAAGTTTTATCATATATATATTTATATGTACTTAAAGTCAATAAAATAAAATACATATTATAGTATGATACAACTCTATAATTACAAACTCTTCAAATGAAGGTCAAATTAAGTATTTTTTCCCCACTGTGATTAAATAGTTACATATATAATAAGCATAGACTATCTGGGCCAGACTAGAAAAGATCATTGAATTTAACCCATATAAATGATTTGCAAGGTTTGGAATCTATACTGCTCTGTTTGCAAAATTCCCTTAATAAACATTCTTAGTAATCACCTAAACTTTGAATAAGATTTCCCATTTTTCCTTATATAAAAGTCATAGAGCTTTTCTGAAAAAATGAATGCATGAATGAATGAATGAATGAATGGACAGTTAGAGAGAAATGATGACAACAGGGGTGTAAAAGGAAGAATCATGCAGTTCTCTGTCTTGGAGCTCTCATGACCTTCAAATACTACAGACTGCCCGAGAAAATCTACTCTGACATAGGAGACAAAGAGATAAAAAATCTTAGATCTGTCAGAAACTTTCCTTATGGAGAGATTTACAAGTATTCTGTACACTTGGATTTTAAAAAGTCAAAAATTGTAGTTGAGGCAATTTTTTAATCACCAAGAGGAACAAGCCCCTAATGATTCCTGACACTACCATAAAGAATTGAAAAGGACTCACCAGATGTAGCCTATATACCTTTGCTTCTTGCCCTATTATTTCATATGAAAAGAATGAAGAAAATTCTCATATTATTTCATTCAACTTGTTTGTTCATAGCAGAATTCTTTTTTGTGAATTTTTAAAATTTATTTTTTTTAATGTTTTTTTTTTAAATTTTTATTTATTTCTAGGAGAGAGAGAGAGAGACAGCATGAGCAGGGGATGGTCAGAGAGAGAGGGAGTCACAGACTGAAACAGGCTCCAGGCTCCGAGCTGGCAGTCAGCACAGAGCCCGACGCGGGGCTCGAACCCACAAACCGCGAGATCATGACCTAAGCGAAAGTCGGACGCTCAACCGACTAAGCCACCCAGGCGCCCCTAAAATTTATTTTTATTTTTAAATAGTTTTATTGTCAAGTTGGTTTCCATATAACACCCAGTGCTCATCCCTACAAGTGCCCTCCTCCATGCCCATCAGCCCCCTTCCTCTCCCTCCCACCCCCATCAGCCCTCAGTTTGTTCTCAGCATTCAAGAATCTCTCATGGTTTTCCTCCTTCCCTCTCCCCCACGGTCCTCCATTAAGTTCCTCCTAATCCTCCTATACGTGCAAACATATGGTATCTGTCCTTCTCTGCCTGACTTATTTCGCTCAGCATAACACCCTCAAGGTCCATCCACGTTGCTACATGTGGCCAGATTTCATTCTTTCTCACTGTCATGTAGTATTCCATAGTATAGAAAAACCACATCTTCTTGATCCATTCGTCCATTGATGGACACTTAGGCTCTTTCCATGTTTTGGCTATTGTTGAGAGTGCTGCTATGAACATTGGGGTACATGCGTCCCTATTGTTTGTAGCAGAATTCTTGTTGAGCAAAAACATTTTTTTTCTTATAGGTCAGAAGGGAATGTAGCTAACTTCAATTTTAGAATGCATATAAAGGAAAAATTATTTCTGTGTTTATTGAAGATCCATGGTTTATATTTTGAAAGTCTAGTGAACATAACAAAAAATTAAAGACGATTTTAATAGATTGCAGGACAAATTGCTGTGGCAAATTTGGAGGTGGAAACTTAGCAAAACTTGAGAGTTCAAGGACAACTTCCCTTGGGTGATGAGGCTCCGTTAAGAACATGCAACCTTTTATCCCATATTTGAAAGAAAGCATATATATTAAAACCCATAAAGGGATTATTAGATAGTAGAGCAAATAACAATTGCTAAAATAAAACAAAAAGCACTATCATTTTTTTCTTTTATTACAGAACCAAAAATACACTTGAATTTCTCCTTTATAAGATGATATGAAATAGAGAAGAAAAATCTAGCTAACCTTACCAAATCAACAAATGCTTTCTGTTTTTCTCTAAGGGTAATCCATTTGACCTCTGAAATGCTTTTCTTGGTTTCTGTTCTTCTAGACTGCTGATTTCAATCCCCCTCCTGTGGCTGCTCCTTTTCAGTCACCTTAGAAAATACCTGTTCATTGCCTTCTCTCTTAAAACTGATTTCCTTGGGGTTTTAACCTTGTTCTTTGCTGGACAAGGAAAAGGTAATTCCTTGTGTAACCATATTTACTAGTAGTGCTATAGGTTTATATATATGTAAACATGGTTTACTATGGTATGTATATAAATAAACAATATTCAGAAAGGGTAACCTTTCTCCTTGGGTAACCATACTTACTAGCATTATGATACATTAAATATCCAGAAACCTACATGTCAAAACAGATCTACCTACCAATTCTCATGGATACTTACCATGTCAATGCTGAACATCTCTACAAGCAAATTCAACATTTCTAAACATGTTTTCTCTTCAGTATCAATCTATTTCAGTGAATGAAACCACCATGTGTATTTACCTAGTCAGTGCTACACATGACTCTTTCATCTCCCCTACTGACACATTCAAGCAATCATTAAGTCTTACTCTCCTCCTCTTTCATTCTCAACAATTTTTGTCCTAAATATCAGGGTATTGTCCAGATAATCATCAAGAGAAGGGAAGGCGAGTCAGAGAAGAAACTAAATTACCTATGAAATGTGGTCTATACAAGAACTAATGAAATGTCAATATGGATAGCCCCAGAAATGCCACATTTATATGGGTAAGCAGAGTTTTTAAAGTGACAGAATAAAATTTATGTTAAAAAAGAGAAAGAAATGCCATTTGATCAAAAACAAATGTTGATATGTTAATTAGCGAACATGGCTTTCCTCTCCTAGCTCATGTCTTACATATCAAATAGCACATGTAAATTGAATGTGGGCTGTTTGTGAAACTGAGCTTGAATATTCAATACGATAGGCAAAAAGAGCTTTTATTTGATAAATTATGACAATGGTTTGATATTATAATTAATTTTGAATATTTGAAACTGTATATCTTATCAGAAAATTCACAACTCTAAGATGGCTTTTATTTTTCCTGCCTAAAATGCAAGCACTTATTGCCATTGTGTATTTGAAATATTTTCAGATTCATAGGAAGAAATGTTTCCTGCTTTTTTGTGCTTTTTCATATATATTCTTGATAATTCTTACTTTTTGTGTTTTGTTAGTTTCTGAGTTCCTTTTTTCTCATTGCTTTTATTTTACTTTATTTTATTAGCTTTGTTAATGTTAGTAATCTTAATTTTTAAAATTTATTCATTAGCCTCCAGGAAATATTTATTTCACTGAAAAATATTCTGCTATGTGCACTTGTGTAGAAATAAAAATAGTCAAGTCAGGATCAGTATTTCTTAACACTTTTTATCATGTACTTTGTTGCAAATACTGTTCTAAGTGCTTTGAGTACACCAACCTTTCATGAACAAGACAATGTTATGAGATGGGTATTCTTTTTTTTAATGTTTATTTATTTTTGAGAGAGAGAGAGACAGAGAAAGAGCAGGGGAGGGGGAAAGAGAGAGAGAGGGAGACACAGAATTAGAAGCAGGCTCTAAGCTGTCAGCACAGAGCCCAATGCGGGGCTCAAACTCACAAGACATTGAGTTGTGAGATCATGACCTGAGCCTAAGTCTGTTGCTTATCCGACTGAGCCACCCAGGTGCCCCGAGGTGGGTATTCTTATACCATGTTTTAAACACAAGAAAAATGAATCACTGCAGTTAAGTAACCTACCTAAGGCCATACCTGTATGAAACTCCATTTTTCTAATATTACTGAGCTGAGACCATTAGAGAATCTACACTGTTGGTTTATTTATGGTTTTGTTTCATATTCCTCCTCATATATAACTACTGAAACTTGTCACCATGTTAACCTTGTCCTATAAAACTACTTATTCATAATTCACTATTTCCTAATTATCTTCTAGGCACCACAATGACATTTTGGAAATTTGATACTAAGTAAAACAAAGTGACTGAATTTTTGGTTTAATGGATCTAACATTTGATTTTCCACTACTGTGAAACACTAAGAGAGAGAACACTTATTTAGCACAGCTCATTTTTTCTTTTTTCCTTCAAGAAACATATTGTATTAGTTTGCTAGAGCTGCCACAAAAAGTAGCATAGACTGGGTGGCTTAAACAACAGAAATTTATTTTCTCACAGTTCTGAAGGTTAGAAGTCCAAGATCAAAGTGTTGGTGGGTTTAGTTTCCTCTGAGGCCTCTGTCCTTGGCTTGCAGATTTCTGCCTTCTCTTTGTGTCCTTGCATGGTCTTTTCTCTGTTCCTGTGTACCTTTAGTATCTCTCTGAGTATCCACATTTCCTCTTCTTATAAAGACACCAGTCAGATTGAATTAAAGCCCACCCTAATGGTCTCATTTAGCTTTCAGTACCACTTTAAAGGCTTTATCTTCAAAGAAAGTCAAAGTCTGAGGTATTGGGGGTTAGGACCTACACATATGAATTTGAGGGAGACATAATTTAATCTCTAACATGATATTAATAAATTACTAGAATTGATAATCACTCAACACTGATTTTCTGTGCCTCTTTAAAGAATGGATACATTAGAAAGGATAGTTTGATAAAATGCTAATGCCTGGTTACCTTTCTAATACCAAATTTAAATTAAGTTATTAATCACTGCTAAGTGCAACTCTGGTCTTAACCAAGTCTAAAAATGAATATGCTTTGAAGTATTCCTTGTAACTAATGCCTTCTGAGTGTTAGTCCCATATTATGTTAGGATTTGATACTAAAAGGCTCTTACAAGTACTTCTCCCACCCTTTTGTCTGTTAGGGAAAGTCTTTAATTTTCTATATAAGTTTTGAGAAGTTAAGAACCTTGTTAGCACATTGTTTTCTCTTCGTGAACTTCCTGCCCAGACAAGCTTTTACCCCACTGATTAAGTAGCTTTTATCAATGGAAAATAAGGGAAATACCAATTTCAACTATTTCTGTGACCACTGTGGTCAGAAGAAACAAAGATCTTAAAGTCCTTTCTTTCTTGCATGTGGATTTTGTTCTCCAAAGGATTCTCCAATAGTTCCTTCAATTCTCCTTTACTTCCTTTCTCCACTGTTTTCAGACGCATGGAAACAATGGTTTTCAATCTCTGAACACTTTATTTCAGGCATCTTGCCACTTTATTAATGAAATAGCTAAAACAGTTACCTCTTTAAGGCATTACCTCCTTATTATTTTCCAAAATAATTTTATCTCACCAGAATCATTTTTAAACATAAATTGTATCAAGTATCAAGCCTTTCCAATTTATGAAAAAAAATGCCTCTGAGACTAAAATATATACTGTTTTTTAATAAAAAGAGATTTAGTGGACAGCCAGTGTCCTTCTTAACTTTACTCCTGTCCAATCACCATTAATTTTGGCCAGGTTATATTCATTTTTCCTTTAAATTACTGAAATTTATCACCTACTATTAGTGACCCAGACACTATTTACCTGCTCCAAGCTGTTCTACATTCTTCTCTCATGGTATTTGCTATAAAATTATGTGACTTTATGATATAATAATGATATAATATTATATATATTTTTGCTTTAATACTCTCAAAAATTCAGGAAATCAATGTGGAAAGTGTATAAAAATGTTTTTAATATTAATGTCATTTTTTATTATCTCAAAGAGGTAATTGAAAAAAATAAAGGTCACCAATGCATATTTAGACTATTTGTATTAAGGTTAAATTAGAAGATATAATCCTATAATTCAAATATGATTAAAAGTGTAGAGATATATAAAATTAAGTAATATTTCATGATCATTTAAAGAGAAATTCATATTCTATATATTTAAAAAGATGGGTATTCATTTTATAAAAATTTTTAAACAAATAGCTTTTACTAAAATTATTTGGATAGATGTACACTAAACTACAAAAAATGAAGATATTTACATATAGATTAAACAAGAAAAATGATTAAAATAGTGATTATATTTGTCATTGAAAATATATTAAAAATTTCAAAGTTGAATAAGCAAGACTGCCTGAAAGAGAGAAAATATGTATGTTTTCATAATGCCAGAACACTCTACACCATCTACTAGAAGAAAGATCCAAAATTGATTTGAAAAATATAATCTATTCTAAAATTAAGGAATAGTCATACCACATTCCATAATTTTTATATACTTTTTTATTATATCTGTGTGTGAATACCATGGAACACACAGAAAAAGAATATCAACAATCTACCTTTATAATTATGATTCAGTTGGACTCTTACAGGAATTAGATTAAAAAATTGTTAATAATTTCTGTTATCTTCAAACTTACTGATAAGGGTAGAGATGTGGCTGTCTATTTTGAACATATTGATTCCCAAACTCATCTTGGTGGAGATAAGTTTAGAAGACAGACAGTAAAGGGGCACTCCGGTGGCTCAGTTGGTTAAGTGTTCAGCTCAGGTCATGACCCCATGGTTCATTGGGCTCTGTGACAGGTTTTGAGCCTGCTTCAGATTCTGTGTCTACTCTCTCTCTGCCCTTCTCATCCTTATGTTCTGTCTTTCTCTCTCAAAAATAAATAAACATTAAAATTGGTTTATGAAAGATAGACAGTAAATAAATGAGTTATTTATTTTCTATCCAAAACTAGTTGTGAAGGAAGTTTTTAGCCATGGGTAGGTTGGCAAGGCCACTTAACAGAAAGAAAACATCCTTCACACAATTTTGAAACAAGGACTATGTATAAATATGAACTACAGTAACAAAGAGTAACTTTTCTCCAGCCTAATTTTTTTTCCTTCATGGTTTATTGTCAAGTTGCTTTCCATGTAACGCCCAGTGCTCATCCCAACAAGTGCCCTCCTCCATGCCCATCACCCCCTTTTCCCTCTCCCCCACCCACATCAGCCCTCAGTTTGTTCTCAGCATTCAAAAGTCTCTCATGGTTTGCCTCCCTCCCTCTCCCCGATTATATGTCCCCTTCTTCTCCCCCATGGTCCTCTGCTAAGTTTCTCCTGTTCTACTTATAAGTGCAAACATATGGTATATGTCTTTCTCTGTCTGACTTATTTCATTCAGCACCCTAGAGTTCCACCCACATTGCTACAAATGGCCAGATTTCATTCTTTCTCATTGCCATGAAGTATTTGGCTAAAATGAACAAATCAGGAGACTATAGATGCTGGCAAGGATGTGGAGAAACAGGCACCCACCTACTCTGTTGGTGGGAATGTAAACTGGTGCAGCCCGTCTGAAAAACAGTGTGGAGGTTCCTCAAAAAATTAACAATAGAACTCACCTATGACCAAGCAATATCACTGCTAGGAATGGAGTCTAATTTTTAAAGAAAATTTCTAGGTTATTCTGGTGAGTCAAAATATCGAGAATCCTGAGTAACCCATCTCTTATCTTATTAAGGTACTTCTGGTTACGCACATTCAGAGAAAAAGCCTCAAGAAATCAAACTTCCAAACTGTGCTATCACACCAATCCCAGACAGCTTAATGACAAAACAGAAAATATATGTTATCAATATACATCATTGTTTACCAGCTCCTAAAGAAAAGAACCTAGAGTGTCTCAGTTGAACTCACTGAGAGGATGAATTCTGCACAGAGAAGCCTACCTGGATCTGTTGGATGCAAAGAGATCTAGGTTCTGATGGGACAAAGGCAATAGAAATATTCTTGAATAAATTTGGAGGTGATTCATATAAAATATGAGAATCCCTGTATTTCATCTGTTCTAGGTCTTGTCTCAATCTAATAACAAAACCTATATTTTAGTATAATTATCTTTGGCTTCATAGGCTTCTATCTTGATAAGTTTGTTTCAAACTCAAAATATTGTGGCCTTGGATTTTTGGAGTAGTGTTTTAAATTTGTTGTTTGCCACTAATTATGGAACACAAAACAAATTTAATTGGTATGAATTATTATTATAATTTGTAATGAAATAGACAAAAAGAGAAATAACAGGGTGTATCATAGGTTGCATGCATAAACATACATTTCAGGAGTGTGTGTGGTGTCAAGATGTAAAAAGTGTATTTTTTAAATGACAAAGTTAAAAATTTAAAGCCACTGTCCTAGACACATTGTCTCCCATCTAAGTACTAACCAGGCCCGACCCTGCTTAGCTTCTGAGATCAGACGAGATCGGGGTCATTCTACAGACAGTATGGCCATAGACTGTCCTAGACATATTGTGAAAGATAATTATCATATCCGGTACCAAACATATAACTCAAATCCTCCATTTAAGACTTTATGTAATATCTGAACCATTGTAAAATAACAAATTTAAGCCTAAATACCAAGAAATATTTTAACTAGGATCAGAGGAGCTAAGAATAGACACTTGACAACAATTGTAGCCATAGTCTTTTAATTCTTCATTCCTGAGAACCATTCATATACCAGCCATAACACTTAGAAATAAGTGTGGCTTGTGATGAATGTCGCAGACAGAATTCCCCTTAAACTCAACTTTCCTAACAGGAAATGCTCACCTTAATTGATTGTTGTAGAGAAACTGTAGGGTCATTCAATTTTTAAGATATCACCTAAAGGAATAGGGTATTTTGACCACTGTTTCCCAAAGTTAGTTCTTAGTTTTGTTGTCCAAAGTAGGAATTTTCAAAAGGAACACATTTTTCCCTTAGATTTTGGTTAAAAAAAAAAGGTCTCATTTACTGGCATATTTTCTTATATGTTTTGAAATATTAACATTAGGGAATAACACAATATTACTGCAAAAATTTTTGATAATTTAAAAGATGCTTTATCTTTTTAAAAGTTGCACTATTAGCCAATAAATATATTTGACTTTTTTAAATTATTTGTTCTTCCCTAATAAGTGCAATAAGGTCTTTAAAAGAATACTCCTGTACACATCTATACTTATAAGGATCCATAATATTATTGCTGTCATTAAAAGATAAACAGAAAAATAAACAAAAGATTAAATATGACACAGATGTTATGGAAAATTTCTAAACAAGATAGGAAAGAACAGATGAAAAACACAATAGATGTAAGAAGAACATACTTAATTTCAGGTAGAAACTGCTTCATAATTGCATCAAAATAAAAATAAGAATTCATTGCTTGTAGAATGGAAGCTAATTTTTTAAATTAACAGAATGGAATGAAAATATATCTGATAATGCTCAGGATAGATATTTAGTTGATAGGAACAGTGATTTAACAGAATTTAAAACTAAATTATAAACACCTAAAATACAGAATTGGCAATGATTTTAAAAACTTATGAGCATAGTAACAAGCTTTAGGAGTCACAGAGTTACTAACATGATAGACATAGAAAAGAAAGAGACATCATGAATAAGAGAACAAATGAAGTATAAGAGAAGTGGAATTTGCTAGAAGACCTTGTTTATGCAATTTTGATTAGTTTTATTCAGTTCAAAAATTTTATCAAGTAAAAGAAATGGATGACCTAAAACATAACCAAAAAATATATATATGAGCTATTTTTAGGTCTATTTTACTTAACAGTCGATTTCAAAAGATAGAGGGCACTAAAATCATGAACCCCTAAATTTTTCAAACCCAGGAACAATTACAAAGACAAACAAATAAAACAAGAACTAAAATAAACATGTAGTCTAGAATTCAGAAAGTATGACATCCCTTCAGGAGAGAAAATAGAAGTTGTAACTAAAGTAATATATCAAAATGAAGTCATAAATAGGATCATATGGAGTACGATACTTCCCCACATTGGAGCAGGAGTATGCAAAGGGAAGAATGAAAAGGAGTAATAAGTTCTTGTTTGAATTAGTATCTTCAAACTCTGGCTTGGAGTGTTCTAGAATGTCAGAGGTTTAAAGCTAGCTTTTTCTTCATGGTATGTTTGGGAGCTTTTTGAGCTGGAGATCACTCCATCACTGGCACATCCACCAACAATTCTTACCCAAGAGAATGAGTCTGCTTTATGTGGCTGTGAACATTTCTCTTCCCAGCTCCAGGACTTTCCTTGGTTCCCTAAATCTCCTTCCACTGACCTCACTTCACCCATCCAGTAAGCAAAAACTAAAACAAACCGATTCCCTGTTAACAAAGGAGTGTCTTCACAACCTTCCCTTATGCTACTCTCTTGAGTTTTAATTATTTTTCCAGTAAAGGAAACTGTCTAAGAGTCGTGAAGGACCCTGGAACAAGCTCTTTTTAATTTGTCTTGACAATCTACATATTGCATTTGCTTTTGAAATTCACATCTATAATATGTCTGTGCCCCACACAGAAACTTCAACATTAGAATATCATTGCAAGAACTATACTGAATAATAAGCAGAATGATGAGGGAACTTCAAACTAAGTTAAATAAGGAAATCTTGGCCTTTTGGCTTTTTACTATGAAAAGGATAAATTTGAGGAAATAATATTTGTATTCCAATATTTGAGAAGATAAAATTAGAATTGTTGAAATATTGATAAGGAATAGAACTATTTCCAGGAAATAAAAACTTCTGGGAAAGAATTTTTTCTCAATGAAATGAAGACCTATAGAAGAAATAAATGAATAAAAGTTGAATGAATCAACAATTAATAAGTGAATACAAAATAAAAACCAAAATAGTTATCATCATAAGCAATAAGTACATATTAGTGAAAGAAAATAGCACTGATTTCTGAAATTACCTAAATATTTCCCGATATCATGCTTTCCTAAATTTTATATCTTAGCATTGTAGTGAATGGAGCACAAACACATACACACATTTTTTCACACATGCCGCTCTCTCACGCATTCAACATCATTTGCTATTAAGGATATGTAAGGTTCCTTTATCCTGCTCATTTTTTCTTTTTTTTCTTTCTTTCTTTCTTTTTTTTTTTTTTAGTGAATTCACAGCATTAGAATTTTATTGGGAGGGTTTATAAACAGAAGCTTATCAAAATGAATTTCATATTTTAAACAATACACTTTAGATGTTGAAGTGAAGAATTTCTTGCTGGTCCTTGATTTTTTATTTGTTTTACTGTCTTTGCTGTTCAAGGAAAGCCTATATTAGAAAGCCAGAAACTACATCCCTATAGCCTTGACATAGTAGGTCCGTATTGATTTTGCTTATAACCTGAAGATAAATTAATGACTAATGCAGAAAACAATCATTTTATATTTAAATATATTTTTTAAATTCACAAATGTAAATGAAAGAAATCTTTATTCTTCTCTGCTATTGTTTAACTGTGTGACCATTACTAAAACAATCAAGGGCACAGTCTGATAATGGCCAAGAATGATGGACAGATGGACAGAAAAGTCCATGGGTGTTTTATTAGTTTCTGCCATTCTTGAACTGGTAATCAATAAGAAAAAAAGTTTTCTCATAAAATAAATTGAATATTTCACTGGTAAAGAGTGATTATCTTCTTTATTCCCATGGCTGACCTTAATAACTCACAAACTCCGTAGGCGCTTTGTGATATCTGTGAGTTATGAGACTTTCATACTCATGAAAGAAATATAATAATCACCCTTCACTGCAGAGATATTCTGCACCTCTCATATTAAATCAGTAAGAGGCACATGGTTCCTTGTAATTATGAGAAGGCTGAATAAACATGTTGGGTATCTATCTAAATTTATATGTATGACACCTGAGGATCATTGTTTTGAAGATGGAATTTATGTTTGCATTGTCAATAAAAAAAAGTTAAGACATTTTACTATACTTGAATTAGCAAAATATGACTCAGTATGGCCTAATAAATTTTAGGAATGCTCTTTGACTTATTTCATAATTGTTTAATTAAGCATATCACTTCCACATTGAAAGGTACAATTAGAATATTTTAGTCTGTCATTATTATATTTTTATAGATAGAGATTTAACAATTATATTAACTTCTAATCTGTATGTGTTGTTTGCAAAGCACTCACTCTGCTAATAAAATCATTGAGATTCCAACAAAATCGGTTCCCTGAGAAAAACAAGATAGCTGCAAGACTGCATTAACAGAAATGAGTGGATCTATTGAATTTCTCCTGAGAAATATAAACAATGTGTTTCTTTATACTTACTGAATAAATAAGACTAACCAAAGAAGACAGAAGGATAAGATAAGGAGACAATATATTTTGGAAGTAGCAGTCCTTTAAAAATAATGGCATTGTTCTCAGTTACTCAGAAATTCTGGTTAGAGAATTTGAATAATTTATTCAAAGATACAAAATTATAGGGGCGCCTCAGTTAAGCATCCGACTTCGGCTTAGGTCATGATCTCACGGTTCGTGTGTTTGAGCCTCCTGTCGGGCTCTGTGCTGACAGCCAGCTGTGAGCCTAGAGCCTGTTTCGGATTCTGTATCTCCCTCTCTCTCTCTGACTCTCCCCTGCTCACACAGTCTCTCTCCCTCTCTCAGAAATAAATTTTAAAAAATTTAAAAAATTTTTATAAAAGATTCAAAATTATATGTGGCCATCTGAAAAACTAGAAACAATCATTAGTTAATTATTTCCTAATTAACACATAGAAAATTTGAATATTTTTTAGTGTGCATCTTTAGAATCATGTGTAGATTTCTGTAACCATTACTATAATCAGCACATATAATGTGATTCCATCACCCCCCAAATTCCCTTCTGCTACTCCTTTGAAATTACGAATATCTAGTAAGTAGAATGAGGGACTCATTGTAAAATAAAACAGTACAAAATAATCTGGCTGATTCAAATTGTACTAAGTTTATAACTAAGCCTAAGTAAAGATCTATCTATCTATCAATTTATCAATTTGTCTATTATCTATCTAATATTTCATACAGGAGTTTTCAATCCTCCAATCCTGTATTTTGTTAGCTTTTCACAATACTTACATGATACACAGTAATTCTGCTCAAATAAAGTGGGATCAGTAGTTTATACATAAATAAAATAACCCAATGAGTGTATAGTTCTTCCCCTTCAAAGGTTACTTAGGCATACTTAAGATACTTTCTAAGAATTCATTATTTAAAGACAATATTATATTTTATACTGAGAAAAAATATTTCCTTAGGATTAACTTCAGCTACTAAAATACCTTGAAATTAACTTTCAAAAATGAAATATTAATGTACAATATGTAAATTATTAACAGTTAAAGAAAGTGATTAAAGTCTTTTCAAATGGTCTTATTTATCATTAATATATATGCTCATTGCTTTGCAAGAATATGCAAGAACATATATATACGAAATCATGAATAATAGAAAATACAAGTATTAAGTAGAAAAATAGACTGATTGAAGGAATGCCGCATAAGGAAATTCTTCTGGAGAAGGGAGTATTTTGTTTTCATGTTTACTTGATCTGCTGTGTTTGCCTGGATCCCACTGGAGTAATCTATTCATCAGTATTTTAAACATTCATGAGTCCCTTAAAAGCAGGTGTTTAGTTTTTCCAGCTCTGAGTATGGCAGTTCCAAAAAGGCTTCACAGGAAAAGCAAAGCTCTCATAAGGGAGTGTTTCTTTTTCAAATTTTTAATTAGTTTTCAAGACTCTCACTGAATTTCAGCAAGGTTGAGCTATTGACCAGAACACCTGTTTGGCTTTGAAGACTACTTTCAACATCTAGTATCAGTCTTGCCCAAGTTTATGTAAAATTAAAAATTAAAATATATCAGCAACATTTAAAAATTAGGACCTATTGTCATCAGTTCTTTTGTAATTATTGTTATAACATCCATCTAGAGAAACTCACATAACAATAATATGTATGTCCTAATAATATCTATGGGGTTTCATTATAACTTAGAATTAATTAAAAGAACTGTTGATTTAAACTGTATTCACTTTCAAATACAATGAACACAAGAAGACCTCAACGTTTAGTGTTTTCTTTTAAATTATTATTTATAATAGATTTTCCAGAATCTCTCTTCATTTTCATTTCCCTTCAAAATTTATTAAGTAATATCCAGTGGATTAAAATATTATAACACCATTAAAATGAAATACGTATGTATTCTATCTAAATCAGTATTTTTAAACCTAAGTTTTTTGTTGTTATTTTGGGTAACAAGTATAATATGTATGTATAACATTATTATATTATACACACATTATATATACTCACATACACACACACACATACACACATATATAAACCATTTTTAAATGAATGTGGTTATTCTTTTCCCCCATCCATGTGTTCTTATGCATCTCATATAGCAGGATAATACCATTCTGCACCCACTGCTAGAAGACATAGCCTGAGGAATTAATACAGGTTTACTGCGTGCCTACAACCCAACTTTCTATCTTTTCTCACAAGATGGTCTCTCTTGTCATTCCCAGACATTGTTGGCCACCTGGCTAAACAGAGGCCACCTCCTTTACAATCTCTGAGTAGTCACATTTTTACTGGCTTACTTTAAACACAATTAATTTTATAAATATATTATATTATATATTTTCATTAAAAATAAAACTCTTGTAGCGAAAAAAAATTGGACTCAAAACTTCCCCAACAGTTATAAGAGGTTTCTAGTATTACCGTCACTGATCTCTTCAACATAAAAAAAAAAAAAATCAGAGAATAATTTAACTTAATGTTAAAAATAAGTATGCCACTTATTTTTCATGACCATGTGCATTTTTTTTTTTTTTTAGAGAGAGCATGAGCAAGTGAGAGAGAGGGGCAGAGAGAAAGAGAGAATCTTCAGCAGACTCCATGCTCAGTATGGAGCCTGACATAGGGCTTGATCCCACCACTCTGGGATCAGGATGTAAGCTGAAGTCAAAAGTCAGATACTCAACCAACTGAGCCACCCAAGAACCCCTATGTGCATTTTTAAAAGAATATTGGAATAAGATGTAAAAGCTTGAGTTCAAATTCTAAGTTTCTAAAACTATGGTGCTTGTGTAGTTAACTTAAACCTATATGGACCTAATCTTTATTCTCTGTAAGATTAAGGAGTATTTTTCTAGATAACTTCTTTTTTTTTTTTAATGTTTATTTATTTCTGGGAAAGAGAGAGACAGTGTGAGCAGGGGAGGGTCAGAGAGAGAGGGAGATACAGAATCTGAAGCAGGCTCCAGGCTCTGAGCTAGCTGTCAGCACAGAGCCCGATGCGAGGCTGGAACCCAGGAACCGTGAGATCATGACCTGAGCCGACATCGGATGCTTAACTGACTGAGCCACCCAGGCGCCCCTAGATAATTTCTAATTAAGCATTGATACCAACTATGAAAATGAGAACATAAAACAAAAAAAAAATTTCCAACATTAAGGAATTAACTGAAATGCAGTAAGGCTGGTAATTTGGTGCCCGATGCAAACTTTAGAATTAACATTATATAAAGCAAATGGCAAGGCATAGCATTTCTGATATTATGTAATGAATAATTACATTAATAAAAATTATGAACCTAACTTGACATTGAAAATATTCCTAGGAAAAATTTCTGAAATAAAAAGTATTTTGTTTCCCCTTGTTTTAGGATTATGTGTACTTTTTCTACACTTGAATTTTTTTGTTTGTTTTATAAAATGCTTATAATTTCTTCTGTCATTGGAAAAACTATGTAATTTTTGAAAATAATGGATTGATGTACTATTAGGTAGTAACATTGGTGTGGTATTATCTTGATCTTTTGTCCTACCATTTTTAGTTGGCATAAACTCTGGGCACCTGAAAGAGAAAATCACAAAGAAAGTAAAGCAGTAATTTATTATTAGCTGAGGTTTGGCTTAGCCCTATGGTAGAGTTCCAGTGTTCTTAGCCAGAACCTTAAAATGACTATAATAGGCAGGCCAAAGTCTAGAAATACGTCTTTTCTTTAAATTCAAATCTAAGTTTTACATTTAATAACTGGCTTGTTTTTACATCAGTTACTTATTTTGTATCTGCCACTTATAAGCACTCTTCTGAGCAATAGGAAAAATTATATATGAAAAGCCATGCCTCCCTGGAGTTTATATTCTAGTTGGAAGAAAAGTGAGACAGACATTAAGTATTTAAACAAAAGAAAAGTTGCATCAGAGAGCAAGGAAATAATAAAGTCTAAAGCTTAATTGGTAAATGGAAAATTGAGAAGAGGGAGAGGATACAATGATTGATCTAAGCATATCCTCCACAACACAGAAGAAAGGGTTTAATCCATCAACCCCAGACCTTTGAGCCTGGAATGTAAAAAAAGATGAAAGAAAATAGAGTAGGACTTTTTTTTGTTCTTGCTTTTGTTTTCTAAAAGAAGACCTTGGTCTATGTCCCCTTGAGACTTGTGGAAGTGAGAAAGCAAGAAAGGGAACCGATTACAACTAAAGGAATATAAAGAAATTAGTGAGCACCTTCTATGGGAAAATGAACTCTTGATTTCCTCTCTATTATGTGGAGAGAAAATTTTAAAAGCAAAACTGTTCTCAAAAAAGGAAATCAAAGAAAATAACAACAACATTTTACCACTCTGGTTACCTTGAAGGAAGCCTCAAAAGGGACCATAATTAGGTAAATTCTAACAACGTCCATTGCCGTGGTAGTTCAAATCTTTCACTATCATAAAGCCTGAATAAGCTTTTTTCTTCTTGGGGTTGAAGGGACTTGACCAATCCTTTAAGACTGGAAGAGGATGATATGGTAAAGTCTTGAGGGCTCACCAGAAATTTGAAATTTAATAGGATTATTTCCTTTTTCCCCCTTTTTACTATTTATTTACTTTTGAGAGAAAGACAGAGAGATAGACAGAGCACTAGCAGAATAGGGGCAGAGAGAAAAGGAGACATAGAATCCAATGCAGGCTTCAGGCTCTGAGCTGTCAACACAGAGACCAACGTGGGGCTCAAACTCAAGAACCATGAGATCATGACCTGAGCCTAAGTTGGACGCCTAACTGACTGAGCCATCTAGGCACCAAGAGTTAATATTTTTAAATAATGGCTTTTATGGTGTCTAAATTTTTAAACAACTGCCATATATTAATCCAACATTGAACTATGCACTTCTTTCACATATAAACTATAATTTTTAAGTGTGTTCACATACGCATACATAGACACAGATCTTGTTGTTTGTTAATTATTTAATTTTTTTTACACAAAAAACACAAGGCTCACTGTAAAAGTAAGGAAATTACCAACTTTTACACATTATAACTATGGAAACAGAACTGAAGTCAGTTCTTGCTTGAAAGCTTCTACATTTTTTTTACTGACTAAAATTCTCCTCAGGCATGATGACAATGATAATCCCACTCATAGCACTCTTTACTTTAGAAAGCATTTTTTATTTCCTATATGTCAGGTAATCACATCATCAGCTCTGTGAAGAAGGTAGGACAAACATTTTTATTCCCATTTGACACTAGAATGCTTTTGAATACAAAAAGTACTATACAAAGATAATGTGGTATTATCAGTGTCTATGAAAAATAAACGAGTGGTAAACAATTGAAACACAATATTTGCCAAAGAATTCTTCCATTTCCTGCATCAAAAGCTCCATTGATTTTCATAAAGTGTCTAGGACTAGGTCGACAGTATATATTTAGTGATGAAATACAACATAATTTGATGGTAAAGTTGTCAAAAGAAAGAAATATACAAGTGCCAACATTTGCGCTAAAACTTCAGTTGTTAAAAATGAAATGCTGCTTCAGGACACCAAGCCCCATTGCTTTAAAATACATTTTTATTTTCTACACAATGCAATCTTTCAGAATTCCTGAAGTTAAATGAAGCATAGATTGGGGACATCCACCATTCTCATCACAGCTGCTGCAACATCATGGAGCACATTGCAAGCTCAATGGGAAAGAAATTAACTGCCCATCTGTGCAGTATAAATTTTTTTGGCTTCTCATGCTTGATTAGTGGGAGAGTTTTAAAGCATATGATAATCCAACCATTTCATAGAGATTATGTGTTAAATCTGAACATAAACAATAAAATATAAGACCTTTAATTTACCTGGAATTTTCTAGAAGCAAATAGAACCTACTGCAAAAATAAGTTCTATCATAGTGATTTAACAAAAATGTGAGAGAATTAGTATCTTGAAATCAGATAGATAAGAATTAATGGTTTCAAAACTAGCATTTGATATACATTAGATATGGGCCTTTTAGGGCACAGGAGAAAAGTAATAGCTATAATATGGGAAGGAGGTTAATATTTTTATGACAAAAATACAAATGTTGCCTTGGAACTAAATGGCTTACAAATGACTTTGCTTGTCTACATTAAGAATCACCAACAAAACATGTACATATTGTGTCCCAGCAAACAGAAAAGTCTTTGCAGATCAACAGTCAACAGATAATACCAGAGGATTTATAATGGCGAATATAGAGACAAATTAGTGGAAATTTTATAGTAACCATTAAAAAGCAGTAATCAATATAGTAAAATAATTTATGACCTAAAATGATAAAGATATTTTTACGTTATTTCTACTCCACACAGTGTAAAGACTATACAAAGAATTAAAAAAATGGTGAAGTAAACGTATAACACAGTCATGCTGGATCAATATTTCTCACTTGTCATCTGTCTTCCTTGGCTCACTTCAAGGAGCAGGAAGATAGAACTTTGGAAAATTCAAACAATAAGGAGAAGACTGACATTTTAAATCAGGATATAATTCTTTACTTCCTCATTAATAGCAAAAAGGCAATATATTGAGCAAGATATTGCATACCATCCAGTCATAACCTGAAAATTAATTCATTATTTAGGTAATTTTCAGCCTTTCATGAAAAGAAAAATAACAAGAATGCAAATAATAGTTCTTTCACTATAGTTAACATTCAAATCATCTCTAAATGTCAGCTTTTTCCCTCTACATTTTGAGGAAGGATCTTAAAAACAAATGAGGTGTAGCTGTGATCTAACAGAAATTAGGGTCATAGACTATGGGAAGAGAGAGGGGAATGGGGATAGGAATTTACTAGCCAGTCTGGGTAAATTTTGAATTTAATTTGGAAAGGTTGATTCATTAGTCAATTTTTAAAGCAAAAATGCTACTTAAAAATCACCCCAAATTCAGCGGTTTATTATACCAAAAATATATTCTCATGTTCAGAGATATATGAATTGGAAGAAGCTTGGGTAATATCATATCAGCTGGGCCACTGGATGGGCAACTCTGCCTCAGTCAGTGGTTACATTCAGCTTAGATACAGCCTGTGGATGGGGCCCAGTTCTGTGTTACGTGTATTATCTTGGTTGGTTGGAGGTTATGTAAGGCATGTTCTCCTTTAGAATAGCAGAAATGCAAGGACCAGGTCATACTACACAAGCACATTTATAGTTTCTAAAGACAATAAAAACACCCATAATCTACTTGCCAAAGCAAGTCTTGTGGCCAATGTTCAAATCAGAGAAATAATAAAGTATACTGTGCTATAATGATCAGAGGTGCTACAGGCATCCAAATAAGAAGACTGAAGGAGAAACAAGGCCATGCAATATACAGTATACTACAGATTGGCACTGACAATTTAAGGGGGAAATATATAACATACCCTTAAATAGCTCTTTGTTGCCTGCAGTGAAAATCACAGGGAAGGTAGAAAAATCAGTTCACTGAACAATTTGTTCTGTTATTAAAGTCCTAAATTTTGCATCAATCTTATTTTCAACACAAATCAATTACAAGTAAATATAGAGAATCTTTGAAGGAACTCTCTATCATAACCACCTGATGAGGGAGTGGTGATGTTACAGAATCTTAGCTAAACCTGAAATATTTACTAAGGATTATTTAGTTTTTGCTTTCAGGTTTACTCTGACTTTGATTTTTCATGCTTTGCTGCCAGCAGGAAATAAATGTATAAGAAGGTGTCCAACCAGGAAAGAAAAGTAAAATATCCATGAGTAGGTTTTAATAGTTCCCGTTTAAATTAATATTTCAGTTGCACTAAACATCACATGTCAGCACTAAATAAATCAAATGTATAGGGAAAACTACAAACAAACTCATGTGTATAATTAAAATTGTCAGTTTCTTATTATTCTCTATCATATTTTACTTAAGCACCTACTATATGTCAGTCACTGTTTACTCCTGTGGATGCAAAAATAAATATGACTTATGTCCTGACTTGAAGAACTAGTGTTGTTGGGCTTAGACTTCTTAGACCTTCTATCTAGCTTCCACATGCAACCTAAGCAAGTGACTAAAACACACTGTACCTATTTCTTCTACAGAGTGAGAAGCATTGTATTTTGCCACACATAAATTATTAGGATTTCTCTGAAGTCCAAATAGAAATGAACATAATATCAAGTTAAACAAAACTGTGAATATTGCCCTTTAGTGTCTATATCTTATTTGTGATTCTTTGGTCACTTGACATGAAAATAATAAAATTTAACATTTACAGTTTGCTTTTAATTTAAAAAGTATTTCTCATGTGTTATTGTGGAAGATTAGCTCAACAAGTATATCTTTGTCCTAATTCCTGGAACTTATGGATATATTTCCTCACATTAAAAAAAGAGGCTTTCAAAGGAGAGTTATGATGGCAGAGGAGTAGGGGGACCTTGGGATTGCTTCATCCCTTGAACACAGCTAGATTAACATCAAACCATTTTGAGTACCTAGGGAATCAATCTAAGGATTAAGAGAACATTCTGCACAATTAAAGGGTGAGAACAAAACAGGTACAAGGTGCAGATACATGAATTGGTGGAGAGAAAAACCATGGTGCCATGGGGGAAGGGAGCCCTCTTCATGGAGAGAGGAGAGAGATGGGGGGGTTGGTAAAAGTGCAGTATGTTAGGTTCACGGAAGAAAAACACTTCCCCCAAAACACTGGCTGGAGAATCAAGAGGAATGAGCTATTGCAAGTTTTATAAACAGTGGACCTCACATTCTGAGGGTTTAGATGTCTGTGCCATTCTCCAGGCTGGAGCTGGGTGGGCAGCAGTACACCTGGGGAGAAGAATGGTAGAGGTCTGGGACAGCAGGGTGTAGGGATCCCCTGAATTGCACTGGGAGAGAATATTCTCCTTCCTGGAGTATATTTGGAAGAGGGTTTATTGCTTCTCCAAGGACAAAAGACCTGGCACCATTGAGGGTCTATTCATTAGCAAGGGACAGAAACCTGAGCAGAGAGCAGATAACCTGGTTACTCCTTTTCACTGCTTGATCATAAACTCCAGGTACCTGTGTGGCCATATGAATGTTTTTCTGGGATAAAATGGCACCAGACATACTGCCACAAGGCTCTCAAACAGAGAAGGGGAGCAGATCTGTGCCTTGCCAGATCCTTTAAGATTTGGACTTTCGAATCGAAGACAAGTGGCAGAGATAAAACACAGGAGAACTGTGGCACCAGGTGCAATGGCCCAGGCACAGAAAGGGGGAGGGCAAGGATCTGACAGAAGCCTGAGACACAGTTGGGGAGATTGTTTGCTTTCATGTGAAGTATTCCTAAATAGTAGTGGGTGCCAGTTTCCCTCTCTGGGAACAATAGAGTGGGGTGATGCCATCCTTCCTCCACCCACCAGTATGGTGGGACTTCAGTGAGGAACATAGTGTCCCCATCGGAGGCTAGAGTCACTTACAACAAACCCTGTCCCCATATGTCCTGCAGGGACATCTTTATTAGGACAGGTCTGACTGTGAGCCAGCACAGCAGGCATCTCCCCCAGAGGACCAACACAAGCCCCCAGCATGCACCAAGCATCAAGTGTAGTGATCAGAGTGCTCCAAAGCATCAGCTTTAGTTCTGATGGAAATAGGACTTGACTTTCAGGTTCTTTTGTTTGTGTGTTTTGTTTTGTTTTGTTTTTCCTTTGGAAACAGGCTTATAGCTTTTTATTTTGTTTGTTTGTTTCCATTTCTCTTTTTCTGAATCAGGGTTTCTTCTGTTTCTGTTTTCTTAATCAGGCTTGTTTTAACAAATCAAAGCACACCTAGTTAAAGGTCCAAACATTCCCACTGAAAGCAAGGAGAAACTTTGCAGAGGACTAAACAGGGGTAAAAAGCAGCCAAAACACAAAAGCAGACGGAGTGTATAGAGCATACACTAGAAATTTCCTGAAGCATCAGGCCCTGGACAGTGTATAATCCCTTCTTAATATAGCATCATACTCAGGAGCAGGACATATAGCTTTCAAAATGCACACAAGACGGAATCCTAGAAAAAATGACAAGTTGGAGGAATTCTTACCTGAAAGATAGGGGCTCCTGGGTGGCTCAGATGGGGAAGCATCCATCTCTTGAATTTGGCTCATGTCATAATCTCATGGTTTGCGAGTTCAAGCCCCACATCAGGCTCTGTGCTGACAGTGTGGAGCCTATTTGGGATTCACTCCCTCCCTTTTCCTCCCTCTATTCCTGCCCTACTTGTCCCCCCCCCTTTCAAAATAAATAAATAGACTTAAAATTAAAAAAAATAAAGATCAAGAAGGAATCTCAGCCAGAGATTTTGCTCAAAAAAGATATAAGCAATATAACTGAACAAGGATTTAGACAAGTCATAAGAATACTAGCTAGGCTTGAAAAAAGAATAGAAGACACCAGAGAAACCATTGCTAAAGAGATAAAAGACCCCAAATCCTAGTCAGGCTGAATTAAAAAAAAAATGCTGTAACTGAGATGCAAAACATAATCGCAACAAGGATGGAATAAGCAGAGGAATGAATGGATGATATAGAAGATAAAAGTATGGGATATAATGAAACTGAAAAGGAGAGGGAAAGAAAACAATTACATCACAAATATAGACTCAGGGAACTTAACAATTCCATAAAGCACAAAAATAAACAAATCATAGGAGTCCCAGAAGAAGAGCAGGGAAAGGGGCAGAAGGTTTGTTTGGAAAAATGACAGAAGAGAACTGCTCTACTCTGTGAAAGGAAACAAGCATTCAAGTTCAAGAGGCACAGAGAATTCCCCCTCAAAATCAACAAAAACAGGACAAGACAAAGACAGAAAATAGTGAAACTTGAAAAATACAAAGATAAAGAGAATTCTAAAAGCAGCTAGGGTCAAAAAGTCCTTAGCCTACAAGGGTAGACACATAGATCTAGTTGCAGACCAGTCCTTCATAGCAAGCAAAAATGGAGTGGCATGAAATATTCAATGACCTAAATAGAAAAAATATGCACCCCAGAGTACTTTATCCAGGAAGGCTATAATTCAGAATAAAAGGAGAGATAGTTTCTAAGACAAGCAAAAACTAAAGGAGTTTGTGAATATTAACCAGCTTTGCAGGAATTATTAATGGGGACCCTTTAAGAGGGAAAGAGAAACCAAAAACAATAAAGACTAGAAAAGAACAGAGACAATCAACAGGAACAGTGACTTTAAAGGTAATGCAATGGCACAAAATTCATATCTATCAATAATCATTCTATATGTAAGTGGACTAAATGCTTTAGTAAAAAAAAAAATAGGGTATCTGAATGGATTAAAAAAAAGCAACAGCACACAAAACCCATCGATATGCTCCTTCCAAAATACTCATATGAGATCAAAAGATACTTCCAGATTGAAAGTCAAGGAATGAAGAAACATTATCATGCTAATGGAAATTAAAAGAAAGCTGGGTTAGCCATATTTATATCAGACATACTAGATTTGGACTGAAGACTGTGATAAAAGATGAGGAAGGGCACTATATTATAATAAAGGGGACTATCAAGCAAGAATATCAAACAGTTATAAATATTTAATCCCCAAACTTAGGAGAAGCCAAGTATATAAATCAATTAATAACAAACCTGAAGGAATTCTTTGATAATAATATCATAATAGTAGGGTATTTTACACTCGAGTTTTAACAATGCACAGATCATGTAAGCAGAATATCCACAAGGAAACAATGGCCTTGAATGACACACTGGACCAGGTGAACTTAACAGATATATTCAGAGCCTTTCATAATAAAGCAGCAAAATACACATTCTTCTCAAGTGCACATGGAAAATTCTCCAGAATAAATAACACACTGGGTCACAAATCAGCCCTCAACCAGTACAAAAAGATTAAGATCATATCATGCATATTTTCAGACTGCAACACTATAAAACTTGAAGTCAACCACAGAAAAAAAATTGGAAAGACCATAAATACATGGAGGTTAAAGAGTATCCTACATGGCAGAGAAGTAAGGGGATCTGTACTTCCCCTATCTCTCAAGCAAAGAAGGGCTGAATCCAAAAGACTTTGAATCCCAAGAATCTGGGAGGAAGAGAAACTGAATCTACCAGAAAGGATCTGGGACAACCTAAACCTAACAGCCCATAGGTGGGTGATTGTGAACTGGGGGAGATAAAATGGGCCACGTGGCCACAGAGGGGAGGGATCCCCTTCTTCAGAGAGACAAAGCAAAGAGAGAGAGTGGCTGGGGAAGCATAGGACTGTATCTAGGAAAAAGAAAGAACCTCAGACAGGAATGGAGAGAGATCCCATCTCTAACTGCAGGGCTTTTGGAGAGGGATCCCATAACTGCAGGGCTTTCTTCAGACTGGGGCTGGCTGCACTGTTCGTGCACCTGGGGAGGAGGGGACCCATCTCTTGGTTTGGTGGTAGTTCAGGAGCACAGTCCACAGCAGGAGAAACCAGTCCCTTCCCTGAAGTGCTGCAGCACAGGAAAAAATGAGCCAGGACCACATATTGGGGGGCCTAAGAAAGCACTTTCCCAGGGCCAGTGTTCATGGAGTGAGAGCTTAAATCCCAGCCAAGCAGTGGGGCACAGGAGTCAGTGGACTGAGAAAGACCACCCAGGCTGCACCCATGGCACAGTGAAGACAGCCTAAACAGAGCCCACGGGTCCGCGAAGAAGAGACTGGACAATTGCTATTTTTCTCCCCACAAACACCAAGGCGGAGCCTCAGGGACCAGTCTGCAGGGCCCACAGGGGAGGTGGGAGTAGTCTACCCCAAACCATGCCCCTCTGAGCTGGGAAACTGCACATCTAATGGAGCAGGACAGATGCTGAAGAACCAGATGGCCCCCTCCTCCAGATCTGCACTGTGGCATCACCTGGATTAATTCTAGGATAATTTCTGTTATTTACATATATTCTCCCTCTACTCCTTATCTCTTCCCTTCTCTAGGCTGGTTATTCTGGCTATTGGTTTGCTTAACCAGACATATCTAATCCAATCTCTTGTTACATGTTCTACACTTCCTTCTTTATGTTCTTTCTCTCTGGAATAATCAAGCCATATAGTCTCTCAGTCTGGGTACCTTATCTTCATTTCTTTTTGCTTGCCTCCTTCCTTATTTTCCTTTCTCTATTTCTGGATTAAGACTTTTAGTCTCTTTGCCTGGCCAATGTTTACTTTTTATTTTTCCCTACCCGTCATTTTTCTCTTTGTATGTGCTCTTCTATTAGCACCACCTCCACCGTGTTCTTTACTTATAGCTTGTGTTTCTGATTTTTTGCTTTTGGAATGTTTTCTTGTTTTTTTTCGTGTGCGTGCGTGTTTGTATGATTTTGTTTCCTGTTTGTTTGTCTGTTTTCCTTCCCAGGGCTACATCAAGGAACAAATCAAAGCACACCTAGTGGAAGATAAAATAACCAAAGTCACAAAATGGAGCAAGTAACATGCTCCAAAAAAAACACCTCCTGAATGGCCAGGCCCTGGACAGTGTATGCTCCCCTTTAATATAGCATTGCTCACAGATGCAGAGCACATAACAAGCTTTTAAAACTCATAAGGGAAAGAAAACTAGCCAAAATGATGAAATGGAAGAATTCTCCTCAAAAGAAATTCCCAGAAGAAGTGAGAGCTAAAGAATTCATCAAAACAGGGGCACCTGGGTGGCTCAGTTGCTTAAGCGTCCGACTTTGGCTCAGGTCATGATCTCACGGTTCGTGGGTTCGGGCCCCATGTCGGGCTCTGTGCTGACAGCCAGTTCAGAGCCTGGAGCCTGCTTCAGATTCTGTGTCTCCCTCTCTCTGACCCTCCCCTGGTCACGCTTGTCTCCCCTCTCTCTCTCTCAGAAATAAATAAAAAATATTAAAAAAATAAAAAAAGAATTCATCAAAACAGATATAAGCAACATAACTGAATAAGAATTTAGAATAATAATCATAAAATTAATCGCTGGGCTTCAAAAAAGCATAGAAGACAGCAGAGACTGTACTGCTGCAGAGATCAAAGATCTTAAAAATAGAATGATTTAAAAACACTATAAATGAGGTGTAAATTAAAGTGGAGGTGGCTACAGCACAGATTGAAGAGGCAGAGGAGAAAATAGGTGAAATAGAAGATAAAATTATGGAAAAAGAGGAGGCTGAGAAAAAGATAAAAAATCTAGGAGTATGAAGGGAGAATTAGAGAACTAAGTGATGCAATCAAATGGGACAATATCCATATCATAGGAATTCCAGAAAAATTATAGAGAAAGGGGCTGAAGGGGTACTTGAACAAATTATAGCCAAGAACTTCCCCAATCTGGGGAAGGAAACAGACACTGATATCCAAGAGGAACAGAGAACTCCCCTGAGATGTAACTTGAATCGATCTTCTGCACGACGTATCATAGTGAAACTGGCAAAATACAAGGATAAAGAGAGAATTCTGAAAGCAGCTAGGGATGAAGGGGCCTTAACAAACAAAGGTAGACACATAAGAGTAGTAGCAGACCTATCTACTGAAACTTGGCAGGTCAGAAAGGAATGGCAGAAAATCTTCAATGTGATGAAAAGGAAAAATATGCAG
Source organism: Hyaena hyaena (assembly GCF_003009895.1). NCBI lineage: Eukaryota > Metazoa > Chordata > Mammalia > Carnivora > Hyaenidae > Hyaena > Hyaena hyaena. The sequence continues at coordinate 2,286,240 of NW_024080834.1, forward strand.
CCAAGAATCTCTTATCCAGCAAGCCTGTCATTCAGGAGAGATAAAGGTTTTCCCAAAGAAAGAAAAAACTGAAGGAATTCATCACCACTAAACCAGCCCTACAAGAGACCCTAAGGGGGACTCTGGGAGTGAAATGTTGCAAAGACCACAAAGGACCAGAGACATCACTACAAGCATGAAACCTACAGATAACACAATGACTCTAACCCCATGTAGTTCAATAATAACACTGAATGCAAATGGACTAAATACTGCAATTAAAAGACGCAGGGTATCAGAATGGATTAATAAAAAAAAAAAAAAAAAACAAGACCTACAATTTGCTGTCTATGACAGACTCATTTTAGACCTGAAGACACCTTCAGATTGAAAGTAAGGGGATGGAGAGCTATCTATCATGCTTTTGGAAGTCAAAAGAAAGCTGGAGTAGCCATACTTATATCAGAGAAACTAGACTTTAAATTAAAGGCTGTAGCAAGAGATAAGAAGAGCATTATAAAAATTACAGGGTCCATCTATCAGGAAGGTCTGACAATTATAAATGTCTATGCACCAAATTCAGAACACCCAGATATAATATATAAAGCAATCTTATTGATAAGATGTGGTAATTGTAGGGGACTTTAATACTCCACTTACACTAATAGACAGATCATCTATACAGAGGATCAGTAAAGAAACAATGGCCTCGAATGACACATTGGACCAGATGGACCTGACAGATATATTTAGAAGTCTATATCCCAAATCAGTGGAATATACTTTCTTCTTGAGAGCACATGGTACATTCTCCAAGGTACATCACATATTTGGTCCCAAAACAGCCCTCAATAAAGATAAAAGAATTGAAATCATATTGTGAACACTTTCAGATCACAATGCTATGAAACTTGAAATCAACCACAGGAAAAAGTCTGGAACACCTACAAAAGTATCTAGGTTAAAGAACAAATGGGTCAATCAAGCAATTAGAAAAGAAATTTAAAACTATATATAGAAAGAAATGAAAATGAAAATACAACAATCCAAATCCTTTGAGATGCAGCAAGGCAGTCCTAAGAGGAAAATACATTGCAATCTAGGCCTATCTCAAGAAACAAGAAAAATCCCAAAAACAAAATCTAACAGCACACCTCAAGGAACTAGAAGCAGAAAAGCAAAGCCATCCTAAACCCAGCAGAAGAAGAGAAATAATAAAGATTAGGACAAACATAAACAATATAGAATCCCAAAAAACAGTAGAACAGATCAATAAAACCAAGAGTTGGTTTTCTGAAAAAATAAACAAAATCAATAAACCTCTAGCCAGGCTTCTCATAAAGAAAAGAGAGAGGACTCAAATAGATAAAATCACAAATGAAAATGGATTTGTTACAACCAATCCCTCAGAAATTCAAGAAACTATCAGGGAATAGTATGAAAAATTATATGCCAACTAACTGGACAAGGTGAAAGAAATGGACAAATTCCTAAACACCCACACACTACAAAAACTTAAATAGGAAGAAATAGAAAATTTGAACAGACCCATAACTAGTGAAGAAATTGAATCAGTTATCAAAAATCTCCCAACGAATAAGACCTGGACCAGATTGCTTCCCTGGAGAATTCTAACAGACTTTTAAAGCAGAACTAATACCTATACTTTTCAAGTTGTTCATATATATATATGAACATATATATATGTATATACATACATATATATATATATATATAGTTCCAATATACATATTCCTATATATATTCCAAATATATATATATTTGGGTCTTTCAAGTTTAGGGCATAAACATTTATACTTGTTAGTTCTTCTTGATGGATAAACCCCATAATTATGATATAATGCCCTTCTTCATCTCTTGTTACAGCCTTTAGTTTAAAATCCAGTTTGTTTGATATAAGTATGGCTACTCCAGCTTTCTTTTCATTTCCAGTAGCATGATAGATGGTACTCTATCCTGTCACTTTCAATCTGAAGCTGCCTTCAGGTCTAAAATGAGTCTATTGTAGATAGTATATAGATGGATCTTTTTGTTTGTTTGTTTATCCATTTGGAAACCCTGTATCTTTTTATTGGGGCATGTAGTCCATTTACATTCAGAGTTATTTTGAAAGTTATCAATTTAGTGTCATTGTGTTACCTGTAGGTTTCATGCTTATGGTGATGTCTCTGGTCCTTTGTAGTTTTCTGCATTCCTCTCACAGAGCCCCCTTAGGATCTCTTGCAGGGCTGGTTTAGTGGTCATAAAATCCTTCCATTTTTGTTTGTATGGGAAATCCTTTGTCTCTCCTTTTCTGAATGACAGGCTTGCTGGATAAAGGCTTCTTGGCTGCATATTTTTCCTATTCAGCACATTGAATATGTCCTACCACTCCCTCTGACCTGCTAAGTTTCAGTGGACAGGTCTGCTTTTACCCTTATGTGACTGCCCTTGTAGGTTAAGGTCCGTTTTTCCCTAGAAATTTTCAGAATTCTCTCTTTATCTTTGTATTTTGCCCGTTTTACTGTGATATGTCATGGTGAAGACCTATTCTTGTTAAATCTGAAGGGAGTTCTCTGTGCCTCATGGATTTGGATGTCTGCTTCCTTCCTCAGATTAGGGAAGTTCTTGGCTATAATTTGTTGAAGTAAGCCTTCTGCCCTTTTCTCTCTCTCTTCTTCTCAAACTTCTATGATATGGATATTATTATGCTTCATTGACTTAGTTTTCTAATTCTCCTCTCATGGTCTAGTATAGTCTTCTCTCTCCTTTCTTCAGCTTCATCATTTTCCATAATTTTATCTTCTATTTCACTTATTCTCTCCTCTGCTTCCTTGATCCTTGCTGTCACTGCATCTACTTTATTTTGTACTTGATTTACAGTATTTCATAATTCGTCATGACTATTTCTTAGTTTCTTAATCTCTGCAGCAATGGATTCTCTGCTGTCTTCTATGCTTTTCTCAAACCCTGCTATTAATCTTATGAGTGTTATTCTAAATTCTTGATCATACATATTGTTTATATATCTTTTCAGCAATTCTCTAGCTGTCATTTCTTTCTGGAATTTCCTTTGAGCAGAATTCTTCTGTTTCATCATTTTGGCTAATTTTCTGTGTGGGAGCCCTACAGTGACCACAAGAAAGTGTGGTTAGGGACGCGGGGATGTGCCTGCACACGGGGCTCCCTGCCTGGGCAAAGCATGCCTGCAAACAGGATGCTCTGCCAGGAGGCCTGCACACAATATCCAAGTTTAATGGTCCGCTCGCACACGAGGGACCTTAGAAATAAGGAGGAGGCTGGAATTGTGAGCAGGCCTCTTAGTAAATATGTTGTGGTCGCTTCCTCCCTTTGCTCCCCGCTGTCCTTGAAATGTGTTTGGCTACTTGCCCTTAATTGGTAAAGGAATGCATCTTGTAGATTTCAGTTTGTATCCAGTTACAGGGTATAAAATAAACCACAAGAGGGGCTTGCATAGAATTGTTCCTCTGGCCGGAGTTGTGTCTGTGTCTGTCTTTTGTGTGTGTCTTGTCCTTTGTGTCATTTTGTCTGCAACATTTCTGTCCCTTTTTTGTTTTAATAGACTGTTATGTGCTCTGCACCTGTGAGCACTACTATATTAAAAAGGGGTCATACCCTGTCCAGGGCCTGCCCTCAGGAAGTGTTACTGGAGTGTGTTGCATGCTCTCTGTTGTTGTGACTCTGGTTGCTTTATCTCCCTACTGGTAGCGATGGTTTGGACCTTTCACCAGATGTGCTTTGATTTGTTCACTGAAGTAATCCTGGAAAAATTTTTAAAAATGGGGTGGAAGTGGAAGAAGACTTATGCCATACAAAGAGAGAAATGACAAGGGTGGGAAAAAGAAAAGAAAAAAATGACCAAGCAGAGAATCAGAGAAACTATACAGCTGAATCCAGAGAGGGGTGGGGGATGGGGGTGGGAGGATAAAGAGGAAGGTGATACAGAAGAGGTTTAAAAAAGAATAGATTAAAAATGTCTGCCTAAGGGGCACCTGGGTGGCTCTGTCAGCTAAGCATCCAACTTCAGCTCAGGTCATGATCTCAGAGCTTGTGAGTTCAAGCCCTATGTCAGGCTCTGTGCTGACAGCTCAGAACCTGGAGCCTGCTTCAGATGCTGTCTCCCTCTCTCTCTCTCTCTGCCCCCCTCCTGCTCACACTCTGTCTCTCTCTCCTTCAGAAATAAGTAAACATTTAAAACATATCAAAAAAAAAAAAACAACAAACCACCATCTGCTTAAACAAAACAAGATTAACCAGAATAGAGAAGAGACAAAATAAGAGGAAGAAAATGACCTTATGTATATATAAGAATTGACCAAGAATCAAATCAGAAAATGCAAAACCTCTGGACCAATATCTGATGGTGCCTTGGAACGGGTGGCTGCCCTGGTATGGAGGGTGGGCCATCTGGTTTAGTCAGTGCCAATCTTGCTCATGTACATACACAGTTAACAGGCATGGAGGGGTGTAGTTTGGTGCAGGTGGGTCCTGCCTCTACTTTGGGCCAGCAGTCCTGATCCCTGAAGCCCCACCTTGCTGGTGATGGAGAGAAGAATGGTAACACCAGTCTCTCCTCTCCAGACCACGTGTCCCAGACCACTCTGCTCAGGCCTTCCTCACATGCTGCGTGGGCACTGGCTGGTGGGCTTGTCCAGCTCCAGAGTTTCCAATGACTCCCAGGCACTCAGCTGTGATTCAGACCTCAATGTCTTAAAGGACCCTGTGCCTCAGGTCCTGGTTCTGCAGTAATGCCACTCCACCAAGCCTCCAAAGGCCTCTGGCTGCTAGGCACCTACAAGGTCCTTTGTCCATGGAGTGTCTGTGTACCTTCTTCCCACAACACTCAAGGGAAAGGACTGTGCCTTTGAGCTCACTACTGAGCCCAGGGCTGGCTCCTCCCTCCCCCCATGTGTGGAAACAGAGCTATAAGCCCCAGTCCGGAGAAAGCTTCACAACTATGGAACGAGTTTGAAATTGGTTCTTTATAGAAATTCATTCTTTCTCCATTTTTTTCTGTTCCCCAGTCCATGGTTTTTCTCTTGTCAAAATACAATCCTACACTTCCACAACCTCTGTTCCTCTTCCTTTTGTCTCTCCATAGAAGGGGATCCTTCCCCTCTGTGCCTATGCTGCCCTTTTTCTCTCTCCCAATTCACAATTAAGCATGTATCACTCCCTAAATTGTCCCTGTGGGCACCTGGAAATGTTTCTGTTATTCCGTAGCCTGGATTCCTGGAATTCCAAGTGTTCTGGCCTCAATACTGCTGTGTCTGAGGAACAAAGGACCTTTGGTTTCCCCTACTTCTCCACCATGTTGACTCTTCTCTCTGGTGTTAGTTTAAATGATATAAATTTAGCACTTGACAAAAAAGGCAAATGACAATTAAATATAATTCCTAGCAATAAGATTTTGCAAATGCAGTATTTTAACTCTTACATTATGTAAAAGTTAATTTATCCTCATGTTGTGTCAATTGATTTTGCATGGTTTCATTATAAGGTTTAAATTTGTGCTATTTAAATAAAAAACCAACAAATAAATAATAAAATACAAGTCAAAAAAATTTTTCACAGCTGATTAGGTTAAGAATTTTTACATGGGGAGATTATTCTAGATTATCTACATAGACCAAATATAATCACAGGGTCCCCATAAAAGGGCCAAATGAAGAGAAGCAAATGAGATGGAAACAGAGGTTAGTGTGATGTAGCCACTAGCCATGGAAATTGATAGCCTCTAGAAGCTGAAGAAGCAAAGAATAGATAACTTTCCTAGAGGCCTAAGAAAGAATCAGCCTTGCTGACACCTTGACATTAGCCTAGTGAGACTGACTTTGGACTTCTGACTTCCAGAACTAAAAATAATTAATTTTTGCTATCCTAAGTATGAAAATAAAGCAAGTAGTAATTTGTTTCAGCAGCAATAGGAAACTAACACACTTACATATTATATTATCTATTTATATTGTTATCATATTACCTTATCTCTTTGTCTTATCTCCTTATAAAATCTTCCACATATCTTCTTTCAGTGTGAAAGTCAATGCTCTTAACTCAATATTATTTACTAGAAACATTATTTTTTCTCTTGAAAACTGTTAGAAATTGGAAAAAATAAAAAATATTAATTAACTTATCTATATATCAAATGTCCATCATACAAATAATATGTATTAATATATGTTCTTTCGAGTCTAGGAAGAATAGTAGAAATTATATTTTTAACTAAAACTAAAATATTTTCACATATAACTAAGAGGTAACTTAAGATATATAAATAATATTTGCTAGAATTTATACAAAATACCAATAATAGGCAAGCTTATCAGTAGTTCAGAGAAAAATAAAGTAGAAAAATAATGTAATATTTAGCTTATAAACCAAAAAGTAAACTATAAACAGGTTATAAACTATTAAAGGATTGATTTAAAGAATTTGGAAAAACCTAACAATTTAAATAGAGCCAAGAAACTAGACAATCTGAAAACACTGAAACACATCTGGTAGGTGTGGAGGCTAAGTGGGCTTGTGACTGGGCAAAAGTGATGCATCTAAGAACAGAGGCAACATAGAGAACATTTGGAAGTCACCAAAAGAGAGAAAAAGAACACAAAAGGAGAGAGAGAGAAATAAATTATAGTGCAGTTAGATGGCAGACCACCTAACAAATACTGGGATATAGATTATGTAGCTGGCATAATAGCATGCTCTATATGTAAACATTGTTGGAATACAAAGCTACTAAAAGTTATTAATTATAGTTTTTCTGATATTTGATTATCTGAAAGGTAAAAAAAAAAAGTTTAAGGGTACCAATTGTTTCTGCCCTATGCTGACAAATAAAACACATATGAAAGCAGGAGTGATAAAATTCCCACAATGTTATTGCCATACCTATTTAAAAAAAAAAAACAACAACACATGATTGTATAAACAGTGTGACCCAGACCCCATATTCTGGTAACTGTCTCAAGGATGAATGAGATGAGAAGAAGTCAATATATGAGTAAAAAAAGAATAAAAATAGTTCATCCAGTTTGGAAACACACTGAGAGCACACGTTCGGGAGCTGACATTCAATATCACACGGGCTTTATATACATTTTTAATATCACATATGTTTATGATTTTTTTAAAATGAAGGACAGAAGAAAATAATGAAAAGGAAAGAAAGGGATGGAGAGATAGAAAAAGTAAATAGGAGAAGATAAAAGTATTTAAACAATAATTTAAATAGCATTCAGGGGAAATTATAAATGTGCAACTATGATAAAAGTTGGATTAACAAATCAAGGAGGAAAATTTCGTGGAATACTACATTATTATTTTTATTTTTTTGAAGTAGGTTCTAAGCTGGGTGTGGAGACCAGTACAGAGCTTGAACTCATGACCCTGAGATCAAGACCTGAACTGAGATTTAGAGTCGAATGCTCAACCAACTGGGCCACCTTGGTGCCCCTGGAATGCTGCATTATGATATATTAGTTTGAAACTGTGTTTTATGTGCACTGATGAGATTCCTGTGCAATAAATATAAAAAGGCCATAGAAAACATATAGCTCTAGAGGCACCTGGGTAGCTCAGTTGGTTGTGTCCAACTTCAGCCCAGGTCATGACCTCACAGTCTGTGGGTTCAGGCCTGAATCGGGCTCTGTGCTGTCAGCTCAGAGCCTGGAGCCTGCTTCACATTCTTTGTTTCTCATGCTCGCTTTGGCACCACATATACTAGAATTTTGTGTCTCTCTCTCTTGCTGCCACTCCCCCCCCACCCCCCGCTGTGCTCACGGTCTGTGTGTGTGTATTTGTGTCTGTCTCTCAAAAATAAATAAACATTTAAAAAAAAATTTTAAGAGATATAATTCTAGATTTTGAATAGGAGAAACTTGATGTGATAGACCAGCATATTAAACTGCTTTTTGGTTTTCAATGCTAAGCTCTGTGTTTTGTTTGTTTTGTTTTTGGTTTTTTGTCACCATTTTATCTCTGGTATAGGTGTATATGCTGTCAAGTCTAGAAAACTAGCAGACTTGGGGCCTAGGCAAAAAATGTCAACTGTTTAAAATGGCTACTCATACCACATCAACTAAAAGAAGGATAAAAATTAAATAACTATCTCAATAAGTATGATTATCTCAATAGATATGGAAAAAGCATTTAACAATGACATCCATTCATGATTTAAAAATAAAAAGCCTTCAACAAAGTGGGTTTAGAAGGAATATACTTCAACAATAACAAAAAAAAAATAAAGAATGCATCTATGGACATGTTGAAAAAGTTGTCCTTGGGGTGCCTGAGTGGCTCAGTCAGTTTAGCGTCTGGCTCTTGTCTCTGCTAGGTTCTTGATCTTACATTGAGAGAGTCCTGCGTTGAACTCAGGGCTGACAGCACAGAACTTGCTTGGGATTCTCTCTGCCCACATCCTATTTGTACCTTTTCTCTCTCTCAAAATAAATGAATAAACTTAAAAAAAACTTGTATTTGAAGACATTATCTTTGTATCAATGAGAAGCTTCAGTTTAGTAATGAAATCCGGTATTTTATCCAAATTTTCAACTTAGAAATGGCATACGGTGCCTGGGGATTTGGCACACTGGGGACAAAATTTGGGGACACTGTCACTTCAATTAATAGGATTAATTGAAAGCCAATGAGATCTTGGCATTGCTGGATCAAGAACTGAACTGCTTAAATCTGAATTCTGAATTATAGCTTGTCTCTTATACTTTTGACAAGAATGTTAAACTTTATGTGTTTTATACTCTCATCTGTAAAGTGGAGATAACAATGATAGCTAGTTTGTACATTTATTTTCATTGTTGCATCATCTAATACAAATTCAAAATCTTAGCACAGCCCATAGCACCTCATATTCAATAGATGTTACCAGTGTTTATTTTAGCTTAAGATAAGGCAGTGATGCCAGAGTAGAACATGTGGTATGAGTATGTAACTTGCTTTAAGGCATCACTATGGCTCATAAATCAGCTAAAACAGAGATTAAGAGTTTCTTTACAATGAAACTTTCTTCAGGGTGCAGGTAATGTCAAGGATGTGTGTCCAAAGGGGATCTGAACATATGGTCCAGCCACTAACCTTCATGAAGAGGACATCTTATTACACTTTTGGGTTGATCATATTTGCTGGGTCCGGGAGCATGCTGTCCAGTGCATGATGTGAGTGCCCAGATGAGTGGCTTGGATCTTCAGCAATTTAATTATTTTTACCTTAATATTTTGTAGATTACTGAACAACTATATACTGTCCTCGTTCCTGTTGTTCTTGGATACATTTATATTGAATGTGTGTAATTCTCTATTCCACTCAATCTCAAGTATAAAGTCAGGTATATAATGATTAAAAATTAAAACTCATTTTTCTGATTTTATACAGAGCACCTGTGTGAGACAAAATCATTCCATTTGACATGACTGACTGCAATGTCTGTCTTATGGGAAAGCATTCTCTACTTAAATTTTATTCTTCACAGGGTCAATACCCATTAGAGTCAAGCTTCCACTAAATGTTCAATAGCTGCTAGTTAGTGATCTTAATGATGAAGAATACACTTTTAAATTTGTTAACTTAAGGGACTATTTATTATTATGCCATATAACTGTCTAGGACTATTATTACAAACATAATGGATGGGATGGGTCATGAGACTATTTTAGGTTCTCGGGTTCATTCTAACTCAAATAATTGTTTTTAAAAACCACACCTTTAACTACCTATAATATATAATCATCATCCTCCCTTCCTGTGACAGATTAAAGCAGCTTGCAAGTTATAAAACTGATTTAATTCTGGGTAGTAAATGCCTTTCCTCAAAATTTAAACACCTTGCTCTTTTTTTTATCAAGAATATTTCTTGGTGATAAATATCATCTTGTTGCTACAGCCTTTTACAGTTTGATTTTCTTGTAAACTCAGTATTTTTCAAAATTTTCTATTATTCACAAGAGAATTCAGATTTGTTCTTCTTTCTATGCTACAGGATGATTAGTTGTTTCCTCTCTTGGGACATGTAAATGTATAAAAGAAGCCACTCCAAGGAAAAGTTGGATCCAGAGAGGATGCTAAAGCTATGTGGTAGATTCTACTAACAAGTGAAATAAAACAAACAAAACAAAACAAAACAAAATAGATGCCTTGAGGGAAATTCTATTATGCATGTAGGTTTTGTACCTTGATTCAATGTTATGATATTTATTGTTTTTGTTCTCCCATGCTTTCTCCCTTTTATAAATAAAATTCAACCTACCAATCCTTATATTTATTTATTTGGTTTTGGGTCTGGTGGTAACTGTTAGTTGAATCAGATATTTGATTTCAACAATAATGAATGTAGTTCTACTCTTACTGGTAAGAGTATTGATCATTCACTTGGTCCTGCATACAATACATTCTGAAGAAAACATACTTCATCTTTGAAGTATAACAACAATATTTGAGAAATCTGAAGGCCATGGATAACATCTTAATACACTTAATTTCAAAATATAATTTATAGTTGCAAAGAACTTTCACATATTACATGCTTTTGCCCAGATTTTATAAATTGGGATATTGTGGTTCAAAATGATAAACTGACTTGCTATTTCTCAGGGAGTAATTGCCAGATCTTTGACTTAAGTGCAAATATTCTGGTTCCAAGTATTGCTATATCACTAAATTTCTAACATATACATAAGTACAAAAAAGTACAACTATCACAGCTTATGATTTGGAATGTTATAATTAAAAATTAAATTAAATTAAATTATAAATATATAAAAGCACATATATTTATGGTGTATCAAACAATCTAAAGGTGTACCTGGGATGCCTGGGTGGCTCAGTCAGTTAAGTGTCTGACTTTGGCTCAAGTCATGATCTCACATTTCGTGGGTTCTAGCCCCTCCTCTGGCTCTGTGCTGGCAGCTAGCTCAGAGGCTGGAGCCTGCTTCAGATTCTGTATCTCCCTCTCTCTGTGGCCCTCCTCTGCTCACGCGCTCTCTCTCTCTCTCAGAAATAAATAAAACATTAAAAATTTTTGAAAAAATAAATAAAGGTGTACCAGATGCTATAAAATTAGAAGCTATAATGTATGAGTCTTTATGAATTAATTTTAACTAGTGAAGCTTCTTTAATTTTTTTAATATATTTTTAAAATTTATTTTTGACAGAGAGAGAGAGGGAGAGAAAGAGAGAGAGAACAAGTAGGGGAGGGGCAGAGAGAGAGAGAGAGAGAGAGAGACACACACAGAATCTGAAGCAGGCTCCAGGCTCTGAGCTGTCAGCACAGAGCCCGACGCAGGTCTCAAATCCACAAATTGTGAGATCATGACCTGTGCCAAGTCAGATGCTTACCAAATGAGCCACCCAGGTGCTCCTGAAGCTTATTTAATTTTAAAGAAAGTAAAACCAATGTATTCACTCTTTCTTCATTCAGAATCTTTGAAATAATTTAAAATATATCTCCATGTAATCACTGAGCAGCTCTTTATTTGTGATTGACAGCAAAAATTGTACAAAAATCTGCTTAATTCAAAAGCTTTAGCTGTATTATATATTTGTCTATATAATTTAGTCTCAGACATGAACTGAGGTGTGTTCATTTTGTATGTTTTCCCTTTTCCCTCTAACTTCAGCAATTTGATGCAGTTCAAAATATTAGGAAACTCTTGCTGTTTTACATATTATGAGATCTCTGTGTACTAATATCTGTTCTAAAGATCACAGTGTGAATAAAACATAGCTCTGTTTCTCATCAGGTTGATGGCCCAATTGGGAGGGCATGTGTAGTCAGATCATTTCAATATTTAAGTTTGATGGTTACCCATAAAGCTGTAAGACCACAGGAGACAGCATTAAATGTAGCTGTCAGCTAGAAAAATAATACCTAAACTTGTATTACTTGATGTAATTTTTTAAAACATTTGTTCATTTTACATTAAAAACATGTTGCAAAATGTCACTCTGTTTAACATCAGTAATTATTTGCTCTGATGGAACACATTCCCTGAATCTCAGGCTTTGTTCCTGCAACAATCCAGGGAAACTACTACAGATTTCATGCCTCCTAGGCCACCTTTATCCCTTAATCTTGCCTTCTTTCTCTGTAAAACAGGAATTTAAGGAAAGTAAATCATGGTTCTTTATTCCTGCAGCCCTTGTGCTAAACAGGTCCCTTGGAAAGAGGTTACTCTGCATGTTATGCAAATGGTCAAACACTTTGAAGCTATTACAATTCTAATCTACCCATTCGAATTGGGTTGGGTAAATCCACACATCACTTCCTATACTGCTATGTAACTTAAATTTCTAGAATCCCCAAGATTCTGTCAGCTCCTTAAAAACAGAGATATTCTTATGCATTTTCTGTAGTCATTGAATCTGGCATTGTTACAAGCATATTGTTCAATATCTTCAATATATAAAGGTTGAATTAATTGAGACAAGATTTGAATCCAGCTCTTGAAACTGAAAGGATACAAAAAGTGTTGTGTCCTAAATTCTGTGTCCTGAAAAGAAGGGAAAGAAGTTTCCCAATGTAATACTAGGTAGCTGCTTAAAATAGATCCAACTCATTTAAAAAGGATTCCTTATTTATTTGGGTATTGACTTTTGGAAATATTTGATTCACTTTAGTTATTCAAGGTTGTATCTCTGGTATGTGTCAATGAATTGGAACCCACAGGGTCATATCTGTACATCAATGGCACTGATGACACAGATGCAGAAGAAGGAGGATATTAGAGAGCAGGTGATTACTCATATCTTGTCCATCATCAAAAATCACATTCTATGAAAAGCATCTACTGGACTACAGAACTGGACTACAACTTGCCCTTGCTATTAAGCACAAGAACATTGATCTCGGTAAATAAATTAGCATGTTTACTATACCAGTATTTTTTGTTAGTGTTGGCATAATCTGTCTTATTTCCATCCTTTTTTTCCCAGTATTCCTATGCCTTCATATTATAAGTTTCTCTTAAAGGCAACATAGATATTTTTGCTCTACAGAAAAATCAATTTCTTTACAGTTTTTATCTTTCCTTTATCTTTATCAAAAGTAGTAGCCTACATCAAATCTGATAATGAAACATGGCATAATATGCAAATGTTTGATTTCATTATTTAAAGCTTTTGTAGTTAGGTGGTAACTACATGAATGTCAACATAGTCAAATTCTCATTGGCAGGCACTTCTACACTTTAATTACAGAATGGTGTAATCAGTTGCTTTCTGATAAAAATGAAGAGGTTGGTTAGAGTGAAACTGGCTAATAGTGTCATTTAATTAAAGAACACTATTCTCGTTAACACCTTTTTTAAAAGAACATCAATAATGTGCTCACAAAAATCATGCTGAGTCCATTGCTCTCTAGAAAATTGATTCTCATAGCTAATATTTGTCAATGGTAAAACAGTATTTTGCAATATGCAGGCCATTTTCTGAAAATTCTTTATTTTCCATTTAGTGGTAATGTACTAATTATTACTAATATATTTTAAGTAAGATTCACATACATGAATCCATGTTCATTTAAAATAAGTTACTTTTAGAAATATATCTAAATATGTGTATATGATTAGAATGATTCTTTTTTTAAATGTTTATTTATTTCTGAGAGAGACAGAGAGAAAGAGATAAACAGAGTACAAGCAGTAGGGGAGGGGCAAGAAAGAGAGGGAGGGAGACACAGAATCCAAAGCAGGCTCTGGGCTCTAAGCTGTCAGCACAGAGCTCTGTGCAGGACTCAAACTCACAGACCACAAGATCATGACCTGAGCCAAAGACAGACACTTAACCAACTGAGCCACCCAAGTGCCCCTGATTACAATGATTCTTAAGAAATATTGTTAAAATTGTTTGCTCTTCTTTTTAATAAGTTGAGGACATTAGGAGCTTCTTTCAATCTTATATATTAAATGGAATAATTTTCTTATTATTTCCTTTTAGGTTTATTCTCTTTTAGTCCTCTCTGGCCAAAACAACTGGGGATATTTTAGGAGCCACACAGTAATGGACAACAACAAGGCAACATGGAATAGCACACAGTCCCTCAATATACCATGTGATTCTTATGGTTGGTGTCATTACAGATCCTGAAACAATTATATAGAAAGCATCTGGTTGAGGCTATAATTAACATTTGTTTAATATTCCTGATACTTACAATATTTTAAAAATTCTTTGGAGTTAAATTGATTTTCAAAATTTTGTTTGTAAGGAATTTTTAGCAATTCCAGGAGTTCAGAGATGAACCATATGGATTCTTCATGATTTGCTGTTGGTGCTCACGTGATGAGTACTTTTACATTCCACCATTGCCATCAATGGCATTATCAATAGGGTGAGACAGGTTTGGGAAATAAGAGGATGCCTTTTATGTGCTGGCTGTTGTAAGCAAAATCAATGACAAAGTTTTCTTCTTCTGAACATGATACTGGCTAAATCTAGGACAATTTGGGCACCAACTTGAAAAGAGATAAAAAGTTCAGCACATCTGTACTGATGGTGAGAGAGAATGGAAGCCTCTTGCCCATGATAGAATGATGAGCACTATTTGTAACTGTGGAGAAAGTGTCTGGAGTAGGGAAATTTAGCATGTGTTAACCATCACAGAAAAGACTGGATTGAATAAAAAATATCAGTGGATACCAAATCTACTTTTTATTAAGATTAGTAACAGGATGTTTCTATGGTATTAAACTGTCTTCCTAATTCTTTCTTGGATTCATCCATTACAAATTCTCAAATACCAAGAATTTTCCATGTTATTCCTGCTTCTGAAATATCTGTAGTCTTGCAAAGATGTGAATAAGACATATAGCTCTCCCTATATTTCTGAGCTGAAGCCAAGAATGATAAGCACTCATTTATGCCTGGCTTCCTTGTTTTTAAGACTTCTTAAAACATGCTATTATCAGAGACCGTTTTGATTCATGGTCATTGATGAGTATACTACAATCCATGCTGTTGATGAATTTTTTGTTGTTTCTAGCTTGTATGTATAATACACAAGACATTTATGAACTTTCTATTGGGTTTAAAGTAGCATTTTAAATTCTGAATTTTCATTTTCCTAATGATTAATGATCTTGGAATCTACATATACTTATATGCTAGTTGTGCATCTTTTTATATGAAATAACTCAGTCATTTGTCAATATATTTAGAAGTAGGGAGTGACTTTGGCTTTAAGAGTATCTTATGTAGTCTGCAGGGCACCTGGGTGGCTCAGTCTATTAAGCATCAGGTTGTGTGTGATTCAGGCTCAGGTTATGATCTCATGGTTCATGAGTTCAAGCCCCAAGTCAAACCCACATTGAAGTCTGTGCTGACAGTGTGGAGCCTGCTTGGGATTCTCCCTCTCTCTCTCTCTCTCTCTCTCTCTCTCTCTCCCTCTCTCCCTCTCTCATCCCTCCTCCAAATAAATAAATTAATTAATTAAAATAAAAGAGTTTCTTATGTAGTCTGGATTCCAGTCCAGCTATAAATAAATTCTATTTCCATAGATACCTAAACTTTTTTTCTCCTTTATCTGGCCATTTGTTGACTTACATTGATTATTTTTGAATGATATTCAACCTCCTTCTTTGGATAAACCTACTTTTTATTATATTTTTAAATAAATTCCTGGGAACAATTTGCTAATATATTGCCTATGATATTAATTATGTACATGAGGGAAAGTGTGTCCCTGAATATTTTTTCCTGCAATGCTGTGATCAATTATGAATGTCGGAATAAAACAGTGTTACAAAATAATTTGGAAATTATTCAACATTTTATATCTTCTGCAAGTGTTGGTATATAAATGTCATTTATTTCCTAAAAATTATTAGAATTATTTGGTGAAGATGTCAAAGTTTGGAGTTATTTTTATGACTAATTTTACATACACACTCAGTTTTTTAAAGCTATATATTTGTTCTTAGTTTTCTTTTAAACTAAAAAAATAACTTTATGAACTAAAGTTAATATCTTTTTATAATTTATAATATTTTACTTATTTTTGAAAGAGAGACAGACAACTTTTTATTATTTTTTAATGTTTGTAGGATCTGTACTGCTAACTCTTTTTTATTTCTGATATGTGTGTTCCCTTGTTAAATTTTATTATACTTTCTTGGGATTTACCAATTATATAGCACTGTTATTATATATATAATATCTGTAATATTTGTATGAAGTTTATTTATTTTGAGAGAGAGAATGCTTGCCACTCTCCTTATTAAAATGTTTTCACCGTTTTAAAATAAATCAAAATGCCTTTATATAACATTTGTAATCTTGATATATGGCTCCACTTCTATTTCCAGGCTCATCTCTCACTACAAACCTCAATTTTCTCTTGGCTCCATCCATGACAGACTCCAATACACTGAGAATTTCATGCATTCTTCCTACTTTTGAACTTTTTACCTTGGCTCAAACTAGAAACTCTCTGATGCTTAAAGCTATGAAAACCTTCCTATCCAGAAAGTAAGAAAGTGTGAACACACAAACAAACAAAAAATGATGAAGTTCTGCCAAAATTCACAGAGACACAGAAATCAATATGAAAGTATTCTCAGTGGCCAAAGTTGGAACAATGTAAGTAATATTTTATTAAAACTTAAAGTATAAAATATAAAATTCCCAAGTCCAAACTGATATAAATAAATGAGGAGGATAGCTAAATCTCTCATGCAGAATTCTGATTAATCTATGGAGATACATCCCCTTCAAAGAAATTGTACTTAACTCCCATCCTTTTTAGGTGTGAACTGCCCTATATGAACTCCTTCCAAATAGTATAGGATGGAAATGAGGGGGAAGGTGTAAGGTAATTTTGAAGTGGATAAACCTAACAAACACTACCTCAACAATATTATATGATGTGATAAGAATGATGCTTTACCTCTATGGTTTTCCTACTAAAAACTCATTGTTATACCCAGATCGCAGTATCCTCACTGACCAGAGACCACCAGGGAGACTGAGTCACGCATGCAAAGGCAAAGGGCTTTATTATGGGCTCGAGGTCGGGCTCCCAGACTTCACCAGCGCATGGATCCATGCTGAGGGCCCCGAACAAGGGCAGAGTAGGGTTTTTATGGGGTTTGAGACGGGGGAGTTACAGAAGTTGTGACATGGGAACAGTGATCCAATCATAATTATTCAACATCATTGACAGCGGGTTTGACCATACACATTGTCTAGAGTATTCGTTACTTTTGGCGGGATCCAATTACAACATTTAGAGTACCTTTAAATTCAACCAATCACAGAGCGAGCCTAGGGTCTTGTTTGGTCACTAACAGGTTAACTTTAACATTAGGTAACAGGGTCCTATCTATAGTTTCTATCTCCAGGCCTCTCCCTTAACAATGTGGAGGGTGGTCACTGGCCTTTCTTGACTGGGTGTTGCAAGGGTGGTTACTCCTGCCTTGGGCAATGTGTAACTACCTGATAGTTTCCGGGAAGCCGAAACTCAGGCCTTCTAGTTTAGAGGGGAAACTTAAAGCCTGTCATGGAGTCAGTTTGGTTTAGACATTTAGACTTGTGGCCTTACATCATAACCTTAGTTTACCATGAGAAAAACATTGAGAAAACCCAAGTTTAGAGTATGTGACCACTACTCATCAGAACCGTCAAAGTCATGAAAAATAAGGAAAGTTTATGAAACTCACAGTCCAGGGAAGGCTTAGGAGACATGACGACTAAATATAATGTGGTATCCTGGATGGGCTCCTGTAATGAACATATATTGAAGAAAATTGAAAAAATCTGAAAAAAATATGGAATACATTTAATAATAATAATTATAATAATGATAATAAATCAACATTAGAGGATAAATTGTGACAAATATACTGAGGAAAGACATTAACAGACTTGTGTATAAGGTACAGAGGAACTCTCCATCTTATTTATGCAAATCTTCTGTAAATCTAAACTCTTCCAAAATAAAAACTTCACTTTTTAAAAAAAAGTTTCCATTAAAATCACTACAACGTAGTTTTCCTAATTATTTTGTTAAAAAGCAGGAGGATTACAGGAATATGAAAACATTTGAATTACATGCTGTATGACTGGAGCCATCGAAGTTTCCAATGAGGAAAATGACATCATCTGACATACATTTTAATAAAGGAATTTTTAAAGTTTATTTAATTTTGAGAGAGAGAGAGAGAGAAAGGAGGGGCAAAGAGAGACAATCCCAAGCATGTTCCACTGAAAGTGGGGAGCCCAAGACAGAGCTCGATATTAGGACTTGCGAGATCATGACCTGAGATGATTCCATATTTAGCTTCCTAGATTTATCTTGACAAATTGAAACATTTACTTTTGTTGCATTTACTCATTCCTTGTGTCTCCACTTTGTAGCTGCTTAATTCAATTCACTTATTTAATTCAATTCATTTATATTGTACTTAAATTTATTATCTCCATACATACATTTGCTATGCTATAAGTTGGGCATAAAAAGAGTGAATATTATGATCACTGACCTCAAATATCTTACAGATTAATATAAAAGTAGGGAAGTAATATTGTACAATAGACTAAAAATCCAGAGAGTTACAGAAGACACAATAGTATAGAAGGAAATTGTTTTTCAGAGGAAATGGTTTTTAGTGTCAGATTATGATAGTAGTAGGAGTCTGCCAGTTGAATAAATGGAATTAGTATTTTTTTATTTTACTTCAAAAGTAATAACAGGTTTAAATGTTTTTTTCCTGAGCACAGTACATTTTTATTATAGAACATTAAATACAAACACTTATGAAAAGTTGGTAACTATGTTATCAATATATAAACATTTTGTATTGAATCATGCATTTCTATTATTGCCCTATGAATATATTTGCATTTTTGCCAAAATGAGTCATAACATACTGTTTCTTAACCATTTTTCACATTGAATATATTATGAGCATTTTCATGTCATTAAGTATATCCAAGATAAGAGACTATTGGCAAAGGCAATGCTATGAGGAAAAGCATAAAGATACATCTTAGCATGGTTTATTCTGAAAATTACAACTAATTACGTACAGCCGGTTAAAGCAATGTTGAAGGAAAAAATAGCAATAAGTGATATGAAATTGGAGAGATCACCATGCTCATAAAATATTTAAAATCTATCACCAAAATATTCAAACTTTTAAACCAAAATAATAAGCTTTTTAGCAATGAAGAATCATTGGAGAATTTAGACTAGAAAAGTAACACATGATCATGTTTTTATAGGCCCTCTTGTACTAGACTGCAATTAGATACTATTAAGTTATATATGTAAATAGCTGAGTGCATAATTGCTGATCATGAAACATTACATTCCCTCAACCCATTGGACCCTAGGTAGAGAATATACACATAAAATTGTCACATTACAAATGTAAAATGCTTTACATTTAGTAAGTGGTCAATATATATGAACTGGCATCAGAATGAAATAAGACCAATAATTCCAATAAAAAGTTAGCTTATCTAAATCTTGATGTTTCATAATAGAAATATAAATAATATTCTGTCAACTTTTGGCCTTTACCCACCTTAATATGCTTTAGTTTACATTTTCATTAATGTGACTTTTTTTAACAAGCCATACAAATACAATCCAATAGACTGCTTCTTTCGTCAACCTTCAGTAGATCCAGAAAACTTCTTGGCATAATGCAGTTTGAAGAATTTAGAAGAATAACTATATTTAAAATAATGAGATTCAAAAATCTTCACAGCGAAAACATCTATGAACAATGTTAAATAGAAACTGATGGTGCCAATTGGAATACAAATTTTCACTTGGAAACTCTCCATCTTTCACACCCAACTGAAATATTATATTTAGGCTGTGTTTATAGAGGTTTACATGAAATTGCTCAGTAAATTATTATATAGACTAAGCCAGAATATCTCAGGGTTTTACACAGAACACTAGTCCAATAAAAGGAAGGAATGTTCCATTTAATCACTGTTTTCTAACTAATGTTTAGTTTTCCTATCTTTACAGCACAGTGAAGATTGAATATACTTGCTCCCTGGAGTTTGGTGAATTAGAGCTTGTTCTGGTAATTAGTTATGAATGGAATTAATCAGAAAAATGAAAAACAAAAATGAAACATTCCTATACTCTTTCCCTCTGGAATGGAGGCAAGTCTCTTGGGTCAGTAAAAGTCCTTAGTGACATGAAAGAGAAAGAAATCTTTATTGTATTAAGCCACTGATATTTTAGAGTTGTTGTCATAGCATTCTCTATTCTTTCTTGATTTATAAAGGGATTACTATCTAGGAAGAAAAAAATGTTTTGACAAAGGATGTAGGGGGCAAGTAATTAAAAAAATAAACTGCTTATGGGAGTTGTAAAAATGTAATCCATGTTATATTGTTGTAAAACATTTAGTGTGATGTTTACATGTGATATACTGGAAGACAGTTTCATTTTGATACAAATCTTTGTTGTGACAATATATAAGATAGAAATCATATATAACTAATTTGTTGTTCTAGGAAAGATTTCGAAGGATCAAAATATTAATAACATTGGTTGAAGTTGGCTTGACATAGCAAGATTTTAGAAGAATTTAATAAGCTCAGAAAAGAACTGGCCTGTTAGGCATAAGTGAATAATAAATTTGGAGGGATCATTTCAAGCTCAAGTATAAATAATTGAGAAATGTTTTGAACAACTATAAACTATTCAAATTCAGACCTACCCAAGATCAAGTTGAGGCTACGGCTTGCTGTGCTCTTTTCTAGGATTTTTATGGTTTCAGGTCTCACATTTGGCCATTGAAAAGCCAGACTGTTTATCTAATAGATGAAATCCGGTTAGGTTAAGCTGTCTCAGAGTAAAGATACATTAAAGGATATGGTATACAGTTGAATCTTTCAAATAAGCAAATTCGCACTAAAGATTCTCTAGACTCTCATGTATTTTTTTCTGCTCCAGCCTAAAATCAACTACCACTCAAAGGAATTCTGTTTCTATAGGTAGATAAGGTAAGGGGTCTCTGGAAACAGAAAGGTGAGACACAGCTTTTTAACATGAGAGGTCCTTTTATGTCCCTCAGCTATTTTGTGATCTATGTATGACTGCCACTACTTGCCCAAGCACATTTCTTGCATAAATGTTACAATTGCAGAAAAATAGACCTTAGTATAGTTAATAATTTTTAAGTTGGGGGGGAAATGAATGTAAAAAACAAGCAGCCAGTACCAAGCCAAGAGATAGTCTAACCATATCAGAAACAATAAATCAGGTTAAAACTCCCAGTCCTGTTTCAAAAGTAAATATCAATTTAACATACATTCTTGAGTTATTATTATAGGATTTAAACCCCCTTGATATCTCATTCTACTACATCATTATTACTGTATAGAAATGCAACAGATTTCTGTACATTGCTTGTTATCTTCCCACCTTACTGAATTCATTAAATTTTTTTAATGTTTTTCTTTTCTCTCTTTTCTTTTCTTTTTTCTTTTTTTTTTTTTGGTTTGGAGTCTTTAGGGTTTTCTATATGGTATTATGTTATCTGAACATTGTCTAAGTTTTACTTCTTCCTTACCAATTTGGATGTTTTTTTTTTTTTTCCTGGTCTGATTTTTGTGACTAGGACTTCCAGCACTATGTTGAATAAAAGTGGTGAAAGGGGAGATCCTCATCTCATTCCTGATCATAGGGGGAAATGTCTCAGTTTTTCACCATTATGATATTAGCTGTGGGTTATTTTATATCATTTATATTATGTTGAGGTACACTCATTTTAAACCTACTTTTTGAGAGTTGTTATCATAAATGGATATTGTACATTGTCAAATGTTTTTTCTGCATCTATTGAGATCATATGTTTTTTTATCATTTATCTTATTTAAAAAGTTTTTTTTAGAGATAGATAAAGTGAACAGGGGAGAGGGGGAGAGGGAGAGAGAAATGGAATCTCAAGCAGGCTCCAGGCATAGCACAGAGCTTATATGGGGCTCCATCCCACAACCCAAGGATCATGACCTCAGCCCAAATCAAGATTCAAATGTTCAACTGACTGAATCAATCAGGCACCTCTTATTTCTCCTGTTAGTGTAATGTATCACACTGATTGATTTGTGACTATTGAACCACCATTACATTCAAGGAATAAATCGCATTTGATTGATTTTTTTTATGTATTGTTGGATTCAGTTTGCTAATGTTTTGTAGAGGATTTTTGCATCTAACTTCATCAGAGATATTGACCTGTAGTTCTCTTTCTTATAGTGTATTTATTTGATTTTGGTACCAGGATAATGCTGGCCTCATAGAATGAATTAGGAAGTTTTCCTTCCTCTTCTATATGTTGGAATAGTTTGAGAATAGGTATTAAGTCTTATTTAAATGTTTGGTAGAATTCACCAATGAATCTATCTTGTCCTGAACTTTTATTTGTTGGGAGGTTTTTTTTTAATTTTAGTTTTAGTTTTTTTAATCAAATTCAATTTTATTGTTCGTAATGGTCTGTTCAAATTTTCTATTTCTTCCTGAATCAATTGGAGAAGTTATAGATTTCTAAGAATTTATCTATTCTAGGTTGTGCAATGTCTTGACATCTAATTTTTTTTCATTTCTGAATATTTTAATCACTGTTTCAATGGAGAGTACTTAGTTCACTATAGTCAATGAATAGTTTGGTAAGTGATAGGGAGACAGGGGTAGAGACGATAAAACAGTTTGATCTACAATCATTTACTCAGGTACTCAATATATTTTTTAGCAGATTTTCTCTACTCATGAATTAATACAATCACGTAGAAAATCAACTAAAAGTGTTTAAATTATGTTTTATGTTCCCCTCCTCCCTTTTGACTATTCATAAGTGGGGAAAGGAGTTAATTTCTGTTTTTACTATCAGTCTCTATCTCCTACACTTTTAGGGCTCTAGTATGAATTCTTTCTATCTCACCACCCTATTCAACCTGGGCTAACATTCTTTTTTTTTTTTTTAAATAGTTTATTGTCAAGTGGTTTCCTTATAACACCCAGTGCTCATCCCCACAAGTGCCCTCCTCCGTGCCCATCACCCCTCATCCCCTCTCCCCCACTCCCCAACAGCCCTCAGTTTGTTCTCAACATTCAAGAATCTCTCATGGTTTGCCTCCCTCCCTCTCCAACTATTTTTCCCCTTCTTCTCCCCCATGGTCCTCCATTAAGTTCCTCCTAATGTACCTATACATGCAAACATATGGTATCTGTCCTCTGCCTGACTTATTTCGCTCAACATAACACCCTCAAAGTCCATCCATGTTGCTACAAATGGCCAGATTTCATTCTTTCTCATTGCCATGTAGTATTCCATAGTATAGATAAACCACATCTTCTTGATCCATTCATCAGTTGATGGACACTTAGGCTCTTACCATGTTTTGGCTATTGTTGAGAGTGCTGCTATGAACATTGGGGTACGTGTGCTCCTATGCATCAGCACTCCTGTATCCCTTGGGCAAATTCCTAGCAGTACTATTGCTGGTCATAGGGAAGCTCTATTGTTAATTTTTTGAGGAACCTCCACACTGTTTTCCAGAGGGGCTGTGCCAGTTTACATTTCCACCAACAGGGTAGGAGGGTGCCCATTTCTACACATCCTCCCCAGCATCTAGAGTCTCCTGATTTGTTTATTTTAGCAATTCTGACTGGAGTGAGGTGGTATCTCAGTGTGGTTTTGATTTGTATTTCCCTGATGATGACGGCGCTGAGCATCATTTCATGTGTCTGTTGGCTATCTGGATGTCCTCTTTGGAGAAGTGTCTGTTCATATCTTCTGCTCATTTCTTCACTGGAGTATTTGTGTTTTGAGTGTGGAGTTTGATGAGTTCCTTATAGATTTTGGATACTAGCGCTTTATCTGATATGTCATTTGACATCTAATTTTTTATAACATTTTCTTATAATCCTTTGTACTTCTGTGATGTAAGTGGTTATTTCTCCTCTTTCATTTTTTATTTTAAAGGAAAATCTCTCTCTTTTTCTCTTTCTCTCTCTCTCTCTGTTTCTCTCTCGAGTCTGGATAAAGGTTTATCAATTTTATTGGTCTTTTCAAAGAACCAACTCCTGTTTTTTTAATCTGTTCTTTTTGTTTGTTTCTATTCTATTCTATTTCTGGTCTAATCCATACCAAATATCAAGATATACAGTATGATACTTTCAGAAAATAGACACATAGATTAATGGAACAGAAGAGAGAACCCAGAAACAAACACATGATTATGTGATTAACCCATGATTAATCTTCAACAGAGGAGGCAAGAATATACAATAGGAAAAAGACAGTCTTTTCACCAAATGGTGTTGGTAAAACTGGACAGCTACACACAAAAGAATAAACCTGAACTACTTTTTTACACCATATACAAAAGGAAACTTAAAATGGATTAAAGATCTAAATGTGAGACCTAAAGCCATAAAAATCCTAGAAGAAAGCATAGCAATTTCTCTGACATCAGCCATAGCAACATTTTTCTAGATATGTCTCCTGAGGCAAGGGAAACAAAAGCAAATATAAACTATTGGGACTACATCAGACAAAAAGCCATTGCACAGCAAAGGAAACAATCAATAAAACAAAAAGACAACTACTGAATAGGAGAAGATATTTGCAAATGACATTATCTGATATAGGGTCAGTATTCAAAATATATAAAGAGCTCACACAATTCAAGAGCAAAAAACCAAATAATCCAATTGAAAAATATGCAGAAGACATGAACAGACATTTCTCCACAAAAGGGATATAGATAGCCAACATCACATGAAAAGATGTTCAACATCACTCATCAGCAGGAAAATGCAAATCAAAACCACAACGAGATATCACATCGCACCTGTCAGAATGGCTAAAATCAAACCCACAAGAAACAACAAATTTTGGCACGGATGTGGAGAAAAGGGAACCCTCATGAGGATATAATGAGGGGATATAATGCTAAGTGAAAGAAGCCAGTCAGGAAAAAATAAATATCATATGATAACACTGATATGTGGAATTTAAGAAACAAAACTAACAAAGAAAAAGGAGAGAAGCCAAAAAACAATCTTAAGTGTAGAGATAAACTTCCCCAGTTTATTGTTTAGGAAGAAATTGCTTTGAGAAGCATCTCCAAAGTTTTCCTTTATTTGTTGCAAGTAAAACCATTTCTTTCGCTATTCTTTGGCTTGGTTGTGTCTTTTGGTTTGAGGCCAATCCAAGGGGAACCTAATTTGGGGTTACCGTTCCTTTTAGGAGAATGGGATTTGAACCAAGCTTTGTATGCTTTTTCATCACATGTATTACTTCCTCCAAATGGATTAGAGACATGTTTCTCTATTTCAGCAGCACTGATTCCAATGCCTGGTTGATGTTTAACCAGTGGCCAGATGAAGAAGGCACACTAGACAGGATTAAATGAGGTAGGACTTTTAGGGACATGTGTAGCACAGGGAAGACCAAAATGAGAGTACTAAATTACTTCAGAGAGGAAGATAAGCAGATGGAAAAATATATTAAATTAGAGATGAAATGTGTAGGTAAGGCAAAACAGTTTTATGTGAACAAGAAACAAGAGTAAAATGATTCTTTTCAAAAGTGCATTTATGTTGGCATCTCTATAGGTCTCTTAGACTTAAATAGGGAAAAAAACCTTTGTACAATTTCTAGTGTATTTTAGAAGCTAATAAATTTGATTTATAGGGTTATTATCCAAAATCATTAAAAAATTATCAAACTCAACACCCAAAAAAACAAATAATCCAGTAAAGAAATGGGAAGAAGACAGGAATAGACACTATTCCAAAGACATTCAGATGGCTAACAGATACATGGAAAGAAGCTCAACGTCACTCATTATCAGGGAAATACAAATCAAAACCACATCAGAATGGCTAAAATTAACAACTCAGGAAACAATATATGTTGGCAAGGATGTGAATAACGAAGAATACTTTTGCAATGCTGGTGGGAAGCAAACTGGTGCAGTCTGGAAAACAGTATGGAATCTCCTCAAAACATTAAAAATAGAACTACCATAAGACCTAGCAATTGAATTACTAGATATTTATCCAAAGGATACAAAAATGCTAATTTGAAGGGTCACATTCACCTCCATGTTTATAGTAGCTACCAACAGTAGTCAAATTATGGATATAACCCAATTGTCCATTGACTGATGAATGGATAAAGAATAGTGGTATATAGATATACAATGAAATTCTACTCAGCGATCAAAAAGACTGAAATCTTGCCATTTGCAACAATGTGGATGGAACTAGAAGGTATTGTGCTAAGTGAAATAAGTCAGAAAAAGACAAATATCATATGATTTCACTCACATGTGGAATTTAAGAAACAACAGATGAACATAGGAGAAGGGAAAGAAAATAAGATAAAAACAGAGATACAGGCAAACCATAAGAGCCTCTTAAATACAGAGAACAAACTGAGGGTTGCTGGAGGGGATAAGAATGGGAGAATGGTTAAATGAGTGACGGCCATTAAGAAGGGCACTTGGGATGAGCACTGGATATTTTATATGAGCAATGAATCAATGGTTTTTACTCCTTAAGCCAATACTACACTGTATGTTAACTAACTTGAGTTTAAATAAATAAATTAAAAATTAAAAAATTCCTCATTCAACTATCTTCAATCTCTCATTCAATCTAACATTTTTCATTAAAAAAAAAGTATACTAAAATGTTATAAAAATGATTCTCCAGAAAAACAGAATCAAAGAGAGATGTATGTGTATAACCACAAAGAAGACTGACAAATAGATACAGATCAAAGATCAATAGATTGACAGAGATAGATGAATAGATAAATAGAGTGATAGAGTGATATATAAATAAATTAGATGGCTTACAGGAATTGGCTTATGCAGTGCAGAGGCCAATAGGTTCCACGATATGCCATCTGCAAACTGGAGAACCAGGAAAGCTGGTCATGTAATTCAGTCTCAGTTGGAAACCCTGAGAAAGGGACCTGATGGTGTATATCCTACTTTCAGTCTAAAAAGCTGAGAATCAGTGGGTTGATAGTGTGAGTCCTGTTCTGAGTCCTAAGGCCCAAAAATCAGGAGCTCTGATGTCCAAGGGTAAGAGAAGATAGATATCTCAGTTCAAGCAGAAACTTGAAAGTTTCTTCCTCTGCTTTTTTGTTCTATTCAGCCCTCAAGGTAATTGGGTGCTGCCCACTCATAATGGTAAGGGTGTCTTTCTTCAGTCTACTGATTCAAATGTTAATCTCTTCCAGAAACACCCTCACAGACATATACAGAAATCATGTTATACCAGCTATCTGGACATCCCTTAGCCCATTCAAGTTGACACATAAAATTAACCATCACCTAGAGAGTCAAAGTAAATAAAGATGGAAATTTCTATTGTATGGCTCTGCTAGTGTATTGCTGATAGGTGAAACTATAAGCTCACTGGAGGAGAGCCTGGGACAAAAATGAAATGTAGGGGATGTTAGGGTGATCTTTTATGTAAAAACTGATATTATCAAGTTTTAAGATGAGAATGCAAAAATTATCCAAGATCTCCACAGAATGTGCTACTTGGTATGTGGAATGCTTTGAGCTGAAGTTAAACAAGGCCCAAAAGACTCAGGAAAAGCTTTTACCTCTACCTTAACTGCCCAAAATACTTTAAAAATGTGTTGAGTGGTTTTTTTCAGTGTTTATTTATTCGAGAGAGAGAGAGAACATGAGTGGAAGAGGGTCAGAAAGAGAGGGAAACAGAATCTGAAGCAGGCTCAAGGCTCTGAGCTGTCAGACTAGAGACAGAGGCAGAGCTCAAACTCATAAACCATTAGATCATGACCTGAGTGGAAATCACCTCAACCGAATGACCCACCTAGGTGCCCCAACTGCCCAAAAGAATTCAGATAAAGGGTCTGGTCCAAGAAGAGAACTATCACCAAAAGAAACTGCAAAGATGGGCTAGGAAAGGTAACCAAGGTAAGTGGGGTGGGGGAGGTTGGTTTCTGCAGGGCCCAGACATAAATTCCTCTTTGTGCTCTATTGTCTCTGTATATCATGGCAAGTATTTGTTTACCAAACATTTGCTCTTCTCATCTTTCTTCCCTTTAGAGTATCAGAACCCTAACTCCTTTCCTGAGCTCAGGGTGGCATATAAGCTTCAATTACCTGACTGCCTGTGGGTCCCCATATCCTTATAATGCTCCAGCACATACGTAATTAATTTTTTTTCTCAAGTTAATCTGTTTTATGTTCATTTAATTAACATACCAGCCAAAGATGCCTAAATTAAATGGTGAAAAGTTTTTCTCCTCTACGATCTCAAATCTGTAAGGAATATCAGAAAAAGGCAGAGATCTAGAAATGATTCTAACAAGGAATATCATCAAGTGGTATAGTATGATAATGTGCTTCATTAACTTCAATTTTGTTAGGGAGAAGGAATGGATAGTGGTCTAATGGTGATGGAAGAACAAGGAAAATGACTACCCAACTTCTAGCCCAGCTTATAGCATACCAGAGAAAACAGTTGCAACTTGAGAAATGTATAGAAGTGGCAGAGCACTCAAGGGAGAATCATACTGCAAATAGAGAAGGTAAAGAAAAAACTCAGAATAAATGTTGAGAAGATAGACTACAGCTTTCAAAAAGAACAATGGAAGGGGAGGTATAGGACATGAGGTGTAGAACCTTATAAAAATGCTCGCGTGGGAGGCCAATGATGATCTGAGTATGTTGCCCTTCATGGAGCGATTAAAATGATAGAACTCAGGAGCATAGTCATGGTGACAGCAAGGCACATAGAAGAGGTGAGACTGTAATATTTGGGGGGGGGGGGGGCAGTTGATGTTCTTGTCAAGAGTTTTTAGACCTCTAGGTTCTTTCATCATTTCTGCCAATAACAGAATGCAGGCAAGGGACAGAGGTCTTTTCTAGAACAAGTAATAGTTTGGTTTATATTTTGGCTTTTGAAAATGGATTGACAAATGCAATACAAATAGCAGAGCCATAAATCTGATATCTCTCATTTAGCACTAGAGAAATATAAGCTATATATATATATAGAGAGAGAGAGAGAGAGAGCACCAAGATGGCAGAATAGCATGGAAGTTTTTTTGTGTCTTGCATCCATGAAATGCAGCCAGATCAACACTAAACCATCCCGCACACCTAGAAAACTGATTTGAGGATTAACACAACCATCTGCACAACTTGAACCACAGAACTCAGCAGGTCAATGATGGGGAGAGGTGAATTGGGGGAGAGAGAGAAGCCGCGGAGGGCAGGGAGCTGTTTTTGCTTACAGATAGAGGATGGAGATGAGGGGAGAGTATGGGAAAAGCACCACTCTCCCCACAAGCAGCTGGAGAGAAGGTGGAAAAGTGGAAACAGCCACAGGGACTGAACTAAAAAGGGAGAAAGGAGAAAGGAGAGGGTTTAAATTCCATAAGACTCTATAAACAGGGGATCGCAGAGTCTGAAACTCCACAGCTTGATACCTGGCGGTGCTCTGGTGGGAAGGGCGAATCCCCAGGAGCAGAGTGAAGTCCAGGGAGTCCTCAGACCACACTGGGAGAGGCGGTTCCCCTGCTGGGAGGACATTTGGTAGAGGCTGTGAAGCCACCGCACAGGCAAAGGTCCCAGCAGACCACGGAGAACAACTACATTGGCTGGTGCTGGAACAAGGATGTTAAGGGTGAAGCCTGGTGCCAGGTGTGTGTTGTGATTTTCCATAGTCACTGAAAAGCTGCTTCTACAGAACCTCATGAACTTGTTCTCGGGCAGTCTGGCACCCAGCTGCAGTCTCTGGGCATCGGCAGCAGCACGGTCCCACAGATGTTCCTGGATGCAGCCAGCACTGGGCCACTGCTTGCTAAGACCTTCCTGCAGAGGGTCAGAATGGGCCAAAGCTGTAGTCCCTCAGAAGTGAGGGGTCAGGAAACACAGCCGCATCTGAGATAAAACTCAGGAGGTACGTGCCTCCTGGCCACCTGACAGCTTGATCACAGACAGTGTAAAAGTGGGGAGTGGACAGAAGCTGGAGACAAAGGATGGGCGCATAATTGTTGATCAGGGAGAACAGAGTTCTGATACTAGAGACGAGGTAGCTGGGTGAGGCATTTTCACCCTGCCTGTGCATGAGCATGCACACCTACAAGCACCACAATCAGATCCTGTAAGCTAAACAGCGCCATCTAGTGGAGAATAGGGCCATTACACTAAGCTCTGCCCAACTGGGGCCAACCTCGCTCTCAGGACCACAAGACTCTCCACCTGCTTAGTTTATGGAGTATAAAGTGCTTCATAGCTTGACTTTAAGGGAAAAATAATGTAATTTCAATCGTATTTCAGTCTGTTCACTGGTCCATCTATTCAGTTTTCTTTTTTCTTTTTATATGTTTTATTTATTACTGAGAGAGAGAGATTGATACACACGGCGGGGGCGGGGGAGGGTCAGAGAGAGAGGGAGATACTGAATCTAAAACAGGCTCCAGGCTCTGAGCTAGCTGTCAGCACAGAGTCCGAACCCACAAACCGTGAGATCATGACCTGAGCCTAAGTAAGACGCTTAACCAACTGAGCCACCCAGGTGCCCCCTTTTCTGTTCATTTCTTTTCTTTTCCTTGAATACAGAAAGAGAAAAAGATTATTTTCATTTTCAATTTTTATTAAAACTATTTTCGTTAATTTTTCTACCATATTTTTTTTACTGTTTAGTAAAAAATTCAACTCTTATTTTACTTCCAGCATTTCATGTTACTCTATTTCACTGTATACATTAAAAATTTTTTTAATGTTTTTAATTTATTTCTGAGAGAGAGAGAGAGAGAGAGAGCATGAGCAGGAGAGGGTCAGAGAGAGAGGGAGACACAGAATCTGAAACAGGCTCCAGGCTCTGAGCTAGCTGTAGGCACATAGCCTGACACGGGGCTTAAACCCACAAACCATAAGATTATGACCTGAGCTGAAGCCGGCTGCTTAACCCACTGAGCCACCCAGGGGCCCTTCACTGTATATATATATTTTTATTTCAAATGTTTTCCTTTTTCTTTCTTTTCCCCTTTTACCCCTAATCTATCAAGCTCCTTTCAACACCCAGACCAAAAGATACCTAGGATCCAGCATCATTTATTTGATCTTGTGTGTGTGTGTGTGTGTGTTGTTTTTAATTTTTTAATTTTAAGGTTTTTTTTACCTTATTAATTCCTTTTCTTCCTTCAAAATGACAAAATGAAGCAATTCACCCCAAAAGAAAGAGCAGGAAGAAATGACAACCAGGGACTTAACCAACACAGATACAAGCAAAATGTCTGAACCAGAATTTAGAATCACATTAATAAGAATACTAGCTGGGGTCAAAAATAGGTTAAAATCCCTATCTGTGGAAGCAAAAGAAGTAAAAGCTAGTCAGGATGAAATTTAAAGTGCTATAACTGAGCTGCAATTTCAAATAGATGCCACAGGGCAAGTATGGACAGAGCAGTGGGTCAGCGATAGAGAGGATAAACTTATGGGGAATAATAAAGCAGAAAAAAAGAGGAAGATTAAGGCAAAAGAGCATGATTTAAGAATTAATCATATCAGTGACTTATTAAAAAAGGAACATCAGAATCATAGGGATCCCAGAAGATGAAGAGAGAGAAAAAGGGGTAGAAGGGTTATGTGAGCAAATCATAGTGGAAAACTTTCCTAACTTGGGGAAAGACACAGACATCAAAATTCAGGAAGCACAGAAGACTCCCATTAGATTCAACAAAAACCTATCATCAAGGCATATCATAGTCAAATTCACAAAATGCTCAGGCAAGGAAAGAATCATGAAAGCAGCAAGAGAAAACAAGTTCTTAACCTACAAGGGAAGACAGATCAGGTCTGCAGCAGACCTGTCCACTGAAACTTGGCAGGCCAGAAAGGAGTGGCAGGATATAGTCAATGTGCTGAATTGGAAAATCTGCAGCCAAGAATTCTTTATCCAGCAAGGCTGTCATTCAAAATAGAAGAGATTAAAAGTTTCTGAGACAAATACAAACTAAAGAAGTTCATGACCACTAAATGAGCCCTGCAAGAAATTTTAAGGAGGACTCTCTGAGGGGAGAAGAGACAATACATACATACATACATATATATATATACATACATACATACATACGTACATACCAAAAACAACAATGACTAGAAAGGACCAGAGAACACCACCAGCCACTCCAATTCTATAAGAAACATAATGGCAAAAATTCATATCTTTCAGTACTCACTCTAAATGTCAATGGACTAAATGCTCCAGTCAAAAGACATAGGTAACAGAATGGATAAGAAGACAAGGTCCATCTATATGCTGTTTACAAGGGACCCGCTTTAGACCTAAAGATACCTTCAGATTGAAAGGGGATGGAGAGCCATCAATCATGCTAATGGTCAACAAAAGAAAGCTGTATCAGACAATCTAGACTTTAAAATAAAGACTGTAACAGGAGATGACAAAGGACATTTTATAATAATTAAGGGGCCTATCCACCAAGAAGATCTAACAATTGTAAACATTTATGCTCCAAATGTGAAAGCACTCAAATGTATAAATCAGTTAATTACAAACATAAAGAAACTCATTGATAATAATACCATAATAGTAGATTTCAATACCCCACTTACAGTCTTGGAAAAATCATCTAATCAGAAAATCAACAAGGAAACAATGTCTTTGAATGACACACTGAAGCAGATGGGCTTTACAGATATATTCACAACATTCATCTTAAAGCAGTGGAATACACATTCCTCTCCAGTGCACATGGAATGTTCCCCAGAATAGATAACATACTGGGACAGAAACCAGCCCTCAACAAGTACAAAAAGATTGAGATCATACTGTGCATATTTTCAGACCACAATGCTATGCAACTCAATATCAACCACAAGAAAAAATTTGGAAATGTAACAAATACTTGGAGACTAAAGAACTTTCTACTGAAGAATGAATGGGCTAACCAAGAAGTTAAAGAAGAAATTAAAAAGAACATGGAAGCCAATGATAATGATAACAGCACGGCCCAAAACCTCTGGGATGCAGCAAAGGTGGTCATAAGTGGAACGTATATAGCAATCCAGGCCTTCCTAAAGAAGGAAGAAAGGTCTCAGATACATAACCTAACCTAACACCTTAAATATATGGAAAAAGAACAGCAAATAAAACCCCAAAACAGCAGAAGACAGGAAATAATAGAATTAGAGCAGATATCAATGCTATAGAAACCAAAACCAAAAACCTCCGCAAAACCAAACCAAACCAAAACAAAACAAAAAAAACAGTAGAACAGATCAATGAAATCAGAAGCTGGTTCTTTGAAAGAATTAACAGAATTGATAAACCACTAAAAAGTTTTGTCAAAAAGAAAAAGAAAAGGACCCAAATAAATAAAATCAAGAATGAAAGAATAGAGATCACGACCAACATGGCAGAAGTAAAAACAATAATAAAATAATAACCAGCAATTATATGCCAATTAAATGGGCAATTTGAAAGAAATGGACAAATTCCTAGAAACATATAAACTACCAAAATTGAAACAGGAAGAAAAAGAAAATTTAAACAGACCCATAACCAGTAAAGAAATCGAATTAGTAATCACAAATCTCCCAAAACACAAGAGTCCAAGGCCAGATGGCTTTCCAGGGGAATTCTACCAAATATCAAAGATTTAACACCTATTCTCTTGAAGCTGCTCTAAATACTAGAAATGGAAGGAAAACTTCCAAACTCTTTCAACGAAGTATTTCCTTGATTCCCAAACAAGACAAAGATCTAACTAAAGAAGAGAATTATAGGCAAATTTCCTTGATGAACATGGATGCAAAAATCCTCAACAAGATATTAGCCAACTGGACCCAACAATAAATTAAGAAAATTATTCACCACCAAGTGGGATTTATACCTGGGATGCAGGGTTGGTTCAATATCTGCAAAACAAGGTGATTCATCACATCAATCAAAGAAAGGACAAGAAGCACATGATCCTCTCAATAGATGCAGAGAAAGCATTTGACAAAATACAGCATCCTTTCTTGATAAAAACCCTCAAGAAAGTAGCGATAGAAGCATCATACCTCGAGATCATAAAAGCCATATATGAAAGACCCAATGCTAATATCATCCTCAATGGGGAAAAACTGAGAGCTCTCCCCCTGAGGTCAGAAACAAGACAAAATGTCCACTCTCACCACTGTTATTCAGCATAGTATTGGAAGTCTTAATCACAGCAATCAGACAACACAAAGAAATAGAAGGCAGCCAAATCGGCTAGGAGGAGATCAAACTTTTGCTCTTCACAGATGACATGATACTCTATTGAAAGCCCAAAAGAGTCCACCAAAAAACTGCTAGAACTGATCCAGGAATTCAGCAAAGTGGCAGGATGGAAAATCAATGCACAGAAATCAGTTGCATTCCTATATACCAACAATGAAGCAACAGAAGGAGAAATCAAGGTAATCGATCCCATTTACAATTACACCAAAACCCATAAAATAACTAGGAATAAATCTAACCAAAGAGGTAAAAAATCTATTCACTGAAAACTATAGAAAGCTTATGAAACAAGTTGAAGAAGACACAAAAAAATGGAAAAATATTCCATGCTTATGGATAGCAAGAACAAATAATGTTGAAATGTCAATACTACCCAAAACAATCTACATATTCGATGCAAAGTGTCACCATTGAGGCAACTAAGCTCCTAGAGGAAGGTCACTCTGCCTGTATCAAGGACTTGTCAATGGGCTATAGGCAGTAAGGGAATTTAGTTTTTCATCTGCATTAGTTT
Source organism: Hyaena hyaena (assembly GCF_003009895.1). Classification (NCBI taxonomy): domain Eukaryota; kingdom Metazoa; phylum Chordata; class Mammalia; order Carnivora; family Hyaenidae; genus Hyaena; species Hyaena hyaena. Next base: position 2,321,030 of record NW_024080834.1, read on the forward strand.
CCCATGTCACCACGGCAAGCACTTAAACCTCTTTTCTTTGTTCTTGGGGAGCCAGGAGTGTCCACGGAATATCATACATGTCCCACCTGGGTGGGGGGAGTTGCTGTTAGCCTGTGCTTTGCCCTCAGCTTGCTGTACACTCCCTCATTGCCATTATTAGTCATTTCAATATTTTACCGTATATAATATTTACTGTATAAAGTAATAGTATAAAATATTATGACATATATTAATTGATAGGTTTGTACTAAATTGTGTATAGATGGCATTGTTATTTACAATGTAAATTAAAATTCAGAATTTATTATATAATCATATACTTATAAATTATTAAGGATATATAGTATGTATAGTATAGTATGGTATAGCATAGGTATAGTTTTCAGAAGAGAAATGAAAGAAAAGAAGAAAATGTCTCATTAACCACAATGAAAAAGTAACTATTCAAAATAATATATCATTTTGTTTTCCCTTTCCTCCATAGAGTAATCAATTTTGCCTAATGATTCAAAACAATATTGTTAATAGACCGTATGCAATTCAAACTTTATTTTGCCCTCCAAAAATGTGCAATGATGCATAAATATTTAAGAAAGTTGTGGTATGAAGGAATAACCTGAAATGATAATATTTTTTGAAAGCTCGATCACTTCTTTGATTTCCTCATAAGCATTAAACACATTTACTTAGTATAATTTTAGTTTGAAAATTAAAGCTAAGTATTCATCATTTAAGCTTGGAATTTGATGTCATATTTACAGTATATTAGCGTGCAGCTTAAATGAGGGTACCTGGGTAGTTTGGTTGGTTAAGCAGCAACTTTGGCTTAGGTCATGATCTCAGATTTGTGAGTTCAAGCACCACGTCAGGCTCTGTGGTAACAACGCAGAGCCTGGAGACTGCTTTAGATTCCATGTCTCCCTCTCTCTCTCTGCACTCCCCTACTCTGTCCCTGCCTTCCTCTAATCTGTCTCTCTCTTTTGCAAAAATGAATAAACATTAAAAAAATTTTTAAGTGCAACTTGAGTGAAGAAGTAGAAAATATTTAATTCTAATGGTTTTGCTTATCGTTTCTTTTATACAGGACTTAGAATAAAACACAAATTAAATAAGTAGACAAACTCTGTGTTTAATATCTGTAATATTTTCTCTTTTTTTCTAAGTTTATTGATTTATTTTGAGAGAAAAAGAGTGCAAGTGTGTGAGGGGCAGAGAGAAGAGTAGAGGGAGAATCTCAAGCCAGCTTGGCTAATCAACACAGAGGCCAATGTGGGGCTTGACCTCATGAACCATGAAATCATGACCTGAGCCAAAATCAAGAGTTGGATGCTTAACTGACTGAACCCCTTAGGCACCCCTGCATTATTTTCTTTAATAAAGGTTTCTCTTTTGCCTTGCTAAATATCCAGTGAATTTATCCACAAACAATCAAAAACCTTCAAAAATCATTGGAACCTCTAATCTAAAGCAAAATGTTAAACTACAGTTTAAAACAACCTACAAATAATTTTAGCATTTTTTTCTCAAATGGAGATATCAACCACCTAATTGATACATATTGAGATGTTCAAAACTGTAGTTTTTCCAGCTTTACTTGTTAACAAACACCTCTCTGTAGCTTACAACAACAAATATTATTTCTATCTTATAAATCTATGAGTCAGCTAAATCCCTGCTAAGCTCTGTTCACCATAGCTCTGCTATGTTCCATATATCTTCTTATTTTAGGGCCTGGATAGTATAATAACTAATGCATAAGTCATTTTTTTTTCTTGTCTTCAATGGTAGAATCAAGAAACTGAAGGAAGTAATGGTGCAAGAGATTTTAAAGCTCTTGGTAAATGTCAAACCTTCAAGTTACATGAGCCAAAGCAAGTCACATGGCCAAGTTTATTATAAGACAGAGAAAATATTCTTCAAATACAATGAGGCACAGAGGCACTATATATTATGTTAACATTGTTTTACCATTGTTCTAAGAGAAGCAGATAACTAGAAATTATTTAATTTACCATACCTATAAGTTTAGCCTTATATTGATGAAATTTATCATTGTAAGAGATAGTCAAAATAGTTTTCAGATAATTTAAAAGTACACACTTTAGGGGCGCCTGGGTGGCTTAGTCGGTTAAGCGTCCGACTTTCACTTAGGTCATGATCTCGCGGTTCGTGGGTTCGGGCCCCGCGTCGGGCTCTGTGCTGACTGCCAGCTCGGAGCCTGGAGCCTGTTTCAGTCTGTGGCTCCCTCTCTCTCTGACCCTCCCCTGCTCACACTGTCTCTCTCTCTCCTAGAAATAAATTAAAAAAAAACATTAAAAAAATTTAAAAAAAAAGTACACGCTTTATTTTTACTTTAGTTTTTTAAAGTTTATTTATTTTGAGAGAGAGAGAGAGGGGAGTGGCTTAGAGAGGAGAGAGAGAATCCCAAGTAGGCTCTGTGCTGTCAACAGAGAGCCCAGTGTGGGGCTCAAACTCACACACAATGAGATCATGACATGAGCCAAAACCAAGAGTTAGATGCTTAACTGACAGAGACACCCAGGTGTCCCAATTAGTACACACTTTAAATGGAGAGTCAGAGGAAAAAATTCTGGCTGCAAAACTAAGCAATATATACCCTTACATGATGATACACTACTCACAGTAATTAATTTGAAATGCTTTCAAGACTCAATCGTGGGCACCTGGGTGGCTCACTTGGTTAAGCATCTGACTTCAGCTCAGGTCATGATATCTAGGTTCATGATTTTGAGTTCTGAATTAGGCTCTGTGCTGGCAGCTTGGAGCCTGGAGCCTGCTTCAGATTCTGTGTTTCCCTCTCTCTCTGTGTGTCTCTCTCACTTATGCTCTGTCTCTATCTCTCTTTCTCTCAAAGGTAAATAAACTTAAAAAAAAAGATTTTAACATAAGATTCAAACTATAAAATTCCTTTACATTGGTCTTAGCAATGTTTTTTTGGAATTTGACACCAAAGTATAGACAACCAAAGCAAAAATTAATAAGGAGGACTACACTTTGGGACACCTGGGTGGCTCAGTCAGTTAAGTATCCAACTTCAGTGTAGGTCATGATCTGATGGTTTTGTGGGTTCAAGCCCCACATCAGGCTGTGTGCACTACTTGGGATTCTCCTTCCCTCTGTCTGTCTGTCTGTCTGTCTCTCTCCCCCTCTCCAACTCATACTCTCTGTCTCTAAATAAATAAATAAATAAATAAAATAATATAATTAACAAAAAAAGGACTGCACCAAGCTAAAAAGCTTCTGCACTGCAAAAGAAACAATCAACATAATTAAAGTGCAAAATATGGAATGGGAGAAAATATTAGAAAACCATCCATATGATATACACATGAGAGAACACTTGTGCAGTGTTGCTGTGAAGGTATAGCAGCCACTATGGAAAACAGTATGAAGGTTCTTCACAAAATTAAAAATATCAACTACTGTATGATCCAGCAATATCGCTTCAGGGTTTATAACCCAGGAAATGAAATCAGAATCTTAAAGATATATCTATACTCCTATATTTATTGGAACATTATTCACAATAGCCAATATAGAGAAATAACCTAAGTATTCATATATGGATGAATGGATAAAGAAAATGTGATACAGGAAAATCTTTGATTGTGAGTAACTTGTTCTGCGAACGTTCCACAAGACAAGCAAACATTTCTAATACATTTTAATTTGATAAGTAAGCGATGTCTTGCAGAACAAGTTACACCCAAAGTTTTACTATATAAATAAACAAAGGAATATCATTCAGCCATGAAAAAGAAAGAACTCCTGACATTTGTGAGAGCATGGATAAACTAAATGCACCATGTTAAGTGAAATAAATTAGACAGAGAAAGACTAATGCTATGTGATCTCACTTGTATGTGGAATCTAAAGAAGTCAATTTCATAGAAACAGAGAATAGGATGATAGTTGCAGGAGCTGTGAAGGTGAGGGCGATGGGGAGATGTCAGTCGAAGGGCAAAAATTTCCAATTATATGATGAGTAAGTTCGAGGAATATAATATACAAAATGGTGAGACCATACACGACAATACTCCTGTATTATATACTTTTAAGTTGCTTAGGGTTATTTTAAACATTTGCAACACCAAAAAAGAAAAAAGAAAGAAAGCAATTATGCGAAGTGATATAAGTGTTAACTAACACTAACGTAGTAATAATTTTGCAATATGTACATGTATCAAATCACAATACTGTATACCTTAAAATTATACAATATTATATGTCAATCATTTCTCAATAAAGCTGGAGAAAAGATGAACTAGTGAACACTTAAGGGTAACTGTGATGTATCTGTCTTCTCTGTGCAACTTTTTAAATCTAAAATTGAGAGCAATGTAATATTTTTTCCATGCATACTGCAATTATTCAAATATTAATCCATTTATAAAAAATAATAAAAAGGCATCGTGCTTGTTCTATGTCACTAAATTAAATGCAGATTAATAATAAATATCACAGTGGCTCCTGGGTGGTTTAGTCGGTTAAGCGTCCGACTTTCGCTTAGGTCATGATCTCGCGGTTCGTGGGTTCGAGCCCCGCGTCGGGCTCTGTGCTGACTGCCAGCTCAGAGCCTGGAGCCTGTTTCAGAGTCTGTATCTCCCTCTCTCTCTGACCCTCCCCTGCTCACGCTGTCTCTCTCTCTCTCCTAGAAATAAAATAAAAAATATTTTAAAAAAGAATAAATAAATATCACATAGTATACATATGTATGTATACTATACATATGCACTAATAATACACATCACATAATATAATAAATCATACTATAATACTCAGTGGTAATTTATTTGGTTTTCACTAAGTGCTAAGTGAGTCTACTTAAGAACCAAAAAAAGAGAGAGATTTTTAAGTAATAAAACTGTAACATGGCTTAAGAATCCTTACTTTTTGTGCTTATCTTTTCTTTCAGAAAGATCATATTTGTTTCACTATATGGGTCTATCAGTTTTATTTTAATATTTTCCCACTTTTCTCATATACTTTTGTTTTCTTAAAATGATGACACGCTGTTATTGTTTCTTTCATAATGATTTTGGTTATTATTGAGTGCCAACGCTGAATAGAAGAAGCAAAAGACTATTTGCTCCACTTCTATATTCATATATTCTGAGACAGATAATTACAAATTAGTTTTCAAGAAAAACTTCACTTATGCAACCTCTCAATTATTGTCCTGACATCTATTTAAATTTGTAATCATTCCATAGATTGGCAACCCAAATCTTCCCTATTATAATTTAAAATTGTTCTCTCTTATGTAGGATTTATGTGAAAGAGGATGTGTGAGGGGATCATAAACATAATCTCTATCTTTAAAATAAAAGTCTTTACTACTTGAAGAAAATGCCTAAATATTGACAAAACTAGAAAAAATAAAACTATAATTATAATACAAAATATTGTAAAGTCAGATAATTATATAAACACTAGAGTGGTTTGCTTAGGAAATAGATTTTTGCAATGATACTCTGAGACATACATATTTATATACGTAAGTATATGAAGATATATGTTTATATATAAAGACATATATATGTTATCAAAATTTCTACAACAGATACACATGGAGATTTTCATTACAATATTTTTTGTATTACGGGTAAGATAGAGAACAGCATAATTTCCATGTCTAGAACAATGGGTAAGTAAAACATGACTAGTGTATTCTCATTACCGTAGATGCCTAAGACTGCTTTTGTTTATTCATAATTAGTAACTAGGGTCAGAGTAAATTCTACTCCCTGAACTACAAAGGCTTGATTAGGCATCTGTGATAAGCCAGCCTGATTTAACACAACATCGGGCCTGGACATTGGTAAAGGACATTAGCTCAATTGTCACTGGCATTAAAACTTTTTCTAAAAAATAAATTTATGGGGAAAAGAGTCTCAAGTATAATTAACCTAGGGAAATAAAAGCAAATAATAACTGGAAGTTGCTTTCAGTGAGTATTCCCTCAATAGTTTCCAAATTGTATATTTTGTTCATGCCTATTTTATTTATTAATATTGTTTTACCCCTGGGCATATCAACTACCACTGGCAGCACTGGTAATTGGATTTATGTGTTATAAGTAGATCTGATGAAAGAAAATTAAATATCAGATAAACTGGAGTTCATAAGTGGTAAAATATAACAAAATAACTAAGCAAAGAGAAGATACACAAGGAACAAACTAGTTTCAAAAAACTGAATGACTTAAAAAGCTGTTCACTGGGTATGGAAGTAACAAAGATAAAAGATAGGACACAGATTGATATTAATGTTATAAGAAGCCTTTAATGTGTATAAATTAAATGTCAACACATCATCCCAGAACCTTAGGTAATAAAAAAGTTTAAAGAATAAGGATTAGTGCCCATTTAAATAATCCATACTTAAGAATAGAATACTATAAATTCAACTTGCCTGGTAAAATGTTTGAAAATAGCTTGCTTTTCAGATAGATGCTCTTTTTAATTAGTTCAAAAGCAATTCTAAAAATTTGTTTGATCAGCTTTCCATAATTGAATATTAATTTAAGAGGTCGGTTTTGCAGTGCTTAAGCTTCTCTCCAAAAATTTGTTACATGAAAGTATTTGCCTAAGAGACCACATATATTTTTATTTCTCTGTTTGAAAATGCCTCAGTTTAAATATATATATAGTATATACATAATATGTATATACATATAATATATGTGTACTGTGTAAATATATATAGATAGAGGTAGATATATATTGTATGTGTATATTGTAGATAGATAGATGATAAATAGATAGATAAAGTATGTAGATAGATAGATAGATAGATAGATAGATAATGTGTGTGTGTTATATATATACAAAGCATATATCTATAAACTGATGAGGGAGCTTGATAGTTCTTTCAGGTGTCAACTTGGCTAAGTTGTGGTGCCCAATTATTTGTCCAAACATAAGATTAGATATTTTTGTGAAGGAATTTTCAAATGTGATTGACATTTAAATCAGTAGACTTTGAGTAAAGCAGATTACCTTCCATAATGTGGGTGGGCCTCATCCAATTAGTTTAAGGCCTAAAGAAGTCCCCAATATAGGAAGAAACTCTGTTCTCATGATTACATCATAGAGATTCTGCCCAACTTTTTGGCTTACAAATTCAAGACTAAAACATACCCTTGCCAGAATTTCTACCCTGCTGGCCTGCCATACAGACTTTGGACTTGACGTCCTCCACAACTGCCTCTCCATAACTGACTTAATTTTCCTTAAAATAAATTCTATTAATAGATGATATATAGGTATGGGTAGATAGATTTCTCTGGAGAAATCTGATACAGACAGGAGAATCTAATCTGGGTTCATCTAATGTAGCACAAATCATACCAAACCACGTCAAACACTGAAACACCAAAGGGGCATTGAAGGAAGGTAACATGTGTGAGCCACCAATTTATAAACAAACAAAAGCCTTAGATACTATATTATAATAAATGACTCATTTGTTATTTGATCAAAATGATGATGACTTATTCCTCTACCCCAAACAATACTCCGAAAACTTTTAGTTATTAAATTATTCATGATTATTCCCCCAAACTGAATTTCCATTATATCTTTGAAGATTCCATCCAAAATGTTTGCAAATCTCATGAACCTTAATGCCAAGAGCCAATGTTTTACATTATGATTTTAGACATAGTTACCTTACTCTCAAGCATTATTAAATATTTTATCATATTATAGGGACATTTTCTAAGAATAATTTACTAAGATATAGTGACCAAAAATTATAGTGCTGTATTTTTCCCCTCTTAAAATTTTTAAAATATACTAATGACACAGTATCTGGGTGACATCTCAGTCACTCTGAAAAAATAGGACAGAATTCATGAAACACAGGTGGTCTTTAAATGACATGGAGGAAGAAAATTTTCTTAAACTGAATAACAGCCTGAATCTTGGTATTTATTTGTACCAGGAAAAATTTTTAAATGGTGATTAGTCACCAAAATACATTCCTGTTAAACTGCTGATTTTCAAAAATAAAAATAAAATTTAAAAATATAGCATATTAAGTACATATGTGTTTTTCCTCTGGTCATGATTATTTACTGTTATTGTTTTTATTTTGTACTTTAAAAAAATCTGTTTTGGTGATTTGGTTTCCCTGGCTTGAGTTTACATTACACATATAGCCATATGGATGAGAACTGAAGAGTAACAAGACAATTTTGAAAGTAGAAAAGTAGATGTAACAAAAGCCTTAGAAGATCTGTGGTGGGAGAGAAAGGGCTGGGAAGCCTAACATCTAATCTGACAATGAGGAAAAACAAAGCTAACTCCATGTATACCACACAATTTCAAAATATTTTAGAACATGTCTGCAGCAGAACTCTGGTAAGGATGACTTAAACGGAAATATTACTTTCTCATTTATTTTTGTTGTTGTTAAATTTGATTCCAGACGTGTTCCTCTTTTCAGATTAGCCAGTCAATTTCTCTTGCACCCTACAGAAGTATCAGAATTTCTTCTCAATGATCAGTGTATCGAATGACTGGGTCACCTTGGAAGGTGAGGGGAAGTGAAGAGTCTTCTATTAAGTGTGCACATTGATGCTGAGAACACTGAAGACAAACAGATCTGACAAGCTTTCACACTGAGGAAAGTGAAGAAAGGATCAGGAATGAAAGTGGGTTGAAATGATTCAGCAACAGCACTTGAAAGCAAGAAAATGGAGCAATATTTCTAAAAGTTTTAATGGAGATTTCCTTATTGATTAGTTGAATTTCTACCTATCCCAGTCATGTATCTAGGATGAAGGTAAAATAAAAGCACTTTAAAAAATTAAAAGTCTTAAAAAATAGCCTCTATTCAACCTTTCCCTATATGAAATACTCTGCTGAAAAGTGCAATAAACTAATAAAGAGAAGGACATAGGACATATATACAACAAGTGATCTAAAATAGAAGATAGGAAAGGGAATCTGCAGACCATGGAGAAAGGATATTCAAAATGTGATGGTTAGAAAGGGAGACTGATTCACCAGTTCAGAACAGTGATTTTAGAAGACTCCAAGAGAAAGCTCTTCAAGAGAATAAACTTGAGAGACCCTCCAAATGAGATTTACAGATGTAGAACATTGGCAAAAGATTTATGTTTCAATTGATAGGTACACAGAACATTTTGAAAAACAACAACAACAACACAAAAACAAGCCTATCATTAACTCCAGGGATAACACAAATTTATACATGAAATTTAAAAAAATAAGTCAAAATCCATTGGACTTCACAGCTTTGAATAATACTTACAAAGTCAAAACTGGGTAAATGATTAAGACATGTATCTAATACACATTTTAATAGAACTCTTTGGAGACAAAAAGCAAAAGGGAAAAATGATAATGTGTAGGGAGAGTGGGGGAAAAAGAGAAAAGTCTCTTATTCTTATTAAAAAGTCATTAAAAGTGTTTAAAATTATACAAATATATGTGTATGTATATGTACATATATACACTTAAACTCTGCATATATATGTTTTATATATGTGTTCACATATATAGAACTCTAGATGTTATACACAGCATGATTTCAGGAAGCTGAAATAAAGCATGCTATTTAGTGGTATAAAAATTAATCAAAAGATAAATTAAATAAAAGTGGCTGCCTCTGCAGAAAAGAGAATGGGAACATAAGATGCAAGGTGCATGTTTTGCTTTTAAAATTGACTATATAAATGTATAAAACAACAGATTTTAAAAATAACATAGTATATATTTTTCTTCATTGCCAGTATAAAAGAGAAGTATTTAAAGAATAAGTTTAATAATACAGAAAATAAGAAAGAGAGAGAGAGAGAAAAAGAAGAGAAGGAGGGAAGAAAAGAGAAAGGAGGGAAAGGAGGAAGGAAGAAAGAAGAAAGAGAAAAAAGGAAAATAAAAGATTTTAAGAAAAAAATAGTAGATGGCTCCCATTCATTGATCACTTTTCTCCACCAAATTCGCATTAAAGTGTCAGCAATAAATTTATTAAAAAATATAATAAATGAAACCTCTAGAATAAGGAATACATGGTAGAGGATAAAGCAAAAGAAATACATCAACACATTTGTGAAGAAGGAAAGCAATTGTAGAAGTAATTGGTTTTTAAAATATTTTTCCAACTATATTGAGATGTAGTTGACATATAAGTTCTGTCAGTTAAAATTGTACAACATGGTGATATGACAATATGGAGAGAAGAAAAAAAATCTTTAAAATGTCCCTACTATTCCTAGTTTCTTTTCTTTTGCCCATGATTCCAAAAATTGGACACATCTCCTGATAACTGTATGTAGCTGTCACTATACTATGAAATCAAGTATAGAAAATATGAATTATTTCATTGCATAAATTCATTGTCTTTACAGACACTGGTATCTAAATGTACCCCAATGATTATATAATATAATTAAATTCTACACACAGACATTTAAATATAGAAAGAGAGAAATCCCCTATTTTGCCATGGACAAAACACTTCATAATGACATTTAATTTATGTTTGTTCAGTTTGCACAATGCTAGTTTTTTATAATCTAAAAATATGGTTTAAAATTTAAAGCTATTTTTTATTGATAAAGTGCTTCATAAATAATACTTTAGATCGTAATAGGCTATTTATGGCCACATCTAGCTCACGTCCTGTTTTTATAAATAAAGTATTATTAAAACATAACAACGTCCACTTGTTCACATACTCCCTATGGCTGCTTTAGTGCTGGAATGGCAGAGAATTAAGTTCACTGTAACAGAGATCATTATGACCTGCCAAGACTAAACATTTACTTGCCAGAAAAATTTGCCAGAAAAAAATATATATAGATATATTTCAAATTAAGGATCCCTAGATTTTAAAGCCTACTATAAAATTATAAACTTCTACTATGCGTTTCTGAAATATTCTGTAGGTTATTACAAAGTTAGTGTTACAAATTTATATACATTTTATGCTTTTATGCTTTAGCCTTAATCTCTGCATCTATAATCCTTCTATCCAAAGGATGATAGATAGGCCTCTGTGTTTCTTCTCTGGCTATAATAATTCTCTCCTTGAAAAATATGTTAGTATCAGGGCACCTGGTTGGCTCAGTTGGTTAAGCTTCTGACTCTTGGTTTCAGCTCAGGTCATGATCTCATGGTTTGAGTTCAAGCCCTGCTTGGGCTCCATGCTGACAGTGTGCTTCTCTTTCTCTCTCTCCCTCTTTCTCTGCCCCTCAGCTGCTTGTGTATTCTCTCTCTCTCTCTCAAAATAAATAAATAAACTTAATGTTTAAATAATAAAAGTTAAAAAAATATCTTAGTATCTCTTTCAAACTGAAATTTTCTAAAATAGAAATCAGAAACTTTTCTTTGGAGTCAGGTTCCTGAATACATATGAAGGACAGATAAAAGACTTCTTCCAATAGAGTAGCAAATTACTCTTTCAGCAAAGAACAGTCCTCTAGGAATAAGATTCTATATTGTCTCAATCAGCAGCCATGTACTACCTAGATATTTCTATATGGCTGTGGACCTGGCCTTTCTATGAGGCTCTTCTCCAAGTCTTCACTGGTTCCTATCCTGAAAAGATAATCTATGTTATTTGTACAAGTCTTCTTTTAAACTTGTCTTTCTGAGAAACATATTAATATAATAAAATTTCCTTAACCAAGGTACTCACTGAAAAATCTCAGTTTGGTTAGAGGATCCAGTGAAGTTCTTCATTTCCACCTTCAGCAAAATAAAATATATTTCAGGTTCACCAGGGCAGAACATGATATCGTCTTTCCTATGTATCTTCATGTCTAGACCTTCATATATTAAGTATTTGACAGACTTGTTGAAATGAATAATTTAGAAATATCTGAAAGTAGTTATATGTCATCTAAAAATCATTCTCCCATGTTGTGCCAAAGGAGAATTTTAGTAAATCTGAAGTAATTCTTTATACACCTTCTACTAGCAGTGAATGCTGGAGTTAGAGCAAGAAAATATTGTACTCTGAAGCTCACTTGCTACTTCAGCCCACATCACATATGGTCACAAATGTAGAGTTAAAGTATAAGGGATTATTTATGATTCTCAACTCTTCTATCCTTTAGAGAAAAAAAATGAGTCATCCCAGGGTATTTGAACTAGCAATTATATCAAGTATATTGAAAACATGATTATATTTTCAGAAATTATATGGCCACAATTGCTTTCTGAAACACATTTGCTACTCAAATTGAAATGCAGCTGTAAAATAATTAATTGCATGATGATTTCACTTAATATTAGAAGGTCAGGAGAGTAAAAACCAAAATATTTTACCTTAATTCATTAACATTTTAAAAATAAATCTAGGTTTAACATCTGAAGTAGCTTAATTGATTTAGATAAAGCCAAGATTAAAAACAATATAAATTATCACACATTATATTTATAATTCATCTACTTTTACATCACTTAAGAATGAGATTATTTTGAGGATTTAACAATCTTCTGGTATTTGGGATAATAATATCAGTCTAAACTACCGGTAATGTGAACTTTTACTACTCAGTAAGAATTCATTTTGAAATTATTATAATTAATATTTTTGTCTTCTTTCTAATTTTATTTTTTAAATTTTTTGATGTTTTATTTATTTCTGAGAGAGACACACACACAGTGTGATCAAGGGAGAGTTAGAGAGAGAAGGAGACACAGAATCTGAAGCAGGCTCCAGGCTCTGAGCTAGCTGTCAGCACAGAGCCCGATGCGGGGCTCAAACCCACGAACCGTGAGATCATGACCTGAGCCAAAGTCGGACGCTTAACCGACTGAGCCACCCAGGCTCCTCTCTTTCTAATTTTAAAAATAAATAAAATGTGAATTATTATAAATTATGCTGAATTTATTTCCATTTTCATAATGGAACAGGATTATAGATATCAGCTCTTACAAGGTTTGGGACATTAACTTAAATTCAACAAGTTTATTTATTTATTTTTTAATATTTATTTATTTTTGAGAAAGAGAGATAGAGTGTGAGTGGAGGAAGGGCAGAGAGAGAGGGAGACACAGAATCCAAAGCAGGCTGCAGGCTCTGAGCTGTCAGCACAGAGCCTAATGTGAGGCTTAAACCCACCAACTAGGAGATCATGATCTGAGCTTAAGTCGGACGCTTAGCCTACTGAGCCACCCAGGTGCCCTCAACAAATTTATTTTTTAAATGAATTGCCCAAACTAAATGTACAGAGATCTAGTTAGATGTTTTTTAAATTTCAAACACTAGCTCTTCTGTATTAGCATTGTCCAAAGCTACTAAGTTCTAATAAGTCTTAAGATTTACAATTGTTCACCCAGCAGTAAATTTTGTATGGCCTAATGTTCAAAGGACTATGAAGCCATTTATAAAATAAGTCCCATTGAAAAAATAATTCATCTAGGGTAAGAGTACATTGAAATTGAATTTTTCAAGAAATTATCAGACAGGAAACACATTTCTAATATTTTAATGATCCATGTGTTTACAGACTAGTCTTCATTAATGCTTGTATAAACTTAAAGCATTATACATACACACCATAAAAACATTAATGTTGAAAAAATAAAGTAAAACTATTTCAAAACATTTATACTTTGTTAGAGCTATTGCTTTTCATTCTTTCTGGGGCATACTGAGAGTTGATAATAGAATAGGCACTTAAACTGATAACATAGAAAAAAATGTTACTGTGCTCCTGGAAATAATTTGAACATTAAGGGCTTTCCTGGTGATGTCTGAGATGGAAATGAGGTAAAGAACTTGGCTGAACTGTGTTCTAGTGCTTTATGGAAAGTAGAATTTATGAGTGATAAAATTGAATATTTAGCTGATATTCCTAAGGAAAGTGTTAAAGGAGTGGCTTGGCTCCTGACTACTTACAGTAAAATGAGAAAAGGCAGATAAATTGAAGAAATTGTTAAGCAAAAATAAACCAGAACTTGAAGATTTGGAAAATTCATAGTCTATTCATATTGCCTAAAGAGAGAGAGAGAAAGACAGAGAGAGAGAGAGAGAGTGCTTGTTCTGAAGAGAACACTAATGGTATAGTTGAACACCCACTGGATAAAAAGATTATGGAATTCTATGAGCAGAAACACTGCTAATATGAACTGAAGCAAATGGAAATAGGATGAAATGAAGGAAAACTGTTGGAATTCCTATATTTTAAAGGACAGGACAAGAGAACTGATCAGTTATAATACTCACTATTATTCAAGAAGAGGGAAAAATGACCCTGAAGGAGATTCAGAGATCATTAGGACCACTACCTCATTTTCAACAGGTTGGATGGTCTGCACAGAGAAATGGGGTGAGACCACTGGATAAGCTTGCATCCAAAGATCCCAGCCATAAGAGATATCTTGCTTATGTTTTCTTCTAGGAGTATTAGGGCTTTGGGTCTTTAATTCATTTTGAGTTAATTTTGGTGTGGTATAAAATATTGGTTTAGCTTCATTCTTTTTCATGTGGTGTTCCAGTTTTCCGAGCATCATTTATTAAAGAGACTATCTTTTCCCCATTGTATATTCTTGGCTCCTTTGCCATAAGTTTATTTTCCATATATGAGTAAGTTTATTTTGGGGTTTCTTTGGTCCCATTGATCTATGTGTCTGTTTTCATGCCAATACCATACTGTTTTAATTACCATAGCTTTGTAACATAGTTTGAGATCAGGGAGCATGATGCCTCCAGCTTTGTTTTTCTTTCTCAAGATGGCATTAGCTATTGAAGGTCTTTTGTAGGCCCATACAAATTTTAGGATTGTTTGTTCTATTTCTGTGAAAGATGCCATTGGAATTTTGATAAGGATTGCATTGAATCTGTAGATTGCTTTGGGACAATATGAATATTTTAACACTATTAACTATTTCATTCCATAAGCATCAAATATTTTTCTATCTGTGTCCTTTTCAATTTGTTTCATTAGTGTTCTGTAGTTTTCAGTGTATAGGTCTTTCTTCTCCTTGGTTATATATTCCCAGGTGTTTTATTCTTTTTGATGCAATTGTGAATGATATTATTATTATTATTATTATTTCTAGAGAAAGCAAGAGATAAAGCAGGCAAATAGGGTAGAGGGCCAGAGGGAGAGGGAGAGAAACCCAAGCAGGCTCCATGCTCAGTATGGAACCTGACACAGGGCTCGATACCAGGATCCTGGGGCCATGACCTGAGCTGAAATCAAGAGTTGGACACTCAACCAGCTGAGTCACCCGGGTGCCCACCAGATTTCTTAGTTTCTTTTTGTGATAGTGTCACATCTATAGAAATACAACAGAATTTATATATTGATCTTGTATCCTGTAATTTCACTAAGTTTTTAAAATTAATTTTAACAAATTTGTGTGTGTGTGTGTGTGTGTGTAGTCTTTAGGATTTTCTAAGTTTGTTTTTAACATAGGAAAATATGAGAATATTTTCTCACATTTTAAGTTACTGAAGATGAAGGATAAAAAAGGGCTACCTGAGGGGGAAGTGATAGTGATAAGACTTTTAAGGCATCGATCAGTAATGATAGTTTAAATTTTGTCCAGAAGGAAGGAAACAGAAATAAAGAGGAGGAGTTACATATAGAGTTTAGAGGTGTAAAAAAGTGAGGGAATTCATATCATATACTATCCATTTTGTCAATAAAACAGGAAGTGTTAAAATCTGTTGAGACAGCAATACAAGGGGTGGGGAATGTAAAATTGAAGAGCGGTATAAAAAATGTTTAAAGACACAGTTGAGTTTGAAGATTTTTAGAAGACTTTGGTTTTTCAGAGTAATTGTAGATTCACAGAATAATTGACAGAAAGGTACAAAGATTTCCCATATACAACCTGCCCCCACACATTCATGGCCTCTCCTATCATCCCCACCAGAGGTGCATTCGTTACATTTGATTAACATACACTGACACATCATTAACAGCCAAAGTCACTCTTGGTGTTGTACATTCTGTGGGTTGGAAATATGTATAATGTCATGTACCCATTGTTATAATATCATGCAGAATATTTTTACTGCCCTGAAAATCCTCTGTTCTCTATCTCTTCATTCCTCTCCTCCCATCCCCTGACAACTACTGATCTTTTTACTGTCTCAATAGTTTTGTCTTTTTCAGAATGTCATGTAATTGCAATCATACAATATATAGTCTTTTCAGATTAACTTCTTTAACTTAGTAGTATGATTTAAGTTTCCTCTGTATACTGCAATGGCATTACATATCTCATTTCCTTTCTAACACAGAATATTCCATTGTCTGGATGTACCGGTATGTATTCACTTATCCACTAAGGGACATCTTGGTTGTTTCTAAGCTTGGGCAATTATGAAAAAAGTTGCTACCATCACCTGTGTACAGGTTTTTGTGTGGACCTGTTTTCAACTCTTTGGAGAAAAACCAAGGAGTGTAATTGATGGGTTGTATAGTAAGAGTATGTTTAGTTTTGTATGAAACTGCCAAACTGTCTTCCAAAGTGGCTGTACCATTTTGCACCTACACCAACAATGAATGAGAGCACTGTTTTTTAATATCCTTGCCAGCATTTGCAGTTGTCAGTGTCCCAGATTTCGGTCATTCTAACAAAAGTGTAGTGGTATAAAAGTTTTAAAAAGAAATTAATCAATATGTGTTCTGTCTTCCATACAATCTGCCAACTTGAGAATAAAGAAAAAATTACTCAATAGCAAGGTTTGATCAACTTTTGAAACAAAAATCAAGACTGAAGTATATAAAGGAACTCAGGATTTCTAACGGTAGAGTAACAATGGATGAAGAGTGGAATGGTGACAAGTTATTATAGAGCAGGATATGGAATGCAGGATAAGAGATTTGCTTTTAGGTTCTAACTTTATTGATTGTTAGTGGCTACCAGAAGAATTAAGATAGAAAAGATTCAGAGGCTTTGTCTAGCTTAATAAGACAAACTGTTGTTACTGTACCAGATTTAGTGATATCAGCTATAAATTACAGATGGGAGAGGATCATATTAGTGTCATATATTTAATTTTTCTGGTGGGTTAGAAAATTTATGCTCCAGATGAGTTTTAAAAATTTAGTAATGGAGGGATGAAGAAGATATAAAAGGACATGAATCTGAAATTAGAGGGAAGCTTAGAGTTTGAGATCTTGCAAAAGGTATATATTTAAGATTGGGTATTGTTATTCTGTTAAAAACCTTCTAGTTCCTTCCTATTTAATTAGCAAACAATCAGAGTACATATAATGGCCTCAAACACCCCACAAGATCAGGCTCCCAATTTCCTTTTTGACATAATTTACTACTAGTGTTTTCCTCACTTACCTACTCCATACCAACTGGCTTTTTGCTGTCCCTTAAACATTTTGAGTATATTCCCTGTTTTATGCTTCTTCCTCCACCTGATGCATCACACTCAGATAGCAGTAGGGCTTGATTTATCATCTCCTTCATGTGTTTACTTAAATGGTTATTTTCCATGAACATTCTGTTTAAAACTGCAAGTCTCTCACATCTTATCCCACACATTCCCAGTCTCTACTCTCTGCTCAGTGTTTTTGTAGATCCTACCACCTTCTAAGACAGTATATATTTTACTTATTGATTGATTGATTGTATGCAGTCCCACTACCAACTAAGCTACACTGTACCTTCATGAGGACAGAAATATATGTGCTTTGTTTCCTGCTGTATCCCAAATACCTTGCACATACTAGGTCTTCCATAAATATCTGTTGAATAAATTGAGGAATAAATTGAATAAATTGATACATGAATGAGTAAAAGAATAGGATTATCCTACAGTTAATATTTTGTATGGTCATTGGGTAAGGAACAAATATTCAACTGTGGTGATACACACACATGCACACACACTTTATACATACATATATATATATATATCATATTATATACAGCATATACCTTATATATACTATATATACACATTATAAATACACACAGGCACTATAAATATATTCTTTCCCTAAAATGTAATGGCATTAAAAGCCATAGTAATTTCTCAGAAAATCTGGAAGAGTTATGTAGACATATAAGTGAAATTGCTACCTTTTACAACAATTTGGCTGACAGTAAAGATTATAAAGTCCAGGATGGCACATAGGGAAAAAGAAGGAAGAGCCCCTATTGAATCAGGACAGAAGTCCCATTTGAATATTTCCAGGACTGATACATATTTTCCTAGAAATTTTATATATATTTTTAAAGACTAAGTCTTAGAGGATCCAGAGTAGATTCAAGTATTCAAGTCTTAAAAAAACCTCTAATCAGTTGAAAGGAAATGGACATGTGAAATTTGATTTTTCTTCATCAGAAAAGTTATCCATAAACACCACAAAACTTCACGGAAGTCAGAGAAGAACTCTGTAATTATGATTACAACATTTAAGTAGGGATATCTACAAATTAGACACACAGGGGTCCTGGGTGGCTCAGTCAGTTAAGCATACAACTCTTGGTTTCAGCTCATGTCATGATCTCATGGTTAGGAACAGCATTGGGCTCTGTGCTGACAGTGCGAAGCCTGCTTTGGACTCATGCTCTCTCTCTCAAAATAAATAAATAAACTTAAAAAAGAAAAATAAGAAAATAAAAATTAGACACAATAAAGGGAGACAATAGGTAAAAAGGAAAAAAAGAACTAGAATGGAAGAAAAGGGAGAAAGACTAAAGATGCTTAGAGAAATAATATTCTCCTCTTATATCATAATGCAGTTTGCTGATTCATTTATATATTTCATTCTAAATCCATTTCCAGACTAAAAGTTAAATTAAATTTGTGGTCCTAAATATATTATGCCATTAAACTAGTCTCCCAATGAAATCACTATTGCTATTACAAATGTAATTCTTCCTTCACCTGTTTACTCTTTTGTCTCAGTTCCCTCATTTATTACACACCATTGATGGTATTTTGTTACTTCCTGAAAATTTTGTATGTGTATACTTTACTCATCCTTCATTTCTATCACCTGTATTCCCACAGTGTCTATTTCCTTGGTAGCCTCTGATTTGTTTTTACTTCTAATCACTTTTGTACAATTAATTTTCTATAGTACCAATAAAAATAATTCTAAAGCATACATCACATTTCCCAGTGCTCCTAAACTTCTATAGATTAAACTAACTTTTCTTTCCAGTCTTTCAGAACATCTATAATATGTTCCTACATCGTTTCTACCAATTTCAAAATGAACTCACCACTCCAGCCAGAGCTGACTGGCATTTCCCATTAATAAATCATTCTCAGTCAATCAACATGATACACATATTAATAAAAGAAAGGATAAGAACCATATGATTCTCTCAATGGATGCAGAAAAAGTATTTGACAAAGTATAGCATCCATTCTTGATAAAAACCCTCACAAAGTAGGTTTAGAAGGAACAACGCTCATCATCATAAAAGCCATATATGAAAGACCCACAGCTAATATCATCTCCAGTGGGGAAAAACTGAGAGTTTTTCCTCTGTGGTCAGGATCACAGCAGGGATGTCGACTCTCACCATTGTTATTTAACACAGTATCGGAAGTCCGAGCCACAGCAATCAGACAACAGAAAGAAATAAAAGGCATCCAAATCAATAAGGAAGAAGTCAAAATTTTAGTCTTCTCACATGACATGATACTTTATGCAGAAAACCTGAAAGATTACACCAAAAAAAAAGCTAGATATGATAACATGAATTCAGCAAAGTCACAGGATATGAAAGCAATGTACAGAAATCTGTTGCATTTCTATAATCAATAATGAAACACCAGAAAGAAATTAATGAATTGGTCCCATTTACAATTACACCAAAACCCATAAGGTACCTAGGATTAAACCTAGCCAAAGGGTAAAAGATCTACATGCTGAAAACTATAGAAACTTATGAAGAAATTGAAGATGACACAAAGAAATGGAAAAATATGCTATGCTCATGAATTGGAAGAACAAATAATGTTAAAATGTTTATACTACCCAAATCAATCTTTACACTTAAGGGAAAATTAACACCAGTATTTTTTCCAGAGCAAGAACAAATTCTAAAATTGTATGGAACTAGAAAAGACCCCAAATAGCAAAAGCAATCTTGAAAAAGAAAAGCAAAGCTGGAGGCATCACAATCTGGACTTCAAACTGTATTACAAGCTGTAGTCATCAAGACAGTATGGTAAATAAAACAGAATAGAAAACTGTTGGGAGCCATTCTGAGCCCACTAGTCAAGAAAATGCCTGGTGAGGTTAAAGCAAGTTTGCACGGTCTCTTGCCAATCAGATGACGACCGATATCCACCCCCACTCAATTATTTCTGCTTGAGCACTGACCCCTAGGGTACCTTGTTGATCAATATCGGGAGTGACTTGTCCCCTTATTCCGGCCCTGGTATGATGATTGCACCTTGTGAAGGAACTTATTGTGGGAATTTCTTCTTTTGATTAGGGGAACAGACATCGTCTCCAGAGGTCCTGTTTCCCTCCATACTTTCCCTTGAGCTATGAACAGGCTAATGACCCCTAGTCATAAAAGATTGACCTTTACATGTACAATTCTGTTTCTACCATTGCATTAGTCCAAGATGTTCATACAGCTCAACATGTAAATCAACTAACCAAAAATGTCTCTCATGCCCTAGCTATTCAAGAAATCATAAAAGTAGGCACAAAGGTAAATGCACTCAAAGAGGCTATTCTATGTAAACTCTTTAAAGGTATGGTTGGCTCTCTGGTGCAATAAAGCATATAACTGGGAAATCAAGTCTTGCCCAGAGACAAAGAGCCTAACTTAGAGAGAAGGAACAGATAAGGGCAGAAGATAAGTTAGTACATACACCTTTGCTAACTGATGGTGTATAGCAGCCCCTTCCCTAAGGCCTACTTTCCACAAACACCTTCCCTTACCCTGGCAGCTGTGATGAGGATGGATAAGAGTATCTACAAATCTATGACTTAATCTTAGTGTTATTATAATGTGAACACCTTGTTATTTTCTTAGTTACTCAACTTCACTATGATTGGGGCAGTTCTGCAAGAAGACTTCTGCAAAACCTGTTTCTGTACATTTTCCAAAAACACCTTATCACAAAGAGCTATACATTGTAAAAATTCCATTTCCTGATGCCATGTTAACATTTGACCTATAAATAAAGACACCAAAACCGACAGGACAGAGATGCCTGCCTGGTGATCAGAAAGGATCTCAGGGCTCTCTCACTGTCTTTCGCCGACACCGTCTATCCTTCAGGGACCCCTGGACCTGTCAGAGCCAGCGCAGCCTCCGACAGAAAACCCAGAAATGGACCCACAACTCTATGGTCAACTAATCTTTGACAAAGGAAGAAGAATATCCAATGGGAAAAGACAGTTCCTTCAACAAATGTTGCTGGGAAAACTGCACAGCAACATGCAGAAGAATGAAACTGGACAACTTTGTTATGCCATGCACAAAAATAAATTCAGGATGAATGAAAAACCTAAATGTAAGACAAGAAACTATCAAAATCCTAGAGGAGAACACAGGCAGAAACTTCTTTGACATCAGCTGTAGCAACTTCTTGTAGATAGGTCTCTGGAGGCAAGGGAAACAAAAGCAAAAATGAACTGTTGGGATTTCATCAGATAAAAAGCTTCTGCACAGTGAAGAAAACAATCAGCAAAATGAAAAGGTAACCTTTGGAATGGGAGACAATATTTGTAAATGACATATCTGATAAAGGATTAATATCCAAAATTTATAAAGAACTTATCAAACTCACACCCCAAAAACAAGTAATCTAGTTAAGAGATGAGCAGAAACCATGAATATACATTTTTCCGAAGAGACATAAAGATGGCTAGCAGATATATGAAAAGATGCTCAACACCACTCATCATCAGGGGAATACAAATCAAAACAATGATGAGATAGCACTCATACCTATCAGAATGGCTAAAATGAACAGCACAGGAGACAACCGATATTGACGAAGATGTGGAGAAAGGGGAACCCTCTTACACTTTTGGTGGGAAAGCAAACTGGTACGGCCACTCTGGAAAATGATATAGAATTTCCTCAAAAGGTTATAAATAGAACTACCCTATGATCCAGTAACTGCTCTACTGGGGATTTACCCAAATGACACAAAAACATTAATTAAAAGTGACACATGACCCCAATGTTTATAGCAACATTATCAATAACAGCTACATTATGGATAGAGCCAAAATATCTATCAGTTGATAAATGGATAAAGAGGTTGTGGTAAATATTTACCATGGAATATTATTCAGCCATAAAAAAGAATGAAATCTTGCCATTTGTAATGACATGGGAGCTAAAGAGTATTATGCTAAGTGAACTATGTCACAGAAAGACAAACACTCTATAATTTCACTCATATGTGGAATTTAAGAAACAAAATCAATGAGCATAGGGAAAAAATAAGAAAGAGAGGCAAACCATAAAACACACTCTTAACTATAGAGAACAAACTGAGGGTTGCTGGAAGTGAGGTGGGCAGGGAAATGGGTTAAATGAGTGATGGGTATTAAAAAGGGCATTTGTGATGAGAACTTTATCATTCAAATACTTTTCTCTTTATTTTCAATAATATTCTGACATGAAGTCTGCTTTTGCTGAAATTCATGTAGTTACTCCAGTATTTTATTCCTTGAAGTTTGCATCTTTTTTTTTCTTTTACTTTTATTCTACCTCTGTCTATATATTTTAGGTAGAGGTTTTATAGAAAATATAGAGTAAGTCTTTTCTATTTATTCCAATTATCTCTGTTTTTAATAGGTGTGTTTACACCATTTATTGATAGAGTTGGATTAAAATATATAATTGCTAGCTCTTATCTATTTTTTCATTGGTTGTTTGTTTTCTCTCTTCTTTTTGCTTTAAATTGTTTGAAGATTTTTACATTATTGCATTTTTTCTCCATTATTATTAAAGTTTATTTATTTTTATTTTGAGGTAGAGAAAGGAAGTGTGAACAGAGGAGTGGCAGAGAAAGAGAGAGAGAATCCCAAGAAGGCTCTGTATTTTCAGCATAGAACACAATGTGGGGGATCGAACTCATGGATTGTGAGATCATGACCTGAGCTGAAATTAAGAGTCAGATGCTTACCTGACTGAGTCACCCAAGTGCCCCCCTCTATATTATTATTGTTATTGTTGTTGTTCATGTTGATATTATTATTATATTTTCTAAAACATCAATGATTTCTCTAACTTTTTCAAGATGCATTTTATTTATTAATTTTTAATTTTTTGACAATTTTATTTATTTTTGAGAGCAAGAGAGACAGAATGCAAATAGGAAAGGGGCAGAGAAAGAGAGGGAGACACAGAATCTGAAGCAGGCTCCAGGCACTGAGCTGTCATCACAGAGCCTGATATGGGGTGAACCCACGAACCTTGAGATCATGACCTGAACCCAAGTCGGAGGTCCAACCATATGAGCCACCCTGGTGCCCCTATTTTTAATTTTTTTAGGTTTATTTATTTTTAGAGAGAGAGAGAAAGTGGGGGAGGGGCAGAGAGAGAGAGGGAGAGAGAAGATCCCAAGCAGGTTCCACACTTTGTCAGCACAGTGCCTGATGCAGGGATCAAACCCATGAACTATGAGATCATGACCTGAACCTAGACCAAGAGTCAGATGCTTAACCAAGTGAGCCACCCAGGTGCCCTGATGCATTTTAAATTATTGTTAAGTAAACTCAAATAATTTTATACTGTGTAAATATACAAGAAGCATGTAATCAAAATATTCACAATTAATACTTTTAATCTTTTTTGTTGTCATATATACTTTTATACATATTGCAAATACACAATATATTATTAATATGTTTGATTTATACAGGTACAAAAGAAATCTTAAATAAGAAAAAAATGAATTTTACTTTACCTTAACTTATTCCATTTTCAACATTATTCTTTTTATAGAACCAAATTTATAGGACATAATTTTTGCCTGAAAAAATATATATTAACTTAAAATTAAAAAGCATGTATGTAGAAATCATGACACCCAATAACAGAACAAAAACAGAATATGTAGGTGTTAAATGTGGAAAGGATGTGTGGAAAGAGTAACTAATTAAAGAGAAGGACAAGGAGAAAAAAAGCAAATAAAAGAATAGAATGAACATAAAATAAAAATTAGCACACAAAATGCTGTGTACACGTGTAAAATCAATGGTTACAATCCTTAGCTTTTCAAATTGAATGGAAAAAAATCCATGTATACAGTATTCATGGCAAATGTATCTACACAAAATTTTTAAATTAAATGTGTAGGGAAGACTCTAGTAAAGAAATGTGAAACTAAAGAAACAAAACCAAAGAGATGAGAGACCAAACAGAATCTGTACTGAAATAATTATTAGGAATAAATAGAGCCCTTAGATATTGGTAAATAGAAATAATATAAGCAACATGCTAAAATCTTGTACATATATGCAGTTCAAAATGTATTCTCTATATATGTAAAGCAAAATTTGTGACATTACAAAAATAATAATCATAGTTGAAAATTTTGGTAGACTGTTTCAGAAAATATTCAATTAAGGGTACAATTTAAGGATATACGTGATTCAAAAACATATGACCAGGTGGGTATACATAGATTCCTACTTTCAATAATTAAAAAATATTCAGTTTTTTCTAGTACACACATAACAGTTACAAAATGAAACTCATAAGTAACAAAGATTGAAACTCTGTTGATCTAATAATCTATCAAATTAAAAATTAGAAATCAGTAAAATGTAACTCCAAATCTCCATATTTTGTGAAATTTAATACCTATATGCTTCTAAATACCTCATAGATCAAAGAAATCATAATAAAAGTATAAGTATTTATAAAAGAAAAATAAGAAAAGCATTACATGTCCAAACTTGGGTATAACAATGCAGTTTTTAATGTAAAGGTATGTCCTTAACTGCTTATGTGTTTAAGAAAAAGGTGGAATCTGAATGGAATATTACAAAGTAAAAATTGAAGATTTAAATCATTCATTATATTCTTTCCTGAAATTCACTATAAATCAATAATAAAATATAAATAGTTAAAATTCACAAGTATGAAGAGGACAGGGCATAAATTTTGAAAGATGGAAAGAAAATACATTAATTCTAACTGACTTATGAAATGCAAAATGCAGAAAACTAATTGACTTCATAATGGGAAAACTAACCAGAAAGATGCAGTATTGTAATACAGAACTACGCCACCCCTCTCTCAAAAAACACACACAGGTGGAGGTATTAGAAACATCGAGTTTCTTTATAATTAGAACTAGTGGTAGATTCGAGAGACACATAGGACTGAAATAAGTTTTCTAAAGATGATTAATTCTCTCACCAAATTTGCCCAGACAGGATCCCCTTACCCACAGCCTAGCCCACAGTAGAAACAGAGAAGTTTATGCTAAGGAGAGTTTAAACCAGATGAGATAAGTATTGAGGAACTCCAAATGTTGGTGGCTGCGGTGAGGCAAAGTTGGCAGGGGGTTAGGAGAGAGAGCTGCTGTAAACATCTGCGTACAAGTCTTAGCTCGTGGATATAGTTTACCTTTCTCTTGGGTAAATACCTAGGGGTAAGACTCCAGAGTGACATCATGAATATACTCTCAAATTGTATTTAAAAGTGTCTGTTAATTTTCAATGCATGTCTATATCAGTTGCTCTATATCCTCACTGATACCTGAGGTTGTCTTTTTAATGTTAGGATTCAGCAGATATATAATGGTTTCTCACTGTGGTTTTAATTTGGTAAATGATGTTTACAATGTTTTTATATGCTTATTGACATTCATATATCTTATTTGTGAAATGCCTATTCAAATTGTTTGCTATTTTAAAATTATACATATCTTCTTATTGAGTTGTGTGTTTTTTGTATATTGTGGATACATGCTTCATATCAGATACATTCTTTACAAATATTTTCTGCCAAACTAGAAGTTTCCCTTCATTTTATAAAAACTTTTCTTTTCTTCTCTTCTCTTTTCTTTTCCCTTTTCTTCTTTTTTTCTTCTTTCTTTTTTCTTTCTTTTTTCTTTCTTTCTTTCTTTCTTTCTTTCTTTCTTTCTTTCTTTCTTTCTTTCTTTCTTTCTTTCATTCTTTAGCAAACATTTATTTCTTACAGTTTTGGAGGTTTGGAAAGGCCAAGGTCAAGGTGCTGGCTATGGTCAAGCTTATTGGTGAAGGCCATCTTCCTCACATAAAAGGGCTATCTTGTTATAGCCTCACATGGTAGAGAAAAGAAATTAAACTCTTTTATCTTCTTTCTTTTTTCAATGTTTATTTTTGAGAGAGAGTGAGCAAGCAGGGGAGGGGCAGAAGCTGCTATTTGCTGACAGTAGCAAGCCTGATGTGGGGCTGGAACTCATGGAGAATGAGGTCATGACCTAAGCTGAACCAATTGAGCCACCCAAACACCACTGTCTTACGTTCTTATAAGAACATTAATCACATCATGAATGTTCTATTCTCATGATCTAACTATCTCCCAAAGGTACCATCTCCAAATTCCATCACACTGGGAATTTAGGTTTCAATGTACACATTTTCATTAGATACATTCAGTCTGTAGAATGACACCCTGCTTTCTACAGATAAATCCTACTTGGTCATGATATACCACCCTTCTAATATATTGCTGATTTAGATTTGCTAATTTTTTTTTAGAATATTTACATCTACATTTTTAAGGGATATTAATCTGTAGTTCCCTTGTGGTATCTTTGGTTTTGGTATTGAAGCAATGCTGCTCTCATGGAATTCATTAGGAAGTATTTTATCCTCTTCTATTTTCTGGAAGAAGTAAAAGTATTCTTGTTAATGCTTTAAAAGGTAGAATTCAAGGGCACTTGGGTGGCTCAGTCAGTTAAGTATCTGACTTCAGCTCAGGTCATGATATGACAGTTCATGAGTTCAAGCCCCACATCAGACTCTTGTACTGACAACTGGGAACCTAGAACCTGCTTTGGATTCTGTCTCCCTCTCTCTCTAACCCTCCCTCACTTGCTCTCTCTCTCTCTAATATAAAAGAAAACATTAAAATAATTTAAACAGTAGAATTCACCAGTGAAGCCATCTGGTCCTAACATTTTCTTTGTTGGAAAATTTTTCATTACTGATTAAATACTTCCTGACTTCTTATAGTACTAATCTTTTCTTCTTCTTCTCCTTCTCCTTCCCCTTCCCCTTCCCCTTCCCCTTCCCCTTCCCCTTCCCCTTCCCCTTCCCCTTCTTCTTCTTCTTCTTCTTCTTCTTCTTCTTCTTCTTCTTCTTCTTCTTCTTCTTTTCAGTCAGGTTTGGTAATTTGTGTGTTTCTAGAAATTTAACTATGCCATTGTTTTCTATGTTTTATTTATTTCTGACAGCAAGAGAGACAGAGCAAAAGAGGGGGAGGGGCAGAGAGAGAGAGAGAGGGAGACACACAATCCAAAGCAGGCTCCAGGCTCTGAGCTGTCAACACAGAGACCCATGAGGGGCTGGAACTCACAGACTGTGAGATCATGATCTAAGCTGAAGTCTGATGCTTAACTGACTGAGCCACCCAGGAGCCCCTATATATGCCATTTAAGTTATCTAATTCTTCATAGTATTCTAATCTTTTGTTTCTGTTTAATCAGACATGATGTCCCTGCTTTCATTTACAGTTTTAGTTATTGGTGTCGTTTATTTTTGTGTCAGTATAGCTAAAAGTTTTTCAGTTTTGTTGCTTTTTTGAAACAACCCAAGATTTGATTGATTTTTTTTCCTTCCTCATTTTCTGTTCTCTATTTCATTTATCTTTGCTCTGATCTTTATTACTTCCTTCCCTTCAGGTGACTTTGGTCTTATTTTGCTCTTCCTGTTTTAGTTCCTTGGGTATAAAGTCAGTTTGTTGATTTGATATCTTCTCTTTTAATATAGGCTTTTAGATAAACTATAAATTTCCCTCTGAGCACTGTTTTTGCTGCATCCTATAACTTTTGGTATGTTGTGTTTTTATTTTCATACTTGAGTATTTTCTAACTTTGTGATTTCTTCTTGAACCCATTGATTGATTATAGGTGTGTAGTTTAATTTTCACATTACTTGTGAAATTTCCAGTTTTTCTTAAATTTATAATTTCTAGATTTATTTTATAGCCCAAAGTAAGGCCTGTCCTAGTGAATGTCTCACGTGCATTTGAGAAGATGATGTAGTCTATTCTAAGTGGACAGAATACTCTACCTATGTTTTTTGATTTTGTTAGTTTACAGTGCTAGTCAGGTACCATTTCCTTATTGATCTTTGTCTAGATGTTCTATCCATTATTATAAGTGGAGTATCGAGCTCTCCAACTTTTCTCTAATACTCCCAACTTTTCTCTATTTCTCCTTTTAATTCTATGAATACTTGTATATTTTGAGGCTCTTTTATTTGCTGTATATATTATTTTTATATCTTCTGATGAATTGACTCTTTCATCAATATATATTATTCCTTTTTTGTCTTAGTTCTTTAGTTAAAGTATATTTTTTCTGATACTAGTGTTGCCACCCCTTTTCTCTTTAGGTTACGATTTGCATTGGCTATTGTTTCTATCCTTTTGCTTTTAATTTATTTGAATCTAAAGTGAAACTTTTATGGGCAGTGTGTAGTGGGATCATGTATTTTTATCCATTCTGCCAGGATTGGGGGAAAGGATCTCCAGCAAGACCTGCTGGATGTGAAGCCAAGTCACTAGAGAAGAGGGTATCCTGCTTTCTCCCTGCTCCTAAACCATTCTAGAAGAGGGTAAGGAACCTGCCCTGTAGTCATCATGGAAGCTGCTGACAACAGTGACCATTTCCAGAAGGAAGTTGGTGTTGGGTTTGTACTTAGGCTGGTGTCAAACAGTAGGAGTAAGGCTTTTTTTTTTTTTTTTTGCAAATGAGTATTATTTCTGTATCTTTTGTGGGAAAGATTATACTTTCCCCAATAAATTACCTTGGCACATTAATAAAAATAAATTTAATCCATGTATGTATAAATCAACAGGTGAACACTAATTTATGTTTCAATGACATATATCTATGCTTATGACAACACCATACTATCTTGTTTATTGTAGCATTATAGTATTGTACTGTAAGCCCTCCGATTATTTTTTAAATATATTTTGGGTTTTTTTATGTTAATTAGTTATGAATATAAATTATAGAATAAGCTAGTATAGTTCTATAAAAAGCTTGCTGAGATTTTGTTTGGGAAAACCTTAAATCTATAAATCACTTTGGAGAGAATTATCACTTTAACAAAATAGAGTCTTACAAATTATGAACATGATGTAGTTTTCCATTTTCTTTGGCCTTCTTTAATCATTTTCAGTAAGTTTTGTAGTTTCCAGTGATACGACTTGAACAACTTTGTTAGAATTATTCCTGAATATTTTCTTCCAATAATATGACAAATAAAAATTTAAAAATTAATATTGGATTACTCACTTCTAGTAGAAGATAAATTAATTGTTGTGAATTTATCTCTTTTTCTGCCAAACTTTCTAAACCCACTAAATTCTAGTAGCATTTTAAAAATGTTAATATTTTCTTCATATACACTACTGTTATTTTGAAAATAATTTTTTAAATCAATAAGTAAATAAAATATATTTTCTAAGAGCAAGTGAGAAACAATTGTGGAATTTCAAAGTGTAATTAAAATGTATTACGGAAACAACCTGCTCAATGAAAGATTTTTTTCATCTTAAGAGATCTAGATATTATGTATGTATGTATATATGTATTTTATTTTTTAAGTAAGTTTCATGTCCAGTTTGGAACCCAGTGCAAGGCTTGAGTTCACATCCCTGAGATCAAAACCTGAACTGAGATCAGGAGTCAGATATTTAGTCAGTTGAGCCACCAAGGCACCCCTAGTTTCTATTTAAATCTCTGCAGTGACAAGGAGCTCACTATTTCAAGACATAGCAATTCTATTGTTAAACAAGTCTTTGGAAAGTAAAAACAAATAAAAGAATATAGCGTTTTTAAACATCTACTTTTCCAGCAAGCATGCATTTTCTTTTTCTTGCCTCATTTTTATAAAATTGTAATACATTTATATTAGTTTCCTTTAAGTCTTTTGCTGTTAAATTCAAAATCTGAGTCTTTCTGAAATAAAGTTTTTATTGACTTTTTTCTCCTTTAAAGTGGGCTCACTTACCTGCTTCTTTACATATCAAGTAATTTTGGTTTCTTATATTAACTTTTTACTGGGATATAATTGACATATAACACTGTGTAAGTATAAGTTTACATGTTGACTTGATATATTTATATATTGCAATATAATTACCACTCTAGGTATGACCTAACTCCTCTCTTACATCACAGCCATCATTTGAGTGTGCGTGCCTGTGTGTGCACGTGCACTTGCACGGTGAGAACAATTAAAATCTAGCCTCTTAGCAACTTTGAAGTTTATAATCCAGTATTGTTGCCTACAACAACAGTGCTGTGTATTAGGTGGCAGGACATCTTTATCTACTAGTTGCAAGGGAGATATTGTTTAAAGGTAGTAATTCTGTTGTAAAAATGGGTATTTTTTTATAGTTGGTTGCTGAGTTTTAGTAGGCAATAAACTTGCCTGTATTAATATTTAAAATTTGCCTGAACAGTTGTTGTTATTGTTTTTTGTTTTTGTTTTTGTTTTTGTTTTTTTGCCAGCTCTCTATGAATCTGTCCTGTATACAAGTAGTTTAGTTTCTGCATAATATGATCTGGTATTTTCAATATTCACATGTTAGATCTTGTTCCCACTTATTTATAATGATAATCTTGTGCCTCTCATAATATTTATTTCTTTGTCCTTTCCATTTGAAGAGCTTTTCTTCAAACTTACTCAATAGCCAGCAAATTATTCTACTGGTTTATTGCTTTTTTTGGTTTCTTTCGTGATTAGTTGTGTGTGTGTGTGTGTGGGTGCACACATACACACACACACTAATTGGATTAATTCTGCTCTTTGCTCTTTTTAATGTAGAGTTGAATCTGTCAATTCCATGACATTTTCCCTTATTTCTTCTAATATTTGATATTTTATTGCTTTTTAATACTAGCCAGATTTTTCTTGTGATTTTAGATGTTTTGCACTGAAGGCACATACTCCTCCTTTCCATGCAAACAAAACAAAACAAAGACTCCAAAGATTACCCAAAAGTGGACAGTACCCTTAGTTTACCTTTTAGTTCCCTAGAAAAGCTTTTGAATTCTATTTTTCAATTTTCTAGCTAGAGATGGATTTAGAAATGCTGAATTTCCAGTATGATTCCTTGATTTTAGCACCTTAATTTGTTTTTCTTTTCTACTGATTTCTTCCTTTTATTTCTTTTGCCTAGCTTTCAAGTTATTAGAGCTTTAATAGAACACAGAAAATTATGTTTTCCTTCTCCTTAATGACTAGACATCTCCAAATGTACAAAGCCACCAGCAGTCAGTCCTTAATTTCAGATTGTGATTTGCGATATTAAAACTATCTACCCTGCTTTAAAAATATACTATGAACATGGAATTTCAGAAGTTGAGGGAGGGGTGATCTTAATTTACAACTGAATTTCCTAATTGAGGAAATATATGTCCGCTGTTTTCTCTGAGTATGTACCAAGTATCTGGATCAGTGGATGATGAATGACCAATATAAAATAAACATCCTTCTAACTATTTTCTTATGGTCCTCATGAAGCAATTTTGACATAAGCCAAAACAAGACTAACTAGGTCTTCCATAATTTGGCTTCAGACACCTTATTAATAATACAGTTTCCTCCCATATTTGGTCAGATTGTTTGCCTATCTTTCTTTTTTCAACTTGCTAAAAGTTTTATAGACAATACATGGAAAATTGTTGAGACCCTACCCTGGATGCTTGTGTCATTTTGATCTAGAAGTGTCTAGAGATATTTTCTGAAAGGTTTCATATAAATATATATGTGTGTATTTATATACATTATGTATATATAAATATATGTATATATATACACATATATGAATTATGTATGTATATACACATACATAAAAAATGTCGAGACCCTAGCCTGGATGCTTAGCCATGTGACATTTTGATCTCGATGTGTCTAGAGATACTTTGTTAAGGGCTATCATAATTGAACCCCATCTATTTACTTTGACAGAAATGTCTCCTCGATTTCCTCTTGTGAGATTATGTGGGAAAGCGGAACCATAAATCTTTCATACTTTTCTCTTTTTTCATAAGCTATCTCTGTTTTCAGAGCTTTTGAAGTATATTTCCAAAAGTCCTATATCAGACCATCCAAAATAGATTTTAAGAATTGGATTTATAACAAGCTTCCCAATAGTTTATAAAATTTAAAGTAATGGCATTTTGCCTCATATTCTGTTGCATTATGGATGAAAAGATATAAATTGCAGACACAAATTACTGTGATTTTTATTTTTGTATGTTTGTTTGTTTTTTTTGTTTGTTTATAGAGCAATTGGTGGGGGCATTGCTGACAGGGAGAGAGAGAACCCCAAGCAGGTTCTGCACTATGAGCTCAAAGACCAATGTGGGGCTTGATCTGATGAACCAGGAGGTCACAATCTGAACTGAGATCAAGAGTCAGAAGTTTAACCAGCTGAGCCACCCAGGTGCCCCACAAACTACTGTAATTTTAAAAATTAAGTAGTAGGTAAAGGGAAATTATTATTTTAGTAATTACTTGATTGATTTGTCTTCTCTACAAGGCTTTAAGTTATTTAAAGTATGGGTAGTGTCCCTTTCATTATTAGTGCTTCATTGGAGCTAGCAGTAAATATCTGTTGAATTAATTATGGGTATGGTATTCTAAATTTGAATGAGCAAACACATGAAGTATCAATTTATTCTGTTTCAAAAGTAAATATCAATTTAAATATTGAAATTTATAAATGCAAATTAAAGTGATATATTTTGCCTTTGCTGTTTAGAATTTGCTGTAAGATATGTTGAATACAGTCAGAAGCCCAAGTCCGCATTTTCTTTTCTTCAGTTATTACTTGTATCATTCTGAACAGTATCTTTCCTTCTCTAGTACAAATTCTGTATCTCTAAAATGCTGACAGAATACCTGCATTACCATTTTCGTGTCTCACACCCCCATGATTAAATATGGGACTATATGAAACATATTTAATCTACTGAGTGATATTCAAATGGACATCATTATCATAGTTAATATTACAAACCAATTTCGACAATGATTCTGGATACACACTAACTTATTAGATACATGGATAAGTAGACAAATATACCTAACTGCAGTAAAGACCACATAATATCTTCTCAAATGACATGCTTGATTTAGGTCACTCTGCTTGACATTTCACCTTAGAACATTGCTAGATTAATCTATCCAATCATTTTTTTTACGTTTTTCTCATTGCCAGGAGAAAAAAATTAAAATGTCTTAGCATGACGTGTTGAGTACTTCACAAGTTTTCTTCTTATAACTTCATATAATCTCATCTCTAGCTCCTGAACCCTCTTCTGCTGTTCTTTGTTCTGTATTTTGCAGGAACCAAAACTGCTTGTAAATACCTGAGCATGCCAGGGTATTTCATGAATTGTTGCTTTTACCCATCCACAGGCCTCATTATTGCAGAAATAGCCTAACTTCTTAAAAATGTATCTGTCAAAATTTAACATTCAAGTCCAGGGTCAAATAGTACCTTATCTTGGAATCACTCTGTATTTGCCAGTCAGATGTAAATGCTACCTCTTTAGAGCCCTCTTAAGATTTTGTTTAAACCTTTACATATTCACCAAAATGTGCCTAGTTGTATTGCTAATTGTGTGCTTTTTTTTCTGTCTATTATGACACAATGAATCCTTTGAGGACAGGAACCAATTGTTTTCAAATTTGACATAAATGCAGAGTAATTTTCATACAAATGAACTTGAGTTAAAATAATGAACACTTATATAGTTAAATGATGCTAAGCAGGTAACTTTCTTCATCTCAGTTTGCATATTTATAAAATTGAGAATATAATACCCATTGGAAAGGCTTTTTAGAACAATTAAATTATATTGTTTATGTTATTATTATTATTTTTGTCTTTTTAAACTTATCATAGTATTCATTCTCTTCTTCTACCATACTGAATTCAGCACTCTGGTCAGATACACAATAAATATTTATTTAAATGCATTATTAGAAATTTGCCTATATACCTCTCTATACCTATATACCTCTCTAGCTGTGTTTTACAACATCACACGTTGAAAAGTGTATGCTCACCAATCTAGTACTCTCATAAAGATGGACTATACTTCAAGGACATTTATGGTTAGAGACTGACCTTACATTTCATTTAGGAATTAGATTGCTGATAAAATATTTAAAGAAAGAAGAGCTTGATATTAAATTTCACTTTAGGTAGTAACCAAGTTAAACACTGCATCTAAGTAAAAAGAATACTCTAATTACTCTCGAATCACTATAATCACTCGGTGACACTTTTACTATTGTATTCTCATCAGGCATGACCTTCCATTCTGCAAAGTCTTCAAAACACTGAATGAACTGGCCATTTATTGATTATACCTTCATACTAATGCAGTGTAACATTTCACATGCAATTGGGACACTTATTACTTTGAAGAATAAAGTGGAAGAATGAATCCCACTGAGCTGTTAAGAGCAAAGAAAGCTGCAAAAAGTTATTGGATTATCTGACATTAAAATGAGCACATTTTATTGGTAGCACCTACCTGTCTTTTCAAACTTTTAAAATATATGTTAACTAGGCAATGCAAGAAGCCATAACAGAAAGTCACTAACTAAAGAGGAAACCTCAGGAGAAGTTACTGTGCTAGGAGTCAGGATGGTTGATTTTAGACGTTGCTGCTGCCTAAATGTTTCTAAAGAGATAGCTCACCCCTTTGAGGCTGAGTGTCTTTATAAGTCAAGTGAAAAGAATTCACTTGTAACTTCAATGATGATTACCACACTAAAAATTTTGTGACAGAGAGATGTTAAATATATCTAGTATCTATACCTTTATATCTATGTCTCTGTGTACAGCTAGCTCTATCTACTACCTATCACATGCATCCCAGTGTATGTATACCTAGATATAGGTATTTTTGCATTTACAGTTGTCTGCATAGATGTGATGTAGTTTAACTCTATTTAACATAGAATATCATTATTCTGTAATCTTATTCTTCGGACATAGTACACAATTTATTTTCCAATTAAACCATTTTGAGTATGATAATGAATAAAGAAACTTCAATTTATAACACTTAGAGTCTCAAAAAAATGCTCAATGGTTTATTTGGAAAATGTACTTGAATGTTGTTAACTAAAAACTACCTTATAATTTAAAAACAGAAAACAAAGCATCTGATTTAATTGAACTCCAAGGATATAAGAATCTCTATCTAATTTACCATATCATTAAGTAAAAAAAAAAAAAATAGACTGGATTATCTTATCTAACAGATAGTTGGTTTTTGTGTTTCAAAATGTGTTTCAGTCATTACTTTCTGAGCAAAAGATCTTTTACTTTAAGTACTCTTAGAATGAGAGCAAGATATATTTTTTGGTTTGCAGTCATGTGATATCTTATAATAACAGAAAAACTTGTGAGCAATATTGGTATAGCATAAAACTCCTAAGAATGTAGGCATCAGGAAGTGCTGATTTCTGTGAAATGTTTAAAAAGAAGGCAGAACACTTATATGAAGAAGACAAGTGTATGGATCTGTAATTTATGAACTAAACTCCAGCATTATTATTTCTATAAATTGATAACACATAGATGAAAATTATAGTCTCAGTAATTCGTGATCTTTTGATTTTTTTCAGGGCACAAAATAATATTCAAAGTTCTTGTCCTCTGCCAACTTCATTTTTTGACTTAGAGGTAAAATGATGGAACTTAAAAGTATTAGTAAATACATATGGTCAATATATTTGTAGAAAACTGGTGTATCACAAATCTTCATATACTTAGGGAATGCCTAATAATGCAGATTTCTGATTCAGTAAGTTTAAGTGATCTAACAAATCTTCCAGATGCTGACAAAGTAGTTGGTCCTTGACCCCATACTCTGTAGCAATGTATATGCTTTAAATAATGGTTCATCCACTCTATATGCTAAAGGAGTTTTCAAGGAGAAAAGTAAAAGCTTTAAAGAATTTTAAAAGAAGAGGTTGTATCCTCTTGAGGAAAGATCTTGTAACATTACAGCAAATGTAAGCAGTAGCTATTCCCCTCCAAATATTGATGGTCACTTATCACGTGCATATCTATATAGTGAAGAAAGACATCTTTCAAGACTTATTGGGTATAGGGTGTAGAGGGACACTAATATCAAGAGACCCAAAACGCTATCATAATTTCCCTCTTACAGTGGGATTATTCAGATGCTCTCTGATAAGGACTTGGTCCTGGTCCAAGGTCATTTCACATGAAGTCTGTCAGTTTACAGATCCAATCTGTGGCTATTTCACCTTTCCTGGAGTGTGTAATTGGAACATATATAGTTAGAAGAACACTAACATTGGGGTCCCTTGACCTATGCAGTCAGCTCTGTTATTGAGAAAGAGGCAAAAACAAAATAAAACAAACAACAAAAACAGAAACAAAAAAAGCAAAAAATGGAAAATAGTCTTTAAAACTTTTGTCATTTGGCCAGATTAATAAAATGGAAGCTATAATGTATCACAAGTGCAATGACAGAAATGTGAACCACTCATACAGACCTAAGAATGCAACACTGAATGGTGTTCCTCATATCTGCTTTTGTCAGAATTATATCTGTGAATTTTGACAGAGGAATGACGAACTAACATAAACTTAAAAAGAAGTTGTAGCTCCAGTTAGCACTGCCTCACTTGATGTGGTATTTTTTTCTAGAACATATTATCACAGGGGCGCCTGGGTGGCTCAGTCAGTTAAGCGTCCGACTTTGGCTCAGGTCATGATCTCACGGTTCGTGGGTTCGAGCCACATATTGGGCTATGTGCTGACGGCTAGCTCAGAGCCTGGAGTCTATTTTGGATTCTGTGTCTTCCTCTCTCTGACGCTCCCGTGCTCACAGTGTCTCTATCTCTCTCTCAAAAATAAATAAAACATTTTTAAAAAAGAGCATATTATCACAGCCTCTGGCACTTGATATTCAGCTGCTGATCTAGCACATTCTTTCTTTTCAGTATCATTAGGAAAGATCATCAGACTATTAGTAATTTTTAGTCTTCCCTGGGGTGGAGTTAACCTTCCTGCTCTTGCTCACTATGTAGTCCACTTAAATCTTCCTTACACTGACATTTAACAGAACATCTACTGCTGTGCTATCTTGGGGACATTGTATCAATGACTTGATCAGCAATATTCCAGATAAACTGGTAAGATAACTGCATTCCAGTGGTTAGAAGATAAACTCTCCAGAAGTCTTTCTTGATCTGTGAAATCTTTAGGAATTGAGTGCTCTTGAGCATTCTGGAATACCTGACCCCCCCAAAAAAGGCAATATATTTCATATTAAACCTCTAACAACTAAAAGAAGTATAAGGTTTCATCAGCTTCTTTTGAATTTTGGAACGAGCACATATAATACTCTTTTGGAATACAAATTGATCTATTTTCTAGGTGGCTCAGAAGGTTGCTTTTTTGAAGAGTCTCTGTAGTAGGTCCAAGCTATGGTTCATGAGTTATAGTACATGATGATGCCTTGCAAGTTTCCTGGCAAGTCCTGATAGAGATGTCTCAGTGCAGGCTTCTAGGTTCTGAAGCAAGGACATGCAACTCCAAACTGAATGTGTGGCCTCTTCAAAACCGTACTTAAAAAATATTTCTTAACTATGAGAGTGTTTGATATAAACCAGAGCCAGAGTACCACTGTCATTGATACTCTGTGTCCATTTTCTTGAACTGAACAAATTACCCACAGAAGGCAACCCACAGAGCCCTTCACATTAGAGCACTGAGCCTTTCTAAGTAGTTGGTGTAGTAATCATCATGTATTCTTTCTTGCCTCTTGAGAATTTCATCTCAATATACTAGGTTAAAAATTATATATTTCAAATCTTTTTGTAGGGTGACCTCTAGAAACCTAAATAGCACTTTTATATAAAATAGATTTCAAAATTCAGAATTATTTATAACAAAAATATTTGGCTTTAATTTTGGTGCTTATGTTATGTTTTCTTGATTAATACTAAATTTTGCAATTTGAATAACAGCATGCTAATGGTGTACATTTCCCTATTAATATTTTTTAAATGCTTTGTAAAAATTTATTTCTGAGAGAGAGAGACAGAGAGAGAGAGAGAGAGCAGGGGAGGGGCAGAGAGAGAGGGAGATACAGAATCTGAAGCAGGCTCCAGGCTCTGAGCTAGCTGTCAGCAAGAGCCTGACAATGCAGGGCTCAGGCCCACGAACCATGAGATCATGACTTGAGTTGAAGTCAGACGCTTAACTGACTGAGCCACCCAGGCACCCCTCCCTATTAATATTAAAGCATGTTGTCATAGATTTAATACTACAACAACACCAATTAGTACATTACTATCCAAAAAGTTTGCAGTAGGGATTTAGAAAAATATATATAAATGCTTGACAAATAAGGTGGATATGACATATACTTTTAAGGATATCCAGGGAATAATAGCAAGGGACCAGTTACCTATTTCCTGGATCTTTAAAAAAATTTTTTTAATGTTTATTTATCTTTGAAAGAAAGAGAGAGAGACAGAGCATAAGTAGGGGAGGGGCAGAGAAAGAGGGAGACAGAATCTGAAGCAGGCTCCAGGCTCCAAGCTGTCAGCACAGAGTCTGACATGGGGCTCAAATTCACAAACCACAAGATCATGACCTGAGCCGAAGTCAGATGCTCAAGCAACTAAGCCACCCAGGTGCCCCTCCCTGGACATTCTTAAAAATGTATATCATATCTGCTTTCTTTGTTAAGTATTTATTCTTTTCTAAATCTCTACTGCAAAATTATAACGAGTTACCTGTTTAAGGGACCAGCTACCTGTTTAAGGAATTTATACTTAGCTTCTGGGAAGATTTGATAGTGCCATGCTGTACATCCAGATACACACATAGAAATACATATGCTAGGGGCACCTGGGTGGCTCAGTCAGTTACTGAAAGCCTCTGACTCTTGGTTTGGGCTCAGGTCATTGTCTCACAGCTTGTAAGTTTGAACACCATGTTGGGCTTTGGGCTGACAGTGCAGAGCCTGCTTGGGATGCTCTCTCTCCCTCTTTCTGTCTCTCCCCTGCTTGCAAGCTCTATCTGTCTCTCTCTCTCTCTCGAAATAAATAAATAAACAAAAAAAAGAAATGCATATGCAAGTACATATATGAATGCATACTCTTTTTTTATATATATGTGCGTCCATTTACATTTATATATTTGCATATACTTGAGTATATTTTAGTGGTTCTTTAAAATTCTTGTATCTGTTTGGTAAAGAAATAATCTATGATAATAGAATAAAATTTTATGAATATGCTTTAAAACTGCTTGATTATGCAACATGTATATTCTATATACTGCAAAATACTCCTGTGAAAAATCTAGTGTTTTTTTTCATATGTACATAAAATATTTTCTAAAATAGGTTTGAACATGCAGTCATTCTTTTCATAATCCTGGAATATATTGATGGAATACAAATACTTCTTTTTAAGTGCTAATTTAGTTTTAGAGTATCAAACTGCATCTTTGCAGAATGATTCATTCAGATATCTAGACAAAAGATTTCATACATAAATTTGGAGTTTCACCATTTAGCTACACACTATTTTTAAAGTGGACTTCCTTAATATGAAATGAAGTCCTACTTGAAAAAAAGTAAAAAAGGAAACTACTACTCTCAGGAAAAAAAAGTAGAATAGCTGTAATATTCTCTTTTTTACTATATTACCTAGAATTTACTTCAAACCTAATTGTATATGAAATATCTAAATTAGTTCTGATGTAAAAAATTTTTGATTTTAATGAACTATAAGCTTTAGATATTTAACATTGGTTTCTCACCTCATTTCTTGCTGCTGCGTGTGCATATTATTTATATACATTAAACATACTCAGCAACTTCATTTTAATCAGGGAGATTATAATGTCCTTTATCCATCCTTTACATACAATACACAATCAATTTCCTATTATTGAATATTCTCCAAACCAGTATTTGCACTTATGCTAACTAAATATCAAGAAATGTATAATGTTGATGGTAACACTTTTTCTAATATTGAAGTGTATTTTCACATTCAGCTTTGATATACATTTTTGTGTAAATGTTCATGTGATGCTTAGGTAAAGATGAATTATTTTTCACTGGAGAATATAATGTTTTGTTGACATTGTTGTCTTTGTCCCCCTAGTTCTGATCAGTTTTGACAGTTTTTAAAAATTCTGGTAGCATACAGTTGTAAACAGTTATTCTTTTTCTATTTCTTTTTGGCTACTAATGTTGTCTTATTAACTATTTAAGTTTATTATCTTAAGTTTATTTATTTTGAGAGAGAGAGGGAGAATGAGAACTGGGGAGGGGCAGAGAGAGAATCCCAAGCAGACTGCCAGAGCAGAGCCTGAGTAGAGCCTGACGCAGGGCTAGAACCCATGAGCTGTGATATCATGACTTGGGCAAAAATCCAGAGTTGAATGCTGAACCATCTGAGCCACCCAGCCTCCCCAACTATTTAAGTTTCTACGTTCCAATTCCAATTCAATCTTAATAAAACACGTATTTCATAGATTTAATCAAATGATTAAAAAGAACTCAGCACTCAGAATCTTAAACTATTCTCTCAATTTTTCTGATGTAATAAGTTCAAAAATTTAAAAACTATAAAATTGAATCTTAGTGGTAATGAAAAGAAGATGAATGTTAATGTAAATATTATTTGAATGAAGATATGAATATCTGACCAAAATGATACATTAAAGGAAATGATTTTTGGTTTTAGGTCTTCATAATTTTTGCATCCAGAGCCATATGCATAATACTATGGTACAAACTGTACTTTCATTTTCTCATAATCAATTTTGATATTGACTATGTTTAATTTTTCCATATTTATGTATCTCTGAAATTGGCTTTGCATAAAATGATTAATGTCAGACTGTACTTGAAGAATCATCCATCCACTTATTCATTTAATAAATATTAATTAAGTAATATGTGTAATACTGTACTCCACTTGTTATATGAAGATACTAAGATGAGTCAGAGGCCAGAGACTGCCTTCAACAAAGGGCCATAAATTAGTATAGAAATATCACA
This sequence comes from Hyaena hyaena, assembly GCF_003009895.1. Taxonomy (NCBI): domain Eukaryota; kingdom Metazoa; phylum Chordata; class Mammalia; order Carnivora; family Hyaenidae; genus Hyaena; species Hyaena hyaena. The sequence goes on from NW_024080834.1 coordinate 2,362,280, forward strand.
CTTCTATTTTAAAATCACAATATAAGGTAGGATATGATAGGTGCCATGAAGAAATAGGGCCGTTGATAAGATTAAATGAGGACACATGTGTAATATGTGTACAAAAGTGCTAATAAATGTTAGATAATGATGATACCTGTGCTAGTAGTGATGATGTCAGTGGTGACCATGATTATCAGTGTACATTGGTATATGGTTTGAATTTGTCCAGATCATCATTCTGACTCTCTAAGTCATGATTCTTGAAGTACAGTCTGAAATTAATCTGGCTTATTTATTTTCTTACATGCAAATGTATATCTTAACTTTCTCTTATATGTATATATAAGAAAAGGTTACATAGTATAATGGTTAAAAGAGTTGAGCTCTACATCCAAACTTTCTATTCAAATTTCATCATCCACTTATATCTGAATGATTCAGGCAAGTCAGTTTTCCTCTTTCTACTTAAGTTTTATGATAAAAAAATGGCAATAATAATAAAACTATCTACTTCATCACAGTATTTTGATTATTAACTGAGTTAATCTATTAACTAGAAAGGTGTCTTCTATATGGTAATTACTTTACAAATGGAGTTATTTTTTATCGTGAAACCTCTCAACTTCTCTTTGAATTTGGGAGGTGGTGAATACTGAGTGTTTCTGATCTGTAGTCCTCTTTGTTTATATACTCCGAAAACTTTTGTTCAGTGCCTAGAAGAGTTCAAAGACACAATTTACCTTATCTCAGCTATCACAGGTTTTTGAATAGAAGCTGAACTTATAGTGAAATCAGCATCGATTATGGAGCTAGGGATACTTCACTTAATTTCTAGTTTACTTATGAAACATACAACCTCAAGAATATTAATTTAATATTTTTCTCTTAGTTACTTTGACTGTGTAAAGGCAATAGTGTCTTACTGCATACTTCTTGTAAACATTGAGTCAAATAACAGAAAAATATTTTTCGCAGCTTCTGGCACTGTTGCTTCCTCTCTTTAGTTTTCTCCCACGAGACTCCTATGTCCTATTGACACCCCAATAATAGGAAACAAGAATGTTCTTCAATCTAGTTTGATTAAGGAAGACTCTGTCCATTGCTTCAGATGTTGCTGAACATGTAGGATCACAAAACACACATAATGAATGTTTCCATAATTAAGGGCTGTCTTTTTTTTTTTTTTCTAGGAGAGAGAGAGAGACAGCATGAGCAGGGGAGGGTCAGAGAGAGAGGGAGTGACAGACTCTGAAACAGGCTCCAGGCTCTGAGCTGGCAGTCAGCACAGAGCCCGACGCGGGGCCCAAACCCACGAACCGCGAGATGATGACCTAAGCAAAGTCGGAAACCTAACCGACTAAGCCACCCAGGCGCCCCAATTAAGGGCTGTCTTAACTAACAACAGCAGAAGTAGTAGAAAAAGCTTCCATACAGATAATACCATTTGTTGTTTTACACAGTCAGATAAATAGATTGACTGGTTATTTCCTCAGCAAGCATAAGGGATTTAAATAGAATATTGCTTAGTACTACATGCAGAACTTATTTTCTCGTTGGTGACAGGGGGAGCGGGGCCACAATAATTCTAAGCAACAAAGGAGAGGTGAAAGTAGTATATGTCTCCCTGGTACTAGCATAAATAGATGTAAAATTAAGATATCAGTTTAACACCATGTTAGTTTGTTTACATAATGACAATAAAATATAAGCTGTAACCTATACTTGTCATGTTGATTAGTGTAGAAGCCCAGTAGTAAGAAGATATTAACGGAATCATGAATTTAAGAATATTTCTAACTGAAAATAACCTCTACAGTCTTACAACAATGATGTAGAATAATGATGAGTGAAATTTAAAGTGTGACACAGAGAGCTAAATAGATAAACTATATACACCATTATTTCATAGGACCTATTTTAATACAATACCTTTAACCCTATTCAATTAATATATTTTACTGGCGAAAGTAACAGTTTTTACTTACATAGGTTTCAAAGTTCACATATGCTACAACCAGGATTAAATTATATTTCTGTCTTTCATTAAATATGAATGAATACATAACAGACCTTATCTGATATAACAAACCTAAGTGCCATTTTTAAATATTAAGGATTATATATATATTTTTTAATTAGAGGATACATATATGTATATGTGTATATATATATATATATACATAATCTGCAACAAGATGCTTAAATCAATTTTTAAAATTTTGTTGTTATATATATAAACATATATAACTAGCATTAGTTGGTATAATATACAACTAATGTGTGTGTGTATGTGTGTGTGTATGTGAGTGAGTGTATTCAGGAAAAAAATAATTGATGTTATTTACCACTTTCTGTTTTTATTCAGAATCTACAAAACTATAAACCAACTGAAGACACTTAATAGATAATCTTTCTTGTAGTCAATGATTTTAAAAATGGAGAGGGTGCAGATTTCTCCTTAAGGAGTGCTTTTACAAGAATATGATGCTAGAGAATTAACAGTTTTCAGCCACCAAGCCTAAATTTATATCTCATTTTTATAGAGTAAAGGGGCTTATGGACCTGGATTGGCTGACAAAAGAGGGATAGAAAGACTTAAAAGTTATGGCTGTTACAAAATAGCAGCTTTAATTCAGCAAGTATATTTAGTACAAAAAAATTAAGTATCTGGGAGATATAAAAAGAGGAACTATTTTACCCCCAATGTGCCATACGTTGTGGTGGAGCTTTACCTTAAACCCTTAAACTTTCTAAACTCCTTATTTACTCCCATAGAAAATATGCCTGAAAATAAGATTATAAACAAGAAAAAAATTGAATCCAAATTAGACAGAAGGAAATAAATAATTCAGGTAAAAGTGAAATCAATAAAATAATAGAAAATAATAGACAAGGAAGCCAAAATCTTTAGAAAGTATCAATAAAATTGATAAAATTGATAAACTGATAAAATTGATAAAATTTTAGCCATATAGATCAGACAAAAGAGACTGATGACATAGATTATTATTAAGAATGAAAAATGGGGCATTTTTATATTTCTATATACATTAAAGGCTGAAAAGGAAATACTGTGAACAACTTTAAACAATGAGTTTAACATTTTAGGTGAAATACATGATTTGTTTTTGAAAGTCATGAACTACCAAAGCTCTCTCAGGAAGAGATCTGTAACTTGAATTGCCCTATATCTAACATAAGACATTATTTTTTTTGGAAAAAAATCTTAAATGAGAATTTTAGGCACCAGTAAGAGACTTCTTTGAGCATTAAGAAAGAAATAATATGTAGTTGTCCAGATAATAGAACATGGGAAAAGTCAGCATTGCCCTGACAACAAAACCAGACAAACACATCCCAGAAAATAAACACTAAATATTGGTATCCCTCTGGAACACAAACAGCAATTATAAAGAGTTAATGTAACACAACCAAGTATGGTTTATAAAGGTATAAAACGTTGATTCAACATTAAACAGTAAATCAATGTAATTACCATATTAGCACATTTTGTTTTTGAGAGAGAGAGCAAGAGAGAGCAGGGAAGGGTAGAGAGAGAGGGAGATAGAATACTAAGCAGGCTCCATGCCCAGTGAGGAGCCCAATGCAAGGTTTGATCTCAGACCTTAAGATCATGACCTGAGCCAAAATCAAGTCAGAGGCTTAACTGACTGAGCCACCCAGATGTCCCAACACATTTTTAAAACAAAAAAACAGCTCTTCTAGTCCATTTTCCCTTCATTCCTAAAGCCAGTTCAAAACTCCCCTTCTCAGGTGAACCTTCCCTGCTTGGCCTCACCTGCTGACATTCTCTTAGATTTGACCCTAAGTGCTCAGCGTTACCATCTCCATTTGCTCCAGTAACTCATATTTCACGGAGGCTGCAAGTAGGGGACTCCCTGCCTCCACTTACCTCGGTCTAGAAGCCACCCTGGGCTGGGATCCGGGCCTAGACTTTTATCCTCACTTTGATAGCAACAAGCTGTTCAACCTTGGGTGGCTCACTCAACCTCTCTGAAGTCCATTTCTTCTAGAGGGGTTTCCAAACTCCACTGTTCCTTCATCTCTGCCCTGTGGCCCACAGGTTGAGGATTTCACAGAGTAATGGAACTTGGGCCTGAAAAGCATGTTTGAGATATATCTGGTGGGAACATGTCCCAGCAGTTCTTCATCTTCCATACCTCTGTCCAAGGAAAAGCAGACATTTGCATTTAGGTTCCCCTGGACTGTGAGACCATGGACCATTACAACTTTGACCTCTTTACCAATGAGAATGTGCCTGAGCAAATGGGCTCTGCCAAGGTGAAGATCATTCTCATTAATGAGAATGACAATGGGTCATCTTCAGCCAGCCACTGTACAACATCAGCTTACATGAGAACATCACATTGGGAAGTCTGAGCTGACAGTCCTGGAGCTCTGGACTTCATGTGAAATTGAGTGGGCCCTGCTGTTCTTGTCTTTGCTGTATCTTGGTCTTTCCACAACATCTCTGATAGCCTTCCTTTCCTCATCTGCAAAATGGGCATGATACCTCCAGGCTGCTGTCAAGAGGTATGAATGATGGATGTGAAAGCATTCCCCTGGGAAACCCCTACACATCATTATCTCTCAGTTCTCCCCAAAGTGATTCTGGGCTCCAAGCAGGTAGTAAGTTTTGTGGCCACAACTACCCCACTGCTCAGGTCTGACCTGGTCTCCTCTGCTTTGTAATTTCCTGAGGTCAGGCTGCTCTTCCTACTTCCTTTGTTGTAGGAGGAACTGAAATTATAGTTGCCTGCTCAGAGACTGTGAAATTCCTTCTCCCTCACCTTGCCTGGGATGTTATTAAACAGTTTCATGGGCAAGGGGCACCTAGGTGGCTCAGTCAGTTAAGCATCCGCCTTCAGCTCAGGTCATGATCTCACAGTTCATGGGTTCAAGCCTTGCATCAGGCTCTGTGCTGAAAGAGCTGAGCCTGGAGCCTGCTTCGAGTTCTCTGTCTCCCTGTCTCTCTGTCCCTCACCCCCCTGCTCACACTCTGTCTCTCTCTCAAAAATAATAAAATAAACATTGAAAAATAAGTAATAAACATTAAAAATTTTAAAAATGTTTCATGGGTAAACAATAAAAATGAAAAATCACATAATCATCTTAATAGGTGTACAAAACAATTTTGAAAAAATTTAATACACATATATTTCAAAAGCTCTCAAAAGTCTAAGAATATAAAGCAGCTTTTTGAAGGAGAGGGGCCAAGATGGTGGAACAACAAAGAAGTCTTTCTACATCTCGCATCCATGAAATACAGCCAGATCAACACTAAACCATCTTGCACACCTAGAAAACTGATTTGAGAATTAACACAACAATATGCACAGCCTAAACCACAGAACTCAGCAGGTACGCAGTGTGAAGAAGTGAACTGGGGAAGAGAGAAGCCGCAGACAGCAGGGAGCTGTTTTTGCTTAGAGAGATTGGATGGAGATGGGGGAGAGCATGGGAAAAGCATCCCCCCCCCACCCCAAGCAGCTGGAAAGAAAGAAGAAAAGTGGAAACAGCCACAGGGACTGAACTAAAAAGGGAGAAAGGAGAAAGAAAGGATATAAATTCCATTAAGATTCTATAAACAGGGGGAGCACAGAATCTGAAACTCTGCAGCTGGATACCTGGTGGTACTCTGGTGGGAAGGGCGAATCCCCAGGAGCAGAGAGTGAGGTCCTTGGACTCCTCAGGCCACACTCGGGGAGGCAGTTCCCCTGCTGGGAAGACATTTGGTACAGGCTGTGAGGCCACTCCATAGACAAAGGCCCCAGCAGACCCCAGAGAACCACATTCGCTGGTGTGGGAACAAGGATGTTAAAGGTGAAGCCTGGCGCCAGATGTGTGTTGTGATTTTTCATAATCCCTGAAACGCTGTTACAGGATCACATGAACTTTTTCTGGGGCAGATTGGCACCCAGCCACAGTCTCTGTGCATTAGCAGAAGCACAGTCCCATGAACCTTGCTGGGTGCAACCGGCACCTGGCCATTGTTAGGTGAGAACCTCCTGCAGAGGGTCAGAATGGGTCACAGCCACAGTCCCTCAGAAGTGAGGGGAAACACAGCCACATCTGAGATAAAACCCAAGAGGGAGGTGCCACCTGGCAACCTGATGGCTTGGTCATGGACAGTGTAAAAGTGGTGAGTTATCCAAAGCTGGAGACAAAGGACCAGTGCACGATTGCTAATCTGGGAACAGAGTTCCAATAGCTGGGTAACTGGGTGACGCCATTTTCATCCCTCCCACGCATGTGCATGCATACCTACAAGCACCACAACAATCCACCATAGTAAGCTGAGCAGCGCCATCTAGTAGAGAATGGAGCCATTACATTAAGCCCCACCAAACTGGGCCAACCTTGCTCTTCAGGAAAACCACAAGTCTCTCCACCTGCTTAGTTTACGGATTATAAAGTGCTTCATGGTTTGACTTCTAAGGGAACACGATGTAATTTCAATCATATTTCAGTATGTTCGCAGGCCCATCTATTCAATTTTTTTTCTTTTTCTTGAATACAGAAAGAGTAAAAAATTATTTTTATTTTCAATTTTTATGAAAATATTTTTCTTCAATTTTTTCTACTATATTTTTTACTTTTTTGTAAATTTCAAATATTTTATTTCCATCATTTCATTTTATTCTATTTCATTGTATTCACGTTTTCAAATCTTCAAACATTTTCCTTCCCCCCCCCACCCCACACTCTGGAAAACAGTATAGAGGTTCCTCAAAAAATTAAAAATAGAACTACCTTATTACCTTATGAACCAGGAATTGCACTACTAGGTATTTATCCAAGGAACACAGGTATGCTGTTTCAAAGGGACACATGCAGCCCAATGTTCATAGCAGCATGGTCAACAATAGCCAAAGTATGGAAAGAGCCCAAATGTCCATCAATGGATGAGTGGATAAAGAAGATATATAGATATATATATATATATATATATATATTTATTTTTTATTTATCTTCTTTTTTATCCATTCATCTATCAGTGGACACCTNTATATAGATATATATATATATATATATATATATATATATATATATATACACACACACACACACAATGGAATGTTACTTGGCATTTAAAAAGAATAAAATCTTGTCATTTGCAACTACGTGGATGGAACTAGAGGGTATTATGCTAAGCGAAATTAGTCAGAGAAAGACAAATATCATATGACTTCACTTATATGAGGACTTTAAGACACAGAACAGATGAACATAAGGGAAGGGAAGCAAAAATAATATAAAAACAGGGAGGGGGACAGAACATAAGAGACTCCTAAATATGAAGAACAGAGGGTTACTGGAGGGGTTGTGGGAGGGGGGATGAGATAAATGGGTAAGGGGCATTAAGGAATCTACTCCTGAAATCAATGTTGCACTATAAGCTGACTAACTTGGATGTAAATGAAAATATAAATTTAAAAAAAAGAGAGAAAGAAAAAAAAAAGAATATAAGGCAGCATTTTCCAACCAGGTAAATAGGGTCCACATTTAACCTAGAGCTCACATCATAGTCAATGGTAAAGTTCTCTGTGTTTTCCCCCTCAGATCTGGAATAAGGTAAAGATCTCTCTTATCACTCTTCTTCAAGATCATGTTGGATGTTCTCGTCAGTATAATAATAAAGCAAGGAAAAAAATACTGTTGAAATTCTTAAGGACTCTACAGAAATTTATAGAACCAATAGTTGTGTTTAGCAGGGAAGTTTTTAAGATACACACACACACATACACATACACACACATACAATACACATGCACACCACACTAGCAATAAACAACTGTCTATTGAAATTGAAAAAAAAAGTTATATAAATATCACCAAACTATGACACATTTAAGGATAATTTAACAAAAGATGTTCAAGACTGTACCCTGAACACTATAAGATACTGCTGTGAAAAATTAATGACTGTCATAATAAATGGAGAGATAAGTATGTTCATGGACTGAAAGACACCATATTGTTATGATAATTATATGGATCTATTCAATCAAGACAATTCCAATTATGATTCTAAAAGAATGAAAGTGACTTATATAAAATATATATTAAGGCACAAAAACTGAGAATAAGCAAAGCGATCACACAGAAAAATAAGAATAAAATCGATGATGTACACTTCCTATAAAGCTGTAGTTAGGAAGACAGTATTATATTTATAATAAAGATACAGATAGAGATCAATGGAACAAAATAAAGAGATCCATATGTATATGGTAAAATGATTTTGACAGAGCTGACAAGGTGACTCAATGGTTAAAATATAGTTTTTAAACATATGGTGTTAGGGAAACGGATGTCCACATATAAAGGGGGAAAAAAAGAAACTGGTACCTTTACTACCCACAACGACACAATAAATACGACTTACTGCTTGACCTGAAGTAAGAATTAAAACTAGAAAACACAGGAGAAGACTCTGTGTGACCTTATTTAAGCAAAGATTTCTAAGATTAAACAGAAAAATGTACAAACTATTAAACAAACAAAAACATTAAATTGGACTTCTAAAACACTGAAAACTTCTGCTTCCAAAGGATGCTCTGAAGAAGGTTGAGTGGCAAACCAAAAGCTGGCAGAAAATTTTGCCAAGCATGATTCTGAGGATGTCTTGAGTCAAGAATATATAAAGATTCCCTAAAACTAAATATTGGAAGAAAAATAGCCCTCAAGAACTTGGACAAACATTTTGGTGGGTATTTCATCCAAGAAAATACAGGAATGGGAAGTTAGCAATTGCAAACATGTTCAATATATTATCAGGCATTGAATCAGGGAACAGGAAATAAGTACCCTGGCCCATCCTGTAGATTGGCAAGAAGTAAAGAGACAGTCAAAAACATGTGTTGGGGATGATGTGAAGCAAACAGAATGCTTTACATTGCTGGCTGAATGAAATTGCTATGGATACTTTGGAAAGAATTTTGGCAAATTCATCTGGCATATGTTTATCATACAACTTAGCAATTGCATGTCTATATTTTTTCAAAAGAAATAAAAACAATATCAACACAGAGAATTATACTTAAATGTTTATAGCAACTTTATTCATAACAGAAAGAAAGAATAAAACCCTGGAAATAATCCAAATAGTTGGACTAGTTTTATCCATGAAACAGAATACTATTCAACAATATAAAGGAACAAACTATTGGCAGGTACAACAGCATGGGTGGACACAAAATCTTTATGCTAAGTGCCAAACACAAAAAACCTGCCTCCTGTGTGCTTCCATTTATATGAATATTCTAGAACAGGCAGTGGTTATATCAGGGGTTGCTAAGGGCCCCAAGTGGGAGATAGGGTAGAGGCATGATTGCACATGAATACCAAGGAGACTTTTGAGTGATAGAAATGTTCTATTTCATGATAGTAGTGGCATTTACATAACTATACATTTCCCAGAACTCATCTAACTGTAAAATTAAAATTGGCAATTTTTATTATATATAAATTATGCTTCATTCTGGGTTATTTTAAAAAGTACTAATTTCCAGAAGTTTTTTGCTGTGCTACATATTTATACCATTAGCATAAAATAACATTAGAATATGTGTATATATAAAGAGAGATGCATGTATAATCACAATATAGAATTATTGGTAAAAATCTGTCTTTTGCCCTGTTCAGCCCCACTTTGGGGAAGCACCTCTTTAAGATATTTGTTATTCTTTCCCTTTCAGCGCTATTCTCTGAGACTTTATTACCCTGCCCAAAAGTAACCCCTCAACCCCTTTCTTGCTTGAAAAAAATTCAGATCTTTTCCTCCACAAAACATATGTCTTTCTTCTATTCATTTAGCTAAAAATCGAGTGTCCACTATATTTCAGATCATTAATTGGGCAGGTCCACGTACTTTCTTTTCTTAATCTTGATAATAATTTTCTGAGGCACATGTTGTTATTCCAGATCAGGCAATAGTAGCCAACATGAGGAATTTAGAGGTTCAGTGACATCCCAGTTTTGCCATAAGCACAAAGATTATTCCGTGTTGTCTCAGATCCTGTGAAAGAAGGTCTATTTTCTAATATAAAATGGTAAGGGCTCATGATTATTTGGAAGTTAATGTCCCAAGTTACATGGTTCCATTTTCAAGAGTGTTTCCAGTGATTAAAGAGAAGACACCGTTTCGAATGTTAGAAAACATGCCTGTCTTTCATCTAAAAAAGGTTTTAACAAGTGGTCTTTAACTAAGTTCCAAATAACACAACATAGGTAGCTACCTAGTTGGCTGGGTCTTAAATGCTCACATAGCATGGAAATGGGAAATCCTAATTTTTATGTTAATTAGCCTTATAGTTATAATGTAAAAGGCCACTTGACCTAGAGAATTAAATAACAAGAAAATTAGCATTCCAGAGGCTGAAAAAAAATGGCCTCAAATAAAATGTACTTATTTATGTAAAATAATTAAGCATTTATGTATAGTACACAGCAGCACTCAGTGAGTCACCTGTTTTTTTTTTCTTGGCCACTATGGTTAATATGTCAACATTATTGGCTACTTAAGTTAAAAATAACAAAGAATGTTAACAGCAATTTTTAAAATGCTTTAGTTAATTAATAGGTTTTAAAACTGGTTATGACATTAGTGTTCAAGATATATAATGCATTATTTTATCAAAGGAAACCATAATCAGGACAGTAAAATGTGAAATATATATTAATATGCCAAAGTTCTTTGTGTGTAGATTGCTCATGATGAGCTCATATATATTTGCTTCCATTTAAGCAAAAGAATATGCAAAATGAAAAAAAATCTGTTTTAAAGAGATTTGTGCCAACAAATTCTCTCTCCAGAACATATGGGTATCATTATAGGAGATAAAAGTCATAAGATCTCTGATATTGATAAAAATATTGAATTTACTGTTGTATAAACTTCTCTCTATAATTTGGTGTACGTTTCCACTTCTTCTATCCACACTAGCATTTTATCTATATCTTTCTTTGGAATATGATGGATATTATCTTCAAAGCCTGTGTGTGTCTTCATAATGAACACAAAATTAATTTGTCAACTAATCTATAAAAGTATTTCACTCACTGTCAAAAATGCTTATGTTTCTAAATATGTGTAATCAATTTTTTGAAATGAAATAATTATTTTTAACATTTTAAAATATTTTCTTAAATGTTTAAGAGAGAGAGAGGCAGAGAGACAGCACATGCATGTGTGAGTGGGACAAGGGAAGAAAGACAGGGAGACAGAGGATCCAGTGTGGATTCTGCACTAATAGCAGAGAGCTCCATGCCAGGCTGGAACTCGTGAACCATGCGATTATGACCTGAACCAAAGTCCGATGCTTAGCCGACTAAGCCACTCAGAGTGTGCCCCAAAATAAAATAATATTTTAAATATTTTTGCATTAAAAGCATATAAGTGGAAAAGAGTGATTGTGCTGTTAAAAAAGTTACTGTAATAATCAAAAGATCAGAATAAAATTAAAACATTATACTTTACAATATATAAACAGTGAAAGAAGTGGTGCCGTTTAGTTTATTTTTATTTTACTCCAGTGCAATTAAATTCTATTTCAGTCTTTATTTTCATACACTCCATATATCTTTGTGTAGTGTGGTTTTAAATTGAATATTTTACACATTATAAAGTGGGAACTGAACCTGAAGAAAGACTAGCTAAAGCAGCAACCTGGGAAATTTTCCAGTTTAAACTCCTTTTGCTGCATTTACTTTCTTTTGTCTCTGCAAAAAGCAGAGAGGCAAAGGCAACCAACCTGCATTAGATTTTTCCAGTTCATAAAATCAAGAGACTATTCTTCAACAAAAGTTCCAAATTCAGGAACTGTCAAAACTTAACAAAGCTCACTAGCTAAAAGAATAATTTCATCATTTGGTTTTCCTTTAAGGATTGCAGAAAAGTCATTTAATTCCCTTTAAATCTGATGTTGCATCAATCAAGAATACTTTTTTCCCTGTTTTCTTAACTTTATGAAGCTAAATATACAAATAAGTAAACCTTCAATCACATACACTTCATGGTAATGCCCAGAAATATACTTTTTCTTACATAATTCCAACTTGCAGCAACAGGTTCTTAAAACAGGAGTATTTTATTTTAGATTTGCATACAGCCACAAACTCCCCACGAGGCCATAGCATACTTGCTTATATGCTTCTAATTTTTAACTCTTTACGTAGAGAGCACAGAGATGAAAATTACATTGCTATTTTATGTTTACTTGCTTACATTTTGTATTTGTTACTTAGTGCTGAAATAGCTACTAACATTTGCTTCAAATTGACCTTATGGTTTTGTGTGCGTGTGTGTGTGTGTGTGTATGTGTGAGAAAGAGACAGAGAGACAGACAAAGAGATCAAGAGAGTTGAGAGAGAGGTGGAGAAGGAGAGAGAAACAGAAAGAGGAAAGGAGAGAGAGAGAGAGAGAGGAAGGTAAAGGCTGGTATCCACATTTAGGATTCAATTCTATGAGTTATCCTCTGCAAGTCAAAATTAGAAGACAAGCCATGAAAGTAGAAAGAAGAGAATATGGTATATTATTTTGTCAGTGACAGTGTTTGGTACTGGTTCATAATATTTTCTCCATCTTTCCTTTTCCCTAATGTTCTGTTTTGTTGGCTCATTACAAAAGGGACAGAATTGGAAAAAAAAAAAAAAAAAGCAACACATACAGTTAATGGACTACTTCACATTAATTACTACTGTAGAATTTTGACAGACATTATTTTTTCAAAGAATCATTTAAAAGGTGGAAATTTGGCATTGTGTCGGCTACATAATTCTTTCTGAAATATGCCAACAGAAGCTCAATATAATAAAAAATGTAACTTTCTGCTATATTTTTTTTTACCATAATGTTAATCTTTCTGTAAGAAAAAATAATAGAGCTGGGAGAATTCCAAGTTATTATCTTGTCCAACATTTCCATTATAGCAACAGAACCGTCAGGGAACTTATGGCCACACAGTGAATGGGAGCTCTTTCACAAGAAGGTGAGCAGCTTTAGGCTTTATTCTCTTTGTGCAGCTTCCCTAATTCTTTACTTGAGATCAGAAATAGATTAATTTTGTAAACTTTGTTATTTTGTTCACATTAATTGTGGGTCTGGGAGATGAGTCAAAATTAAAAGCAGGAAAAAAGTAATCAATAAATTGCTATTAGTAATTTTCTTCAACACTGAATACTGATTATATTACCCAATTATAGTAAGTTCTTAAGGAAGTCAAAACTCTGATGAAATTAATAGCACAAAGGTACAAGTATCAGGATAGTTGTAAGTAAAAGCAAATGGGAAAACAGAATTCATGGATTAATGCTACAATAACTATAGTCAAACGAAACTTTAGAAATAAATACACACAGAATTTAGAAAATCATTATCTGAATAGAAAACATAGAAGTAAACTGTTGTATTTAAATAGGAATATCTGCTTCTAACAGTTTAAAAAGCTTCTAACAGTTTAAAAATGGAGATTTTGCATCAAAATCTGAATTTCTGCCTTCTTATAAGTGAATAGGTGAGATCTAGCCATACTAGGCCAGCATTCTCCCACTGCAACAACCACCTGGGGCAACAGTAGCAGCCTGTGCTCTTCAGTTTACTGTGTGCCCCAGTGAGAGTTGCACTATGGTCCACCATGTACCCAGATTTGTAAATGTCAAGGTGAGCTTGAAGAGAATGCATGTTCTTCAGTTGTTAGGTTCAATATTTCACATGTGCCCAGTAGATCAAATTTGCCGATCATATCATTCAGATATTCTACATTCTTACTGATTTCTAAAATCTACTTGTTCTATCGGTTACTGAAAGAGTGAGGTGTGTAAAATATCTTGTCATAATTGTGGATTTATCAATTTCTTCTTGTAAGTGGTTCTGTAAATATTTGTGTTATGTATTTTTCTATTAAGGTATAACATATATAAAGCAGATAGATCTTAAATAGATAATTCTGATAATAGAAAAACTTTGGAATCATTGTAAACATAATGACAGGGGCACCTTGGTGGCTTAGTCAGGTAAGCATCTGACTTCAGCTCAGGTCATGATCTCAGGGTTTGTGAGTTTGAGTCCTGTATGAGGCTCTGGGCTGACAGCTCAGAGCCTGGAGCCTGCTTCAGATTCTGTATCTCTTTCTCTCTCTGCCCCACCTTGCTTGTGCTCTGTCTCTGTCTCTCAAAAATAAGTAAACATTAAAAAAATAAACATGGGGTGCCTGGTTAAGCGGCCAACTTTGGCTCAGGTCGTGGTTTCGAGCCCCACATCGGGCTCTGCGCTGACAACTTGGAGCCTAAAGCCTGCCTCGGATTCACTCTGCCCCTCCTTCACTCTCTTTTTCTCTAAAAAATAAATAAACTTTAAAAAAGTAAACATAATGACAAAAATTTGTTTGAACAGAGATAACTTTAAAAATGCAATTAAAAAGAAAACAAATAAACATTTTAAAAGTCAACTGTACTTTATTATTATTAAATTTATTATTATTGTACACAATAAAATTGTGTATATTGTACCCAAAAAATTTTTACTGGTTACCAACATTAAATAGAGATTAATGAAAATCTGTATTAAAAGTGTGTCTAAAGGAAACAAATAGAAAAGTTAGAAGTCATATCTATAATATAGAGTCAGTTCATGAAACTCAGGCTATTGGAAAATTTCTCAGCTTCTAAATGAATCACAGTTATTTTCACTCTGCTTAGTTAGTTACAATAGGCACAATGTACTTAGGATGAAATCCTTGAATTCAGTTTCATTATCATAAATATTTTTCATCTACTTAAATAATACAGTCAACTAAGACACCCTCTTCCTCTAACTCCACTTCACTTTTATTTGTTCTGGGGAATATGACCTGCTCATTGTGATGTTCATAGACAAGGAAAATATGCTAATTAAATCAGAGATTCATCACCTGATACATGTACATATAAAAGGTAAAATCACCAATGGTATATCAGCTGCTGACATCGCCATCAAAATCGCACATTGGAAAATGACAATCTCTAGCAAAGCACAGAGTCTATATTACAATAAAGAATGGTTGCTGGTCACTCATTTACCCTCAGTCCTATGCTCTAGAGATAGGGTAAAACAGCAGATTTATACATTATTACTTGCTCCTAACCATGACACTATCAGAGTAGAAAACTTCACAGTCATTTTTTGAAGCATTGACTCCTCCTTTGAGCTGTTACTAGTGTGTCTCCATTACACACTTTTTCCTTTTTTAGGTATATAAATTATTTTTGAGATATATTTTCTCACAAATTGCTTTCCTTAAAAATTCAAATTCTGTAACATCAAAACAAAGGAAAAGCATTTTTAACCATTCTGTTGCAATTAATTATATGACTTTGAGCATGAATATAACTTTATGTTAGCACCTCATCTAAAGCAAAAGTCAAGTTGTGGAGAATAAGTTTAGGAATTTTCTGAGCTTGCACTGATGGGTTAACAAGGCACAAAGAATTAGAAAACCATAGGCTGAATGCATCCAAGATTAGATTAACAAATTTAGGTAAACAGGGCAAAGGCCCCCAGGATAGGACAAAGATGTAGGAGTAGAAAAGCCTCAGGATGAAAGCATCAGAAATGAGGTAAACAAGATTAGGTGTTCAGGGAAGGAACACCGCCCAATTTAGCACAACAGCATAAAGATTGATTTCACAGGAAGGAAGGACCAAATTAGGTAAACAGGTAAAAAGAGCTAAGACCGCAGCAGGGCAAAGTTGCCCAGAGTGCAGTTAGCAAAAGAAAGGTACCTTGTTGACCCTAAGGTAGCATGCTCTGTCTTTCTTGTTCTCTAGGCCAGTTTAGGTAAACAGAGGTGGCTCCTCATGCCTGCTGTAAACAACCAGCTGCCCAGTGCCTGGACTTTGTTTTGTATTGACTCAAACCCGTAACAATGCATATCTTTTTTTTTTTTCTTTTTTTATTTATTTCTAGGAGAGAGAGAGACAGCGTGAGCAGGGGAGGGTCAGAGAGAGAGGGAGTCACAGACTGAAACAGGCTCCAGGCTCTGAGCTGGCAGTCAGCACAGAGCCCGATGCGGGGCTCGAACCCACGAACCGCGAGATCATGACCTAAGTGAAAGTCGGACACTTAACCGACTAAGCCACCCAGGCACCCCACAATGCATATCTTTAATACCCCTGTTTCCCTCATGCCCTTGAGTTAATGTTCACAGTCTCATCGTTTCTTTGTGCACACTTGTGAGTCTTCTGACCCTAATAAAATCGGAGGAAGAACCCTTACTCGGGGTTTTTGTCTCCTTCTGGACATTAGCCTCTCTCATATTTCAATCCTATGTCTGCTCTCTTGCTGGACAAAAGAGAACTCTAGACCTAGAGTCTATGACATCAGGTCTGAGTCTATTCAAATTCAAATTGCCTAAGTATTTGAGGCTGAAATAATGAGTATTTTCTACATTGTTAATATCTTCCACACAGATAGTTGAATTGGCCTTCAGAATAAGTGTCCTGTGGTATCATTATTTAGTCTTATTGATATGGTCTTAATACAAATCAACCTCTTAAATTTAGTATCTTTTCCTTTCCTTAACAGGTATATTTTCTTCAAAAAGGGACAGTGTACATTTAATGTGTTTAGTCAGTATCACAATTTTTTTAAAGGAATAAAAAATAGTATCATAGTTTTGTGTAATAATTAAAACACAAAACCAATAGTAATTAAACAGACTGAAATATAGAAATCATTAGAGTAGTGTATTGCACAAAGTGAAAAGATTAATAAAAGTTAACTCATTGTCTCAAACCAAATAGATGCAGTCTTAGTAGCTACAGTCTAAAATGAGGAACAGGTGCGGGGCGCCTGGGTGGCTTAGTCGGTTAAGCATCCGACTTTCACTTAGGTCATGATCTTGCGGTTCGTGGGTTGGAGCCCCGCGTCGGGCTCTGTGCTGACTGCCAGCTCAGAGCCTGGAGCCTGTTTCAGAGTCTGTATCTCCCTCTCTCTCTGACCCTCCCCTGCTCACACTGTCTCTCTCTCTCTCTCCTAGAAATAAATAAAACATTAAAAAAAATTTTTTTTAAATAAATAAATAAAATAAAATGAGGAACAGGTATATCATCTAACCTAGAGTACCCACATATTCTCCCTCAAATTTGGAATTTAGGGTGTCTCCACCAATCCATTTTCCACATATCAAGAATCAAACCAGAGATAGATTTGGGTATATTTTATTGTTATTTTTACCCTTAGAGAAAGAGAAAAAATGGCACATGGAATAGAGTAAATCCAGCAAGGATATGTCAGGAAACCTAAATGTTAGAGGGTTAGTTCCCACTGCAGCTCACTACTTTTGTAAAGACCTCAGGTTCTTTAATCTCTATCCTGACAGTTTCTAATAAGATGTTCTTAAAGCTTTCATTAAGTTTGAACTTTCTATACGTTGGTTCACTCCCATAACTCTTTTTAAAATGGTAATACAAGTCAAAAATCTCTTAAGAATGCACATGCATTTTAAAGTTTCAAATACAATATTCTTTCAGGAGCATGTACCACTTAGTATTCTATTTAGCATGCCTTGATATCTAAAGAAAAAAAAAAAAAGAATGTCAGACAATTATTTGAATTTTAATAGCCACCATTATTAGATTGGAAACAAGCACCACTGAATACCCCAACAAGGAACAGGCAATTTGATCAAAGTATGATTTCAATTCCTAGGGCTGCCTCTAAAAACTAAAGTCAAAGTGGGCACATGTCTTTATTTCTATCAAAATGGCACACACACACATAATATATGTATTAAGACATTATGACAGAAATATATATTTCATATAATATGCGGAATAAGACATTGTAGTAGAAAATAAAGATGTGTTTAACTTGAATTTTGTAAACAATTCACTACAATTATGTACTTACTTAATATTTTGCATTTGTTTTTAAGTGCCTGAATAGCTGCTGAAACATCCTTCAAGTTCTCATTGTGGTTTTGTGTGTGGCAGAGACATAGAGACGGTGAGGGTGGGGATGTGCAAAAAGAGAGAGAGAGCACCTAGATTTAGAAACTAAAATAAAATATATTTTCCATATTTCCAAAAATATACCATATATTTCTTGTTTTAATTCCTAGGTCAAGATCTCAGTAAGAATGTTTCTCAGTAAGAATGAAAGGCACAATCAGAAGAAATTATTGTATATTGAAGGGATTTAAATAGTGCATGTCCTGAAAGACTGAGGATTCAAGGCAGTAGATCTGCTCAACTTAAGGCCACAGGGTAAGACTTACATCCTCCTGAATTATCTGAATCTTGTGAGACAGAATTTTACTTGGCTATTTTGATATATGACACTTAAATATCCTTTATTGTTTAAATTTTAATCAGTTGGTGGGGCACCTGGGTGGCTCAGTCTGTTAAGCATCCAATTCTTGACTTTGGCTCAGTCCATGATCTCACAGTTCATAAGTTCAAGCCATGCACTGGGGTCTCTGCTGACAGTTGGGGCCTGCTTGGGATCTCTCTCTCCCCTCTTTCTGTTCCTCCCCTGCTCGCTCACTCTCAAAATAAATAAACTTTAAAAGATTAATTAACTACTTAATATTTTGTGTAGGTGAACATTTATGTGTTTTGTTGATATGCTGACCTAATTAGAGTGAAAATTAAGCATTTCACACACTATTATAAAGAAAGGTATATTATGTATCATATTTCAGATCCAAACATGTACAGTGTGTAAAACACGTCAAATCTCTAGAGAACATCAATCTATTGGAGGCAAAAAGATTCCTGAAATTTCCTAATTAGAATATTTTGTTCTCTAAAAATAATTCAGTTCCAGAAATTATATCTAGAACCTTGAAATACGCAATGAATCAGTGAGTTTTTAGATCATGAGTTAACTGAACTTATAGTACAAGATAATCAGAGAAGTTTCATGTGTATAGATAAGGCTTTAATGACAATATATTTTAATTAGTACAAAATATGATTTAGGCCACTTCTGAAAATGTGATTTGCATCCATGCCATCTAGGAATCTTGTAGAAAATACAGAAAACTGGGCCCCTGTCCTAATTGAGAGAATCACAACCTCTTTATCTGTAGAAATGAAGATAATAGTAGTGTTATATAGGAAAATTATTGTACAAATTATGTAACTAATTCAAATAAATATTCTGACACCTACACACCATTTGATATGTTAGCTATGCTAGTTATTATTATTATTCTCAATTTTGGTCTACTCCAAAATTTGAAAATCATGTATTTACTTATTTTTTATTATGTTTTAATTATACGATAACAAAGAAAACAACATTCCAGAACAAGCAATACTTTTTGATACACATATTATACATATTTTTAAGGTTTTCTAAGTTAATTCATGTCATTGATAGATGATCCCAGCCATAAAAATGGAGAATCTCTGCAATATGATGCATCTGTTTTGCAATTAGCAAAAGGTTGTTGATCATTCTAGAAAGTTCATTTACAGAATGAGACTTTAAAACTAGAGTGTGGTTTGTCTTGGTTTGTATTATTATCTTCTGAAAATGACTAGAAATGAAATGGAACATGAATTTCAGAATTTGCTAAAATGTTATATTGAAAATTTCTCTCAGGGTTTGCATTTTTAATGCTCAATGCAAAAATTACTCATTATTTTCACTCTCATATGACAAGTTAAATTATGTTTCATTTCACTATTTTATAGAACAGTATTTTTTCTCATAAAATCTCTAGGACTTACAGCTGAGAATAGCTTGATGAAAATGATTTCTCTTACTTTTCTTCTTAAAAATATTCTTCATCTGGGGCATCTCTAAATAGACAGCAAATCGCCCCATGCATTATACATTTTTGACTTAAACTGGCAATTCAGTAATTGGCTGTGTTTGTGTTAATATAAAGTGCTTACGATATTGGCTCTGAAAACTGTAAGTTAACCATTAGAAATGATAAGTTATAATTATAAATTGATAACAAATGGAGTAAGAGAATAATTTCAGTTGAGGACATAAATATGTAAATAGCAGTGGGCTGTATTTTAGTGTATGCACGTGTGCCATCCTGTCGTAAAACTAGAACTTCATCTCACTTTCTTCATCTACTTTAGTTTTATTTATCATCTCTATCTAGTTTCCTGGTTAACATAAGAAATGTCAAAGAAAAGAACATGAGATTTGGACTTAAGGTAGGTTCTTAAATTCTTAATAACCAGCTCCTAGCTGTAAAATTATATTAAAGAATCATGATCAGGGCAGTGCAGCCACAGACTCCTCCACAGTGTTCAATATCAATGTCTTTCTGTTATCCTTCAATCATTCTAAAGAAATAAAAATGTTTACTAAGTACTTACTCATTATATCAAATAAACTTTAGACTTTTTAAAACTAAATTAAAAAAAAACAAGAATCATGTGTAGAAATCTAATTTCTATAGGAGAAATTATAATCTAGAAATTTTTTTATGGCTGTCAGATTTCACAAATCTTAGAAGTGACTGGGATCCCACCTGGGTTGATTCTAAGGCCCTTAATTTTGCTATTTCTTTTTACCTACTCCCCCTTGCCCGTATTCCTTCCTAGTCCTCATAGAAGTTTGGTACTGTAATTTGGTTTCATTTGTACAATTGTAGCTGACGCACAGTAAATTAACATGAAAAAGTAAAACCCTTTCCTCATTTTTTAGACCAAATTCTACTTATTTCTCCACCGTCTGCCTTTGCATTGAATCTGAAAATACCCAAGGACTAAGCAAACAGCCAAAGTTTCCCTATTTCTTATTTCTCCTTCATATGTCTTTCAGTGCTCACTAAATCTTGTCGTCTCTTTTGACATATCTGTTTTGCAAGTTTCTCCCAGGCTGCTCGTCATTGATTCCTTCCCCCGCTCTCTGCCATTTACAATGAACACACCAATATCAATTAGTGTAGAGCTGCTTGTTATTTTTTGACCTTTAAAAAGGTCAAGTCCTCCCATTTACTCGTTTCAACCGTGTACTTGACAATACTGTTTTTCTGACAGAGGGTCACTGGGTTGATTCAGATTATATAACTCTCAGAATTTTTCCTCTCAATTTTGTAACTTAAGAATTTTTGACAATTCCAATTTATTGACTATGTGCACATGCTACTTGACTTGAAATCCTTCTATAACCATTTCTAATTTTGTAGCCAAGTGTAGTCATACTTGGGAATTATTTTGAAAATCATTACATGTGTCCAGTTTTTACTGTACACATTGCACCCTCTTTCTATCCTCTCACATTACCAAGATCATACCTCATATCCTCTGCATAGACTGCTATTCAGTATCTTCGTCTTTACGATAGCATTAAATCCTCCTTATACTTCAAATGTTTTTGTCTTCCCCTTCTGCCACCATCCAGAGTACTCTTCTTTTATTTTTAATTTATTTTCTTTATTTAAAATTATTTTAATGTTTATTCATTTTTGAGAGAGAGAGAGAGAGACAGACAGAGTGAGCAGGGGAGGGGCAGAGAGAGAGAGAGGGAGACACAGAATCCGAAGCAGGCTTCAGGCTCTGAGTTGTCAGCACAGAGCCCGACACGGGGCTCGAAACCACAAACCATGAAATCATGACCTGAGCCAAAGTCAGATGATCAATGGACTGAGACACCCAGGCACCCCCAGAGTACTCTTCTTTTGAAGGGTATGCATCTTCCTTCTCCCATATGATGTATCATAGTCTTGGGAATGATATCATATCATATTCAGAGCTTCCAACTACACTCAAAGGGCATGAGGTTATCCAAGAGTGAGTCATTGGAGGCGGCATCATTCTTAGAATACGGTCTACTATAGGCAATTCACAATCAATATCTTGAAAAGTGTTATTAACTATCACTATCAATCCTGTTGTTCATTGTTTTCTCAGTTAAGTTGGTAATTCTATCATTGCAGCTACCACTGGCAGAATTGGAGGAGTAAGCTCTGACTATTTCCTCACTCTCTTCTGATTTCAGTCATTCACCACACTCTACACATTTACTTGGTATTTCTTAAATCTACCCTCTTCACTTTGTTGTTATTGCCATCACATTCATTCCAGGCCTCAGAATTTATCTGCCATCTCTTATTATTCCAACATATGTATATGTAATAATCTTTCCCTGGGTATACACAGAACCTACCAGGATAACTATCAAGTATAAAAAACTAAGCATAGTACATTTCTACCATAAGTCACTTAATGCAGTGATTTTTAGTAAGTCATGGAGAAAGAGATAGGTTAGAATAAACCTGGGATATTTTTCTACATGCTTCTACCTCCATACTCCCACTTTCCTTCTTGGATTGTGACCTAACCCTGATTGATGTTCTCCTTGAGAATGAATACTTAATGGAGCTATGATTTTTAAATGAAATTCAAGTTTTACAGAGCTCTAACAGTGCCTCTGTGACCTAATCCTTGTCTCTAGCTTGTCTACTTCTCCGCATCTGATATTTCACTATATGAAGGTACGTATCCCATATATGTCTGTATATTTAAATTTGGCATTGCTACTCACAATGTTTACTTTCTTAGAATTTCTTGGGTCCTTTCTTATCTGGTCAGATTACTACTTATTTTGGAGTAGTTACTTCATGTGACAAATTCTCTAAGTTGATTTTCATGATTTCTTTTTCCATTTGCACTCCATATAACGAGTTAGTTCCCTCTTGTCAACAGTTTTCATTATAGTTGTATGTTTGTCTTGGCTCTTAAAATTGTGATTTGCATTTCTACTTACATAACAGTCTGTGTGGTGTACAAACTCTAAGGTGGCTCCCCATTATTCCCACTGCCTGATGTTCATGACTTTGTATAATAATCCTCTTTCCCTGGGTATACACAAGATCTGTGACTTGCCTCTAATCGAAAGCCTATGGCAAAGGTGATGGAATGTCATCTCACAATTACATTACATAGGTCTCCATATTGCTATAGCAAGGATTATCTAGAGATTTTTCCTTGCTGACTTAATGAAATACACGGCCATATTAAGAAAAACATCATGAGGCAAAAATTCGGAAGTCCACTGGGAACTGAAAGATGGCGTCTAGAAGCTGAGGGAGGCTCTTAGATATTGAGGGCAGCCTCCAGCAGATAAATTGGAGGAGTAAGTCAGAGCTCTCAATCCTATAATCTCAAGGAAATCAATCTTTCAACCACTTGAGTGAACTTGGAAGCAGATTCTTCTCTAGGCAGACCTGAAGATAAAAACATAAGCTGGCTGAAGCCTCCATCTCCAACTTTTGAGACCCTAAAAAGAGGACTCTTCTAAACTATATTCAAATCTTGAACCACAGAACCTGTGACAAGAAATGTGTGATTTTATGCTGCAAAATGTTTGGCAATTTGTTACACAGCAATAGAAAGCTAATGTAGTCTTTAATGCTAGATACTGGCATCCTCATAGATTATGGCTTAGGTATTGTGTGTTCACTCTGCAGTAGAGTCTGATAAACAGTAAATGCTCTTTGAAGATTTGTTGAAAGGATAGGATTTATACAGAAGACATCAATTATACGGTTC
The DNA here is from genome assembly GCF_003009895.1 of Hyaena hyaena. Taxonomy (NCBI): domain Eukaryota; kingdom Metazoa; phylum Chordata; class Mammalia; order Carnivora; family Hyaenidae; genus Hyaena; species Hyaena hyaena. The sequence continues at coordinate 2,385,791 of NW_024080834.1, forward strand.
AGGCATTAAGTAGTCATTCATTTTTAGAGATATAATATAGACATTAGTATTTTTGGCTTTTTTTTTAAGTCCAACCAATTCATACACCTAGAACTTCATGTCAATATAATGCAAAGAGGCTTGAACCTGAACCTCAACGACCTCATCATTGACTCTCTCCTGCATGTTTTATTCTTTCTAGCCTTTTTTCTTTCTTTAAAGTTCATTTATTTATTTTGAGAGAGTGTGTGTATGTGTGCCCTTGCTGATGGGGGAAAGGGAGAGAGAGGGAGAGAGAGAATCCCAAGCAAACTCCATATTCTCAGTGTAGGGCATGATGTGAGCCTCCAACTCACAAACCATGAGATCATGACGTGAGCCAAAGTCAGACACTTAACTGACTGAGCCAGCCAAGTGCCCCTCTAGTCTTGATTCTTGATTCTAATCTATATCTTAATTTTTCTTTCTGTGTCCCATTTGATTTGATGATATGCTGAGAATTTTGTTCTTTAACATCCTATCACCTTGATTTTAGGTATTTACACAGTGCCACTGAAGAAACCTCTAAGCCCTATTCTTTCTGAATCACACAACTTGGCAGATGGACTATAAACTGATAGGTGTTTCCTGACAATTTATGGTTCCACATCTTCTCATCGTTTTCTGAAAAGTCAACCACTCTCCAACCCATCTCTATTGAAAATAATTTGCCATGGGCAAAAGACCACCATGAACAGATGCTCATATTTACACTGCAAATAACAGATGTGAAAGCAGAGTAGTTGGTGCTGTGTTTTTAGGTACTATTGATATAAGTGAACTTCTGTGTCTCTGTTTTCCTCCTAGATACAGTCAAGAAGGTTTGGAAAAAAGTGGGCATAGGCTGTACTATGATTTTTTTTTATAACAAAGTCATATAAGTACATAAATGCCTACTTTTATTTTAAGGGACTCTAAGCCAATGGATTTTTTCAAATCTCACCTATTTAATGATAGATTCTTCCACTACTCATGCATCCTCCACCAATGACTAGAATGACCAGGGTTTCCAATTGTTTAACACTAGTTAAACAGACAGAATATACTGGTTTTAAAACCGAGCCCTTCCTCAAGGCACAAAAGACATAACACATAGTTAGCTAACTACCTGATGACAAACAAGGGGTGTGTATACCACTGTATGAATTGGTAATGTCTGCATTTTGGCTTGATATATTTTATATAAAGAAACCTCTAAACTAACTCTGAAAAAAACACACACTTTATTCTTCCATTCCAAGTACTGCCAACAGTATGTAGCCTTCAGTTTTGCCAATTCTAGTTTGGCTTTAGCCCTCCTGATCCTAAAATTTCAGAGCCAATACTCCTTTTTTTCAGAGAAAGTTTGATAACATAAGACCAGACCTTTTCCTAGGATTTATTGAATAATAATAATAGTTTATTCATCTATCTACTTTTAGATTATTAAAAGCTAAATTTCCCAAGAGAACAATGATCTTATTTTTTCTAAAAACATGACTGTGGCATTTCATTTCAAATCCTGATCATTTCTGTGCCAATCTTGCCCTGCCCTGGACATGCACACTTTCAGCTCTATGGTGAAAGTTACCTTGTTTCAAGCTAATTATACAAAAGCAACCCCAACTGTGTATTAACTTCTAAAATGGTAGCCTAGGATACATTATCCTACCTGGGTCATAAAAGGGTGAAGATAATGCTATCTTCAAGGTTAGGAGGAATTTCACCCACAAAATTTCACACTGTTGCCATGATGATGTCATTCTTTTTGTCATGCCTACATTCCCCAGCTATTTACTCTCCAATCATGCCAAGAGAGTTTTTGAAAATACTGTTCAAAGTCTTATATGTGTGCATCCTTTTACATTTCCAGTGTTCATTACCTGCTGATTAATATAATTTCAATAGTATTTTGATGAGCACTCAAAGAATGCCATCACACATTCAAGAAAGAACAAGATAGATGCACTTAACTTATCAAATCAGAATTATATATAATAATTGACTATTAATCAATTCTAGCATATCCATCCTATACCATTCATCTGTGCTTTCTCTAGCTCCTGCAGTACCAAACAAAACCACCAAAAATAATAAATGTCACATCTGTCCAGTATCCAATGTACTCTAAAAATACAGCATGATATGGGATGTCTGTTTCACATTCTGAGTCATAAATCATTTCTCCTCAACTTCTTATACATAATATTTTCTTCTCTCAAACATTGCCTATCATTAAGTATTTAACATTGTATCATATGTTCTTATACTGAGATAGCATAAACTATTTTTAGTAAGCTAAAATAAACCATGTGATATTGAGGGAGTTGGCCTCAACTTCCTCCTCAGCTTGGCAAAAGTTAAGGAAAGTTTCTTCTTGACTGTAGACCTCTAACCATCCTTTTCTTAGAGTATTTACTCTAGAAAATGCATAATTGCACATTCTTTCTCTGCTCCTTTGGAATGTAGATAAATCTTTTCCCAATCTATTGCCACTTGTTCAACCCAGGAATGCCTTTATCAAGGACTTAAAAGCCATCTCTTTGAAATGTAATAATCAAAGATAGATTCTTTATCTCCCAATCTGTGTGAAGGTAAGATCCCAACTTCAGTAAGCACCAATCAGTAAACATATATGGTGCAGTCACATTGACTAATCTCTCTAATGTTCTTCAGTACCTTTGATTAACTCACCCTAGTGTTTAAAAACTACACTGTCTTTTTCCTTCAATGGAATTGAGTTCAATCTCTCTCCAGATTGCAGTAGTATTACTCCCTATTGCAATAGTTTCGAATAAAGTCTTACTTTCTGACTCCATCCAGTACAAAGTTTGTACCATATCCATAACTCCTTATAATTTTATTAGCATGAAATAAAACAGGCTTTCTACTGTATGATGAGAAGCAGCAAGAAATTGTTTCCAATTATGAAACAACTGTGTGCATTTGTAGTCAGTGTCTGCTTTTATATATAGTACTCTACCTGCAGTATTTTGTTTAATTTCTATATTTGATTATTTTATTTGATTTGATATTTTATTACAAATTCTGAGTTTATTAGAGCTGATAACATTGTGACGTGTTTACTGAAATTAACTAATGGAGGGACCATGGAAAATGATTAAAATGCACTCATGTTAAAGCATGAAAGTTTTGTCTAGACAACTTTCAGAATATACATCACAAACAAAACACAATTTATCTATTTTCTTTTGCTCTGCATACCAGCCTAAGCTTGGTCTTTAGCCAGAAAAAACTAATTTGAAGAAACGGACTTTTCTTCATATTGATGTTATGAGAAATAAAATGTAATAGACCTATATTATTCCTTTAAAAATAAAAAGACTATGAGGTGCCAGGGTGGCTCAGTCAATTGAGTGGCTGACTTTGGCTCAGGTCATGATCTCCCAGCTCATGAGTTCAAGCCCCACATTGGGCTCTGTGATAACTCAGAGCCTGGAGCCTGCTTCGGATTCTGGGTCTCTCACTCTCTCTGCCCCTTCCCCACTAGTTCTTTTGCCCGCTCACGCTCTCTCTCTCTCTCTCTGTCTCACAAAAATAAACATAAAAAAAAATAAAAATAAATAAAAAGTAAAAAGGCTAGTCTAGGCTATATGTAAATCAACTTTCACATAGATGATAGACAAAATAAAACAAATTTTTTTGGTTTTACCCTACCTTCACATAGATGATAGACAAAATAAACCAAAAAGGATTTGATTTATATGAAATACATCTTTTGTTTTGTTGTCTAAAATCACTATTTAGTTACTAAAAAATTTTTCTCTTCTTTAATTTAAAGTCAGGTTAGTTAACAGTGTAGTCTAGGCTTCAGGAGTGGAACCCTGTGATTCATCTCTAACACAAGACACCCAGTGCTCATCCCAAAAAGTGCCTCCTTAATGCCAGCCCCCCCCCATCTCCCCTCCAGCAATCCTCAGGTTTTCCTCTGTATTTAAGAGTCTCTTATGGTTTGTCTTCCTCTCTGTTTTTAGTTATTTTTCTTTCCCTTTCCCTATGTTAATCTGTTGTGTTTCTCAAATTGCACATATGAATGAAGTCATATGATACCTGTCTTTCTCTGACTGACATTTCACTTAGCAGAATACCACTAGAAGAAAATATTAAGTAATTTTTAAATTATGCTATATTTAAAGTGTTCTGAAATATTTAGAGCTCTCTATATCATAATAATCATATTTTCATCTTCCACATATATTGACTATGCCAAAGAGTAAGTTACTGAATACTTTTAGGCATAGCTTGGGAATATAAAGCTTATTGACTAAGCATATCATACTTTCTAGTTACAGTTGATATTTACTCTTACAAAGGAGAAAAAAAGAAAAAAAGTCTTACAAACAATTTAGTTAATGAACCCAGTTAAATTCAGAGTTGATCAGCTTCTGGCTTAAACCACCTGGAGAACTGATGGTAAAATAACTCTGGAAAAAAATATATAAGCAAATATTAGGTATGCCTAGATGAAAATGTGATATTTGAATATTATTTACTTTATGATACCTTGAAACATCTTGTCTTATTTTCTTATTTTTCACATAGTATGTGCCCCTCATTCACTTGAAAAAAAAAAAAGTGAAAGCAGAATATATTTATATATATCTCATATAAACATTTTTTAATTTTTAGCTATTTTTGAGAGAAGGAGCACATGTGCATGAGCAGGGAGAGGCAGAGAGAGAGACAGAAGATCCAAAGTATGTTCCAGGCTGACAGCAGCAAGCCCCATGTAGGGCTTAAACTCATGAACCACAAGATCATGACCTGAGCTGAAGTTGGACACTTACCCAACTGAGCCACCCAAGTACCCCTTGTAGTAAACTTTAATGAAGGCCTCTAAAGAGCATATGTTACCATATTAGTGGGAAAACTGTAGAATAGAAAAGGGGAAGGCCAAATTGAGAGGAAGAAGAAAACAAAACTAAAATAAAAAATTTAAAACAGGAAAAAGACTGTGAAAGATATGAAAGAAAAATCATATCTCATCTAATCAGATTAAAATATCAAATGAATTTTAAAATTTTTAGTGAAGCCTATATGTTTACATAGAGAACATAATCTGTATTATATTTACCTTCTTCATCAAGAGAACATGTTTTCCCTTCTGCTTCAGTGAAACTTTGATTTGCAACATTGTGTGCATTCTTTGTTGACCAGTCTCCTATACTTATCTTCTAATATTTGCTGTTAATTAAGGAAGGGAAGAATGTCTGCATTTCTACCTGGTCAGATTATTACTCTAGGAACTAACTTCTTTCTTTTGTAAGTTAAATGATTTGCATGTGGATTGTTTTACTAGCTTTTTTTGTCATGGTGTCTTGCTAGTTTTATAATGCAGTAAATGGGTTACCATGAAGTAATATAAATCAGACCTTATTACCTCAAATTTTAAACTTAAAACCAGAGTAACTCACAGTGCTATATACATATATAGTTATATGTATAATTATATTTATGTAACTATATATTATTATAATCATATTTATATATTTACAAGATAATTATAAATATCATTGTATATTATATTTTTTTGGTAATTTTTTTCCATCAAAAATAATATGGGGATATTTTGTTTCTTTTGTTTTCCTCTCCATAATATAATGCAATATAAGCCATCTAGATTTTGGGATACAGATAAAGGAGAAAAATATATATATATACACACACTTTTGTGTGTGTGTGTGTGTGTGTGTGTGTGTGCACGCACATGACCAAATCTTGTAGGTATTATTTAAACATTTCTCACTAGCTAAAGTAGGAGATAGACTAAGAAATTATAACCTTCCCGCCATCAAGATTTAAAGAGCTATGATTTATCTCATATGTGACTGGCATTGAATATCAATTTATGCATTAGAAAGGTTTAACTATTTTCTTCAATAGTACATGCAATAGGTGTTGATGGTACTGGGTAGAAGAGCTTTTTGACATAAATTACTTATGTCCAGTAAAAGCATTCAGATTCTGACAGTTCAAATGCTTATCCTAACAGAGATGACTTTACTCTTGCCAGTAAATGAAATTGACATAAGGGTTGCTGAAGGAAATGAAATATGTGGTGTTCCAATTTCAATGTCAAAAACATCAAATTGTCTCATTTTGCTTACAAGTTTTGAGATCTATAGGGAGATGGGAAAGCTTGAAAATGCTAGCTTTGTTTCATCCTGTACTTTTTAAATATGCACTGAATAGTTAAGAGGGTTTATAGGATAAAATATAAAAATATCTGTGTAAGTTATTACAATAAGGTTCTTGAGTTTGGATGAATGCAAATGAATGAAAGGTTTTAAATCATTCAAAATCTTGACCAAATATTTAGAGGTTGAAGTTCAAATGTCTCTTCAGATACAGAAATCTTTTGAGATTTAGGAGTTAGTTAAATATCTTAATTTCTTAAAATAATCTGTGGTTGTAAATAAAGGACAATTATGTGGATATTAGAAGATGACAATAATTACTGGAGATTAAATTTCCAGAGTAAGGATTTCTGTAATTATTTGACTTAACCTTTAGAATAGCTAATGAGTTTACTTAAAGAGAAAGTTAATTTGATGGAAGAAAAATATTATCTGGTACCTGATGATGAGCATTATAAGTATGGATACTAACATCATTAAATATATTTACTATGTATTTGACTTTTTTTTTAAAGCCATGCGTTATATATATTGGAAATAGGTTTCATTATCATGACTTCATTTATTTATAATTTATTTTATAATTTCCACATTTCGTGTAATATTATTCTTTTGATTTTTTTCAAACTCTTAAAAATGAAAAATCATTCTGTGTCATTGGCTGTACAAAATCAGCTGTTATTTGGCAGGCTTGATTTGGCATGAGGGCCACAATTTGCTAATCCCTATTCTATGTAGCAGGTTTCCATTAAACAAAAAAGTATAAGACATGCAAATAGGACAGAAAAAACAGTCTAAAGAGACAACTTAATCATTAGTATAAAAGTCATATACAACACATATGCTGGAATCATAGGTAGGGATGGGTACTTTATTAAAAACCCTAATGGAAAAAGTAGACAATATACAAGATCACATATGGATTTTCAACACAGAGTTAAATGCTTGAAGACAGAAGTAAGTCTAAATGCTAGAAATAACATAGTAATGAAAATAAAGAATACTTTTGAGGGATCATCAGTAGACTCAGAGCAGCAGGAAAAAAATTAAGGAACTTGAGGATAGGCAAAGAGAAATTACTTAAAATGAAAGGATATGAGAGAAAAAGTTGGGGGGAGGTGTGGAGAGTATCAACAGCAAACCAAACAGTCTAAGAGCTTTAAGTCAATATCAAGCAGTTTAACATATGCATATTTGGAATCCTTAAAGAAGAAAGAAAATAGGGCAAAAGAAATATGTGAATAAATAAAGGGTAAAATTATTCCAAAATTAGTGACAGATAAGAAGATCAGAAAACATCAAGCAAAAGTAAACAATAACAATCAACACTTAGCCTGCTATATTTAAACTGCTGAAAACCAAAGACAAAGATAAAACTTTGGAGATGGCCACAAAAGATACATATATTACTTACAGTGGAACAGGAGTAAGAATTAAACAAGAACTGCCTGTCAGAAACAGGCAGTTTTTGTAAGGAAACAAAAAAGTTATTAACTTACATATTGCCTATGACTGCTTTCATGCTACAGTGACAGAGTTGAGTAGTTACAAAGTCTAAAAATAGGCAGGTTAAAAATAAAAGATGAAGAAAGAAATGCCATCCTAATACTATCCAAGAGAAAGATAGTTATTTCAGTCAAAGTAGAGTTCAAATATGGAACTGTCAGAGATAAAGAGGGAATTACAAAATCATAAAGGCATCAATTATCTAAGAAGACAGAATTATCCTCATTACATATAGATGTAGTACAGACTTTCAAAATGCATGAGGTGCAAAAGGTGGTAAATCTGAAGGGAAAAATAGGTAGCTCCACAATTATAGTTGAAGATATGAGCATTTCTTTCTCAATATAAGGCAGAACCTAGCGGGGAGAAATTCAGTAGGGAAACAGATGAGCTGAATAATACTATGAGACAATCTGACCTGTTTGATGTTTACAAAACACTCAATGCAGTAAGAACAGAATACACATTATTCTCAAGTGCATATGTAACATTATCTAGTATAGAACATATTCTAGGTCATAAAACAAAAATAACAAGTTAAAAAAACAGACCTCATACAAAGTATGTTTTCAGACAATAAATAGAAGTCAATAACAGAATGATATTTGGAAAATTCCCAAATATTTCAAAAGTGAATCTAACACTTCTATAATGCAGAGGTCAAAAGGGAAGTTTCTAGGGAAATTACAAAATATTTCAGACTAAATTAAAAAAATAAACATGCATAATCTCCCCCATTATCAGTGTTATTCACCAGAGTAGTGATTTGTTACCATTGATAAGCATATATTGAAATATCATGATCACCCAAGTTCATTGTTTACTATAGGGTTCACTTTTGGTGTTGTGTATTTTATGATTTGGACAAATTATAGCAAGTGTTTATTTTTAAAATATCATGTAGAGTATTTTTACTGCTTTAAAAATTCTCTGAGCCCTTCCAGTTCATCGTTCCTCACATCTCACCTCACCTCTGGAAACTACTGATCTTTTTTACTGTTCATAGTTTTTGCTTTTTCTAGAATGTCAGATAGTTGGAATCATACCATAAAATAAATAGCCTTTTTAGATTAGCTTTAGTTAATAATGTGCATTTAAGTTTCCTCTATGTATTTTTACAGCTTTATAGCTATCTTTTTAGTGCTGAGTAATATTCTATCTGGATGTACCACTATTTATTCATGTACCAAAGGGCATCTTGGTTGCTTCCAAGTTTTGGCAATTATGAATAAAGCTGCTATAAACATTTGTATGCAGAGATTTGTGGGGACATAAGTTTTCAGGTCATTTGGAATAAGACCAAGGAGTTTGATTCCTGAATCACATAATAAAAATATGTTCAGTTTTGTAAGAAACCACAAAATTGTCTTCTAAAGTGGCTGTACTATTTTTCATTCCTACCAACAATGAATAAGAGTTCCTGATGCACCACATTTTTAACAGAGTTTATGATGTTGTCAGTGTTCTTGATTTGGGTCATTCTAATAGTTTGTATGGTATTTTATCATTTAAATAGTATTTCACTGATGACATATGATGTGGAACAACCTTTCATATGCTTATTTTCCATCTACATATCTTCTTTGGTAAGGTGTCTGTTGAAGTATTTGGTCCATTTTTAAATCAGGGTGTTTTCTTACTGCTGAGATTTAAACGTTCTTTGTATATTTTGGATAACAGCCCTTTATCATATGTGGCTTTTTGCAAATACTTTATTTCAGTCTGTGGCTTGTAATTATTTTGATATTGTTTTTTGAAGAGCAGCCATTTTTAATTTTAATGAAATCCCACTTATCTATTAATATCTTGCATGGGTTGTTATTTTTAGTGGTACAGTATATCTCAAAAGGCATCACCACACCCAAGGTCATCAATATTGTCTCTTATATTACATTGTAAACAGAGTTTATAGTTTTGCTTCTATAATTTAGGTTAAGATTCATTTTCAGTTAATTTTTATAAAGGGTCTGTGTTTAGATTTCCTTTTTTGCATATGGAGTCTTTCAGGCTTCTACATAGAATATCCTGTCATCTGCAAATAGTGGAAGTTGAACTTTTTCCTTGCTGATTTGGATGCATTTTCTTTCTTTTTGTTGTCTGATTGGTGAGGCTAAGACTTCCAGTAATATGTTAAGTAAGAGTGGTGAGAGTGGACATCCCTGTCTTGTTCCAGACCTTAGAGGGAAATTATCTCAGTTTTTCCCCATTGGGATGAATGTGAGCTGTGGGTCTTTTATATATGGCCTTTATGATGTTGAGGTATGTTCCCTCTATCCCTACTTTGTTGAGGTTTTTTTTTTTTTTTTTTTTTTTTAATCAAGAATGGATGCTTTACTCTGTCAAATGTTTTTACTGCATCTATTGAGATGATCATATGTTTCTTACTTTTCTTTTATTAATGTGAATGTATCACATTGATCAATTTGTGAATGTGGAACCACTTTTGCAACCCAGGAATAAATCCCAATTGAGCAAGGTGAATGATTCTCTTAATGTATTATTGGATGCGATTTGCAAGTATTTTGTTGAAAAATTTTGCATCCATGTTCTTCAGGGATAATGGCCTATAGTTCTCTTTTTTAGTGTGGTCTTTGGTTTTGGAATCAAGGAAATACTGGTCTCATAGATTCAGTTTGGAAGTTTTCCTTCCATTTCTATATTTTGGAACAGTTTGAGAAGAATAGGTATTAACTTTTCTCTAAATGTTTGGTAGAATTCCCCTGGGAAGCCATCTGACCCTGAATTTTGTTTGTTGATAGGTTTTTGATTACTGATCCAACTTATTTTCTAGTTATTGGTTTGTTCAAATTTTCTATTTCTTCCTGTGCAGTTTTGGTGGTATATATGTTTCAAAGAATTTATCAATTTCTTCCAGACTGCCCAATTTGTTGGTATATAATTTTTCATAATATTCTTGCAATTGTTTGCAGTTCTGTGGTGTTGGTTGTGATCTCTCTCATTTTTGATTTTATTTATTTAGGTTTTTTCTCTTTCCTTCTGCTAAGTCTGGCTAGTGGTTTATCAATTTTATTAATTTTTTCAAAGAACCAGATCCAGGTTTTATTGATCTGTTCTGCTGTGTTGTGTGTGTGTGTGTGTGTGTGTTTATATAATTTATTTCTGCTCTAATCTTTATTATTTCCCTTCTTCTGATGACTTTAGGCTTCATTTGTTGTTCTTTTTCTAGCTTCTTTACTGTAAGGTTAGGTTGCATATTTGAGATTTTTCTTGCCTCTTGAGTAACTAAGACCTATATTGCTATATACTTCCCTTTTATGACTACTTTTGCTTCATCTCCAAGGTTTTGGACTTGTGTTTTCATTTTCATGTATTTCCATGTCATTTTTAAAATTTCTTCTTTAATTTCTTGGTTGACTATTCATTCTTAGGAGGTTGTTCTTTAACCTTCATGTATTTTTGTTTTTTCCAATTTTTTTTTCCTGTGGTTGACTTCAAGTTTTATAGTGTTGTGTTTAGAAAATATGCATGGTATGATCTCAGTCCTTTTATACTTCTTAAGGCCTTATCTGTGACCTAATATTCTGGAGAATACCCCATTTGAAATTGAAAGAATATGTATGTTGTTGTTTTAGGAGGAAATACTCTGAACATATCTATTAAGTCCATCTGGTCCAGTGTGTTATTCAAAGCTATTGTTTCCTTGTTGATCTTCTAATTATATGATCTGTCCACTGCTATAATTGGGGTCTACAGTACATCAATGACTGACCTATCTAACATATAAAGTTCTAGACTCTTTCCAAACTCAGAATAATTTTGTGTCATCTCAGCTTAGTGCTTCTCATGAGATTTACTTAGATCATAGGAAGGGCTAAAAAATAGCTAATTTTTCTTTGTGCTCAATGCCTCCTACTTGTTCTTCTTTCCAAATGATATTATCCACAATATCCTACATATCAACTTCACTTTTTCCAAGAACACAGCCTGAAACAGAGATTACATAACAGCAAGTCAGCATCTCAAGATTCCTGTCTCACTCTTTTGGAGTTGGCTAGGGGAAGGTGGCTGGGTTTCAGCCTTCCCTTTCTGGTCTTGGTCCTTAAACACTACCCCGATTTACCAGCTTCCCAGTATCTTCAAACAAATTATTAAAATATATTATTCAGCTCTTCTTTTTTTTTTTTTAAATGTTTTTATTTATTTCTAGGAGAGAGAGAGAGAGACAGCGTGAGCAGGGGAGGGTCAGAGAGAGAGGGAGTCACAGACTGAAAGAGGCTTCAGGCTCTGAGCTGGCAGTCAGCACAGAGCCCGACGCGGGGCTCGAACCCATGAACCACGGGATCATGACCTAAGTGAAAGTCGGACGCTTAACCGACTGGGCCACCCAGGCGCCCCATTATTCAGCTCTTCTAACTAACAATACTGAAGGCTGGTAATAATTATCTAATCTGCCATTCCCATCAAAGCATTCCTTTTTTTCAGCAAGCAATTTAAAGTTTGACTCTAATAATATATATTATTAGATTCGCTGTATATGTTGGTGCCATGGTCAATAATGAAGTGGCTAAAACATAGATTTGATTAATGTCTAATATTCTTATATATGTCTTCAATAATATTTATATAGAAGATATTTTATTTTATTCTAATATGAATGAATTATTACTTAAAAATTGTATAATTGCTTATAAATACAATGTTATATGTTTCCAAAAGGATATCCTGGAAACCCATATTAATAATTTTATATAAAAATTCAGGCCACAATTTAACCCGTATATATTAAAATTAAAAATATATATATATGTATTTATATATGTACATATGTTCTTTCTTCCTTTAGTAATAACCTCTCTTAACTTATAATTTCAGACTTAAAATGTTATCCATTTTGTTTTCTTTAAGGCCTTAATGTAAGTAAAATAGAAACTATTTTCTTTATATTTGCTGCTTTGAAGTAATTTGTTTTTCTCACATTCATGTTCAGCAAAATCTAAGTTTACAAGTAACAACTGCATTTGAGTTTACAGTTTGGTTATATTCTTGAATCAATAAGCTCTTTAGAGCTTACTTCATATTTGAATCATTAGGCTATTGTTTTGGGGATTAGGTAACTGTCACAAATTCAGGATTTTCATCCTATAAAATTTAGTGTCTCTTGAGTTTTTCAAAAGAGGAGTTGAATAGGGTGTCTGTGTGGCTCATTCAGTTGGGTGTCTGACTTGATTTCAACTCAGGTCATGATCTCATGGTTGTGAGACTGAGACCTCATAGGGCTCCACACTAATGGTGTAGAGCCTGCTTGGGATTTTCTCTCTTTCCGTCTCTTTTTGCCACCTCCTCATGCTGTCTCTCTCTCTTCCTAAACAAATAAATAAACATTAAAAAGACTTACTTTAAAAAAAGATTTCATGTTTATATTACTGTTTCCATTTCCTCCAACTGCCTTAATTTCCATACCCTGAACTTCCATGCATATACCTTATTATATAAAATTTTGAAAAAAGAAACTGATGGTATATTGTATATTTGTGAGCTGAATGAAAGAAGAGTGACTAACTATATGATTGTCCTGGAACACAGTATATTTTAATTAACACTTTTTATATAAAATATTATAACTGTTGAAAAATAATCATGGGTGATTTGCCTATCAAACAATAGTGCATTTGTTCTTCCTAATGTTGATAGCAATCACTGCAATAAAAATCTCCTTGGATACTGTGACAGGTTAAGAACAGGAACATGTCTTTTTATTTAAGTATATAATTATAAGCATTAATAAGTTTCAATAGGTTTTCTGTACGTTTCTATTTCTCTATATCTACACAAAAATTGGCATTGAATGCTGTCATGTATCATCTTGACTTGTTTAAACAGACATATATGGAGTTTTTTCCCTAGTCCTCAAATAAGGTGGAATTATCCCTTACATATTGACTCCCTGTCACATCTTGTAGACCATGGCATCAATATCCAGACTCCATGACATTTAATAGGAATAATCAGTCATATATTTTTCTTTATTTAAATTCCAGTGAATAAGTAGGTGCTGTCATCCCCAAGAATAAACAATAGTACATTTCAATAGTATAACACATATATTTACTTCAGATAATCGGGTTTCATAATTTTTTAAAGGTCAAAACTACTTATAATAAACTTCAAGAGGATTATTATAGAATCACCTAAAAAATATTTCCAATTCATCAGGGAAATACGAATCAAAACCACACTGAGATATCACCTCACGCTGGTCAGAGTAGCTAAAATGAACATATCAGGAGACAATAGATGCTGGTGAGGATGTGGAGAAACGGGCACCCTCCTACACTCTTGGCGGGAATTTAAACAGGTGCGGCCCCTCTGGAAAACAGTGTGGAGTTCCCTCAAAAAATTAACAATAGAACTCCCCTATGAACCAGCAATAGCACTGCTAGGAATTTACCCAAGGGATACAGAAATGCTGATGCATAGGAGCACATGTACCCCAATGTTCAGAGCAGCACTCTCAACAATAGCCAAAACATGGAAAGAGCCTCAGTGTCCATCAACTGACAAATGGATCAAGTAGATGTAGTTTATCTATACAATGGAATACAACACGGCAATGAGAAAGAATAGAATCTGGCCATTTGTAGCAACATGGATGGAACCTGAGGGTGTTATGCTGAGTGAAATAAGTCAGGCAGAAAAGGACAGATACCATATGTTTGCACGTATAGGAGGATTAGGAGGAACTTAAGAGAGGACTATGGGAGAGAAAAAGGAGGGAAATAGTTGGGGAGAGGGAGGGAGGCAAACCATGAGAGACTCTTGAATACTGAGAACAAACTGAGGGCTGATGGGGGTCGGGGGGAGGGGAAAAGAGGGGTGATGGGCATGGAGGAGGGCCCTTGTGGGGATGCACACTGGGTGTTATATGGAAACCAACTTGACAATAAACTATTAAAATTTTTTTTAACAATAGAAAAAGTATATCTCCATTAAGAGAGGACATGTAAAACCCGATAAACTAAGTAATTTAATCATCCAAAGAAATAATTTCTGTGTTAAATGGATACTAATATAAATTTTGAAAATTTTAGATTTTAATGGTTTTAACTTCCAGGTCTGTATTTTATTAAGTAAAGCCCAATGTTTTTGGTTGAAAATCACTCTCTATGTTGATATTTATTTTATATTCCTATGTTGGTTCTTGTATTGTAGAGGAAGAACTAAAAAGGCTGCTAGGCCACAGAACTGAGTTTACATTCCAGATTTTACTCATTCTGTGACCTTGAAAAATTCTAAGTCCTTGCCTCTTTTTCTATAAAATGAGGATAGCACAGTCTATTATATTTTTTTCTAAAAACCAGGGGACTACAATATAGTTTCAGAGGTATGGTTTGTGTCTGTTTGCTAATGTCTATAGAGAATTCAAAAGAAAAGGGTTCTTTTTCATAATAAATTATAAAACTGGTGTCAATAATATTGTCAAATGGAATATTTTGGTAAATAAAGTAAATAAATAAGAGAAAATTATTACTACAAAAAGTTGTGAAGTAATGAGATCTGAATTAGGATTTAGGTATAGTTGAGCAATATACGCTGTAAAATTCATGTCTGACTTAAATGGGGTAGGGATGATAAAGAGACCATATTTAAAGGTAGGTATGGAATTGCTTTATAGTGAGAAAATTTTAAGTGATATAGGAAGTAAAAGAAGAAAATTGGGATGAAGAGAAGAAAAGGAACAGTTAAAAATATTCCTTGTTCATCAAACAAGCACTTATGAAATTCCAAATAGGTGCCAGATATTTTATTAGACGTTGGGGATAGATATACGCAGGACTGCTGTTTGCTCTATCTCTGTCTTGCACTCTATTCTCATTGTCTGAAATGAGATATGTCAGACTGCTCTTACATATTTAACAAATGTCAGAGATTCAGCATTAAATAACCAATGTGAATTAGTGATAAAGTCTTCACTTCTTGCCCCATTCCTATGTTCCCATGCTATATAAGCTCAGAAAAGAAGCTACAAAAATAGCTGTTATGAACTGCCTTCTAAAGTTTGCAAGTGGGAATACAAAGATAGGTACAATTAATTTTATAGAATAAAAAGAAAATAGCCTACCTTGTTAAGATGCAACATATTAACTTATACCTATTACATATTTTAACTCTTCTATTTGACTAAATGACTCTTCTATTTGACATTTCCCATATCTATTTTTAAAACATGGAATTGATATCATTTTACATCAGAAAAATAGATTAAAACATGTATGATATTATTGTCAAACATGACATTACATAAAATTTATAAGAATATGCATTACAAGTGTTTAAAATGCTTAGTTCTACAAAAAAATGCTTAATTGTTTTTTCTCTTTTAATTTTAAATTGGAACAAATGAAATAATGTGCTAAAGAGAATGTGTGGTAGTGTATTAGTCTGCTCAGGATGCCATAACAAAATACCATAGACTGGGGGGCTTATATGAAATTAATTTTCTCCCAGTCCTTCAGGCTAGAGATCTAAGATAATGGTTCTAACTGATTTGGTTTTCAGTTTCTGGTTAGAGCTCTCTTTCTGGCTTGCAGACAGCCATCTCCTTCCTATGTCCTCACATTGCTTTTCCTGTGCACAAGCACGTGCACGTGCGTGCACACACACACACACAGAGTGAGCTCTCTGGGATCTCTTTTTAGAGGACAATAATCTTTATGACTCATTTAACCTCCTTAGATGCTGCATCTCCAAATACAGCCACACTGGGGCTTCAACATACGAAATTGAGGAGGATACAAACATTTAGTTCATAACATCTATCTTGAAACTGAATAATTGATTTGTGTTGAAGTGATTAATCTCTAGGGAGAATTGTTTACTTTTAACAGTTTCACCATAATGTTCTCTAGAAGGTCTATCTTCTTGAAATTTCTTTTTCTTATAGTGTGCTATATATTGATGACTACTAAATCTCATTATTCCTGGAAGAACAATGAATATAAAGTTATGTTCTATTTTCTTCATCATAATATTGGAAATAAAGCATGTTTTCCTAAACTCACTCCTATTGATAAGTGATTAGATTATACTATAATGTTGGATGCGCACATGTGCTCATAGATCTCCCATAGCAATGCAAAGTGAAGACATGATTCTTCTTTCTCATGTATCCTGTGGTACAGTTGGGACCTGAAAGGCTTACAAGGCGATTAATTATAAGGACAGTAGACAGCATCAGAGCAAATTCAAGAACATATGCTCTCAGTGATACTCATTCTAGAAGTTCATTTATTTCTGTTTTGTTGTTTACAATTGGAAGGTTTGCATGGGTAGAAAAGATAGACATTTAAAGTGCAGAAAAGACAAACGTAAAATTTAGGTGTAATTCATTGTCAGTCTAAAATCAGTGTAAGTGTCATTGAGAGAAGGATACAGAGAAAGCAGAAGTCAAAAGGAGGAAACAAGGTGCAAAAAATTTAAAAACTATATATTTACTAAGTTGAGAGATAAGAAGTTGAGAGATAAGAAGCCAAAAGAAAGTCAGAATTAATAGTCAGATGGCAAGTACAAAGGTCTGAATTAAACAATGAAATTAATTACTTTGGACAAATGTCCCCAGTTGTAATTCTCTCAGATTCCACTTCTCCTGGAATCAGTCCTGTCAGTAATCATGCACAACAATGGAAATAATGACAGTATAACACAGGACACCTGGATGACTCAGTTGGTTAAGTGTCTGACTCTTGGTTTTGGTTCAGGTCATGATCTCATGGTTCATGAGATCCAGCCCCAAGTTGGATCCTGAGCTGACAGTGGGGAGCCTGCTTGGGATTCCCTCTCTCTGTCACTCTGTCTCTCTCTGTCTCCCTCCCTTTCTTTCTCTCATTATCTCTCTTCCTCTCTCTCTGCCTCTGCTGCATTTGCACACACACACACACACACACACACACACTCTCTCTCTCTCTCTCTCTTTCTCTCTCTGTCTCTCTCTCTCAAAATAAATAAATAAACTTTAAAAAATAGTATAACATGATTAGATTTGGTGCCTAGCCAGGTATGTCCTTTGTAATCCAAAAGACTAAAAGTGTTAACTGAGAATAAAAGCCACTGTGTAGTGCATCCAGTGATCGACCAGCTCCTGAGTGTTACCACCCTGCACTAGATTCTATCATCTTAGTTTTCTCATTTCAGCAGATCTGATGTTTCAGGCTTCCACTTCTCATTAGTTATACAAGATGTAATTGATGCAAAGATAGGATATCCTCTGAGGAAACTCAATGCTGTGTATCATTTACTTTTTTTGGAGGGTGAGGGACAGATCATTGTGTAGTTTCAATCCCTAAACCAAGTCAAGGAGGATCCAAGAGAATCTTTTAAAGTTGTATTTTTTTAATGTTTATTTATTTGGGGGAAAGAGAGACAAGAGTGGGAGCAGGGGAGGGGCAGAGAGAAAGGGAGACACAGAATCTGAAAAGGATTCCAGGCTCTGAGCTGTCAGCACAGAGCCCAAAGTGAAGCTCGAACTCATGGACTGTGAAACCATGACCTGAACTGAAGTCAGAGGCTTAACTGACCGAGCCATCCAGATGCCGCCAAGAGAATCTTTTCGGATGAAAAGAGAAATTTATATCTAAGTCCTTGAGTGACTAGCTGCTCAGTCACCATGCTTTTAATCATTCCTTGAGGTACAGAAGGGGGAAAGGGCTGAGGCAAATGCTATGACAGTATGTCCAAGTAGAGAAGGAAATGCACCCCACATTCAAGCTCTTAGTTCATGAAAGGTATGGAATGTGCAGTCCATATTTGCATACCAGTTCCAGAAGTGAGGGTCGTCCAGAAGTTGCCATGTGAGATTGGGGGCTTCAGGTTTTCAGACAACCACAGCATGGGACAAAAGCTAAATATATGAGAGAAAGGAGGTACTTGGCCACGGGACTTTCAAAAGAATCATTTTTATCAAAGGGCAGATAGGAATTAGAATGGAATTCTTAGTAAGAGACTATGGTAAATGGACCCCAATCCTTCTATGTAATGAGCAACAATTCCAGCAGACTTTGTTACAACCTTATTACAGTATCATTTAAGGAATCACATCATGCCAGTCACATATAACTACATAAGATAAGCAAGGAAATAAGATGTATATTTCTGCTTCTTGCCCCTTCTGAATCACATAAATACTTTTTTTTTTTTTTTAATATTTTTATTTATTTCTAGGAGAGAGAGAGACAGCGTGAGCAGGGGAGGGTCAGAGAGAGAGGGAGTCACAGACTGAAACAGGCTCCAGGCTCTGAGCTGGCAGTCAGCACAGAGCCCGATGCGGGGCCCGAACCCACGAACCGCGAGATCATGACCTAAGCGAAAGTCGGACGCTTAACCGACTAAGCCACCCAGGCGCCCCCTTTCTTTTATTTTTTTTTTATTTTTTTTTAATACTTTTATTGTATCTTAATTATTTGGTTTGGGGAAGGAAAAGCAAGAATCTGTCAGGTGTCCCCTTTATTTTTCCACTGTTGGTCAAGGGAAAGGATTACCACTCTTCAAAAATATTAACTTCCCAAATAGGCCAGTATTTTATCAATTTAAATCTCTCTTTATATCATTTTAAAATCATCATACCAATTGTGACTTTATTCTTTCTGGCATGTACAGAGGATGAAGAGAGAAGATAGTAAGTAAACAAAATAATGCTGGTTGGCTACAAAAAGTAACTCCACAAAACAACAACACCACCACCAAAATTATTCCAACTAAAATCGAAAAGTCTTCCTAATTGGTTGGAGGCTTTTTTCAAGATACTCAGGATACATCTTTGGTTCTTCCATCTAATACATGACTTCAAAATTCTCTGTACTGCTGCACATAGAGCCGGCTGGCAAAAAAGGAAGTAGTATGATGAAATGTGGAAGATATGAATAGAACTCTTGTGAACATTCATGTGCAGGTGTGCAGGCTTTCTGTAGGCCTAATTTTTTTTTGTTATTTGTTTTATTTGAGTAGAGATGACATACAATGTTACATAAGTTTCAGATGTACAACTTAGTGATTTGACAAATTTATACATTATGCTATATTCACAAGTATAGCTACCAACCGTCCTGTTACATCACTCTTAAAATATAATTGACTGCATCCTTTATGCTGTATCTTTTATTCCTGTGACTTAATCATTACATAACTGGAAACCTGTATCTTCCACCTTCCAATTCCCTTCACCTATTTTGCCCAATCCCTCATTCCCCTCCTCTCTGGCAACGATCAGTTTGTTCTCTGTATTTACACATCTGATTCTGCTCTTTGTTTATTCATTTGGTGTGGTGTGGTGTGGTGTGGTGTGGTGTGGTGTGCATGTGTGTGTTTCAGATTCCACTTATAAGTGGAATTATATGGGATGTGTATTTCTCAGTCTGACTTATTTCATTAAGTATAATATCCTATAGGTCCATCCATGTTTTCTCAAATGGCATGATCTCATCCTTTATCATGGCTGTGTAATAATCTGGTGTGTGTGTGTGTGTGTGTGTTTGTACATATATATATAATACTTTTTTTCTTATCCACTTATCTATTGATGGACACTTAGGTAGCTTCCATGTTTTGGCTATTGTAAACAATACTACAGTAAAATGGAGGTACATGTATCTTTTCAAATCAGTCTTTTCATATTTTCTGGGCAAATACCCAGCTGTAGATTTATTTGATTATATAGTATTTCTATTTTTAAGTTTTCTGAAGAACCTTCATAATATTTTCCATAGTGGCTGTACCAGTTTACAGTCCTACCAACAATGCACAAAGGATAATTTTTTTCCACATCTTTGCCAATACTTCCCATCATTTTTATTTTAGCTGTTTTAACCAATGAAAGGTTATATCTCATTGTCATTTTTGTTTACACTTCCCTGATGATTAGTGATGATGAGCATCTTTTTATGTTTCTATTGGCTATCTGGATGTCTTCTTTGGAAAAAATGTTTATTCATGTCTTCTGCCCATTTTAAATTAGATTGTTTGTTTTTTGGGTGTTGAGTTTGATAAGTTCTTTATATTAGTTTTAGATATCAACTCCCTATCAGGTATGTCATTTACAAATATCCTTCTCCATTCAGTAGGTTGTCTTTTTGTTTTGTTGTTGATTTCTTTTTCTGCGTAAAACCTTTGTATTTTGATGAGTCACAATAGTTTATTTCTTGCTTTTGTTTGCCTTGCCTTAGGAGAAACATCTTGAAAAATGTTGCTATTGCTGATGTCAAAGAAATTACTGCTTGTGCTCTCTTATAGTGTTTTTCTGGTTTCAAGTCTCATATTTAGGTCTTTAAACAATTTCGAGCTTATTTTTGTGTATGGTATTGGAAAGTAATCTAGTTTTATTATTTTATATGTAGCTGTATATTTTTCCCAGCACCATTTATTGAATGTTCATAAGAATTCTATTCATAATTGTTAAAAACTGCAAGTAATCTTTATGTCTTTTGAAAGGCACATGGAGAAACAAACTGTAGTATATCCATACAGTGGAATACTATTCGCCAATAAAAAAAAAAGCACTATCAAGCCATGTGAAAACATGGATGAATCTTAAATAAGTATAGTTAAGGGAAAGAAGCTAGTCTTAGAACACTGTGTACTTTATGATTCCATTTATGAGATTCTGGAATAGGAAACATTGTAGAAATAGGAACCAAATGAGTGATTGTCAGGGAAGTATACCTTCTGTCAGTCAAATTTTGACAAGATTGCACCTCGTAAGAGACCAAGGACTCATCTAAGCTGTATCAGTGTCTGACTCACAGAAACTGCCAGATAATAAATGTTTGCTATTTTAAAACACTAAAAAATGTGGAAGATGGTAGTAGGTCATGGTCTTAGTAAAATACATTATATGTGGTCATATTCTAATGGCTACAACTAAGTTATATGACCACATCTAAGTGCAAAGGAAACAGGAAATTTTCAGCCCATCTATGTGCCCATTAAGAAAAGAGGAAAAGAACCAGATAAGCAGCTATTCAGCTGTTTTGCTGGTTTGCTGGTTTGGCTTTCTGGCCACTTTTTTCCCTATACAAATCATAATCACTTTATCCTCAAGTGATTCAATCAGAATCAATCCAAATAATCAAGGTTATTCTTACTAACTAACAAAGGCAATGTCTCAGTGGCTTAAAGCCACTTAAATTTCTCAGTCACAATACATGCTGACACAGTCCAGCAGAGGGGTTCTGAATATAGTGGTCATTAAGAGAACCAGATGGATGGAATCACTATCATGTCACAGAGTTCCATGATCACCATGGCAAGGAGAGGAAAACATGGAACTCATATAACTTCTGCCAACATTTCATTAGGCAAAGTAAATTACTTTTAGTACTAACTTCCAAAATTGTAGAGATATATATATCACTATACATATACAGTATGTATATGTGTATATATATGTATATATATTTATGTGTCTATATATGTGTATGTGTATATATATATAAATATATATGTATATGTATATATCTTGATGACTATTCCATAAATCCATTCACTATGTTCACCTCAAAATGCGAAATATCCAGCAACTGTGCAGTTTTCTCTATCAGGTCACTGTTTGTAGAGTTCATTATGTATTGTCATACTATAAACAAAAAGGAAAGTTATTTTCCCCAATCATCCACTGTATAATGGTGAACAAGGTGAATAAGCACTCTCTTTCAGAAGAGTGTACTATAAGCACTCCCTTTCAGAAGAGTGGAGATAGGAAATCATACACAGCAATCGTTGGTTTATAACAATCATAAAATCCTGCTGGATAACCTTTGTAAAAACTTTCTTCCCTGTAGGTTTCACAAGTTCCTTAATTAGACTTATATTTTATGCTTTGGGAAGAATAGCCTTGTTAAGTCTTTTCAGTGCCCTGTTTATAGGTGTATGTGCGTGTTTCCTCATTTTTGTGAAGTCCTTCCTTGCTTGTTATGTACTATGTCATCATCTCTCTGGGAAATTATGTTCTCACTGGGGTCTGCACAGCTTTCACAGTTTATATCCTGCTATTGGAATTTTGCAGGAAAAGAAATAGACAAATCCACTATTACATTAGAATTTTCTGTCCTTGGTAAAAGAATTCTCACCCACATCCCTAAAATCATAAGCTGGCTTCTGATCTATTTGCTTCTAGAAATGTCTGAATTCCAGAAATCTACTCAAAGTTTTCTTTTTTTAGGCATAAGATCTTAAGTTGTATTATTTCTCAACTTCTTCAAATCTATTAATGCTTTTTTTTAATGTTATATTTATTTCTGAGAGAGAGAGAGAGAGAGACAGCATGAGTGGCAGGTAGGGGGTCAGAGAGAGAGGGAGATACAGAATCTGAAGCAGGCTCCAGGCTCTGAGCTAGCTGTCAGCACAGAGGCCGATGCGGGGCTCGAACCCATGAACCGTGTGATCATGACCTGAGCCAAAGTCAGACGCTTAACTGACTGAGCCACCCAGGTGCCCCTATTCATTCTTTTTTAATATGCAGTTGTTTGAAATTATAGACTTAGGTATGAACGAAATACCTTTAGTTTGTACTTTGTCACAAGGCCAAGTGACCTTGTTTAATGGGAACCTTAATGGACATTTTACCACTTGAACAACTTTTGATATATTTACTAGATTTGAGGCCAAGAAGCAACTGGGTTTTCCAACCTGACTAAGCCACACATTTCTGGACTTTACTGATTCTCTTACATATCTGCCTGAAAACTGTCAATTCTTCTCTGCGCTTGAGCTCATCTCTCTTGTTTAGTACTGTAGTAAAAGCAGAAAATAAATGTCAACACTATCGTCCATCTCTTTCCAAACACTTCTGACAGAGCTGCAGCCTTGTTAGGAAGATGGACTTCTTTCCAAGTTATCAGCCACAACAGTTTTGCCAACTTTGTTGTCTCTGCAGAAAAAGGATCTTTGGTTTTCTAACTGCTGACATCTATTTCCTTACAGATCACAGCTAAATGGCTTAGCTAATTATATTTATATCACTTACAAAAGCACCCTAGTCATCAAATAATGTTTCTGTCGGTTAAAGAAAATTTGAAAGCCTGAAACAAATAGCTCCGGCATGTGTAATGGTGCAAACTGCACAAAATTACTTTCTTGCTAATATAGCATCCTAAATGCATGTTCCAAGTCTATAGCCTATTCTCTAAAAATCTGTTTATAATTCCCCAGGCAACCTAGTATATTTAAGCTGATACTTATGCATAAACCTTATCTCTTTTCCACATAAAACACAGTACAATGCAGTGCAGCTTTTCTCCCACCCATCTCCTTTGTGCTACTGTTAGCAAATACATTATGTTTCTGGATGTTTGTGTTAGCCCCAACAATATATTACATGTATCTAGTTTTATGCAATTATTCAGTTATAAGAAAAATTAAAAAATACTTTATAATACAACTTTTTAATAGTTATATAATTATTTCACTATACTCTTTGGTTTTTCATGTGAATTCATATTACTGTCTGGAGTTACTTTCAGTCTGAAAAGTATCCTTTAGTATTTCTTCTGAGACAGATCTGCTAGCAAAAATTTGTCAATGTGGGAATATCTTTACTTTGCCTTCATTTGTGAAAGATAGCTTTTCTCAGTGTATAATTCTATCTGACAAGTTTTTAGTTTTTTCTTTGAGGACTTTGAATATCTTATTCCACTGCTTCGTGTCTTCCATTGTTTCTGTTAAGAAATCAGCTGTTAATGTTAGGAGGATTCGCTTATAAGTGAGCAATTTTTTTTCTCTTGCCACTTTCAAGATTTTCTCTTTGTCTTTTAGCACTTTTACTATGATGCTTCTACTTATGGATATCTGTATTTATTCTGCTTAGAGTTTAAGTTCCTGGATGTGTAAATTAATGTTTTTCAATAAATTTGGGAAGTGAAAGCCACTATTCCTTTAAATATTTTTCTGTTCCTTTCATTCCTCTCATTCTGATATGTTCACATGTGTATGTTGATATGCTTAATGGTGTAATGAATATTTTAAATTTCTGTTTATTTTTCATTTTTAAACTTTTTAAAAAATTATTTATTTTTTATGTTTATTTTTGACACAGAGAGAGAGAGAGAGAGAGACAGAGTGGGAGTGGGAGAGGGGCAGAGAGAGAAAAAGAGAGAGATTGCAAAGCAGGCCCTACACTGTCAGCCCAGAGCCTGATGCAAGGCTCGAACTCACAAACCATGAGATAATGAAGAGATGAAATCAAGAGTGAGATGCTTAGCCAAATGAACCACGTGCCCCTATTTTAAATTTGTTTAAATCTCTCTCTTCTTCAAATTGCAGTCTCCACCCACCTATTATCAAGTGTATTAATTCTTCTATCAGTTCAAATCTATTGTTAAGCTACTCTGGGTAAATTTTTGTGTTACTATATTTTACAACTCCCTAATTTCCATTTTATTCTCTTGAAATATAATTTGTTGATATTGATATTCTCTGTTTGATGCAATATTGTTATTACACCTTTCTTTAACTCTTTAAGCATGTTTTCCTTTAGTTCCATGAGCACATTTATACTTGCTACTTTAAAGGCTTTTTGTTAAATTCAACATTAAGTGAATTTTGCAGACAATTTCTGTTGCCTGCTATTTTCTTTGGTGTATGGATCATACTTTTTTGCTTCTTTGCATATCTCATTTTATGGTTGTTGTTGGAAACTGGACATTTTGTATAATATAGCAACTCTTTGTATTCTTCCTTTCCCTAACCTGGGCTTTGCTATTGTTATTTGCTGATTTACTTCTTTAGTGACTGACTATTCTGGTGAGATTTATTCCAACTTCCCCCACCTCCATTGTGAAGCCCCTGATGTTGCTTCTGAGAGATGTATCGTTGGGTGTGATCATAATCACTGTATGATGACAGTAATTTTGACAGAGGTTTGACTGTCTTTTTCTGACCACACTCATTACTGGCTGATTACTGTATAGTTTTCAATAATATTCTATGGTATGGTTTGCTTTACAGACTAATCCAACCAAATTCAGGCTCTTTACTAGGAAAGCTGCTGAAGTCAGTGTCTGAAATCTGTTCTGAATTCAGAAAGGCTCTTCCCAGCTATGGGTTTGTTTTTTTTTTTTTCCTATTACTCTCTGAAAAGCTATCAGGCCTACAGTTTAGCCCATATCTCTATTAAATCCATCAATTCCTATCAATTATTTTTTATTAAAAACTTCCATCGTTTTTTGAGAGCGCCCTTAGGGCATGAACTTCTGCATACTCTGTGGCAAAAGAAGTCAGTTTATTGGAGAGTCATTATAACTATTCTATGGCTGCTTCTCCTCTCAGACAAAATCTCTGAGACATATCCCTGTTGCCAGGGGTAGGAAAAATGACACCTTTCTCTCTGACACTCCTACTTTAGGTGTTGAGTGCTCAGGGAATAGGGGAAAGCAGGCCTAGGTCTCCACAATTTGCCTGTCTGGGCATGGGATCCCCATGTGATAAACCAGACCAGGGATAATCTGTCCACTGATATTCTCAGTGGCACCCTACATTAGGTAGAACTCCTGTTATACAAATAGGAATTGGGAAGAATTGGAGAGTCCCCACCTCTTGGTTTTACTCCCCAGAATCTAGCCTCATCAAGGGGTAGCAGAAGGCAAGATGCAAAATGCTGATGTCCTGCCCATCTTGAGTACATAATCTCTAACCGAGAGCTTGGGGAAGAGGAGCTCTGTTTTACTGACTGTACTAATAGGAAGTAAAGTTTCTACCTCACTTAGCTAGGAGGAGGAAGGATGCAATAAGTTTTGGTTAAAGGACAATAGGTTCTAACAATTCTTCCCAAGTGTTACTATATTTTCTTGAATAATTTTTTTTCTTTAATTTTCTTTATGCCCTTCAGTCCATTTCCAGAGAATTTAAATCTTGCGCTTCTATTTTATCATTCTCACCATCTTCACTGGGGATCAGATTCATGGAATTCCTTACACTGTCATGGTACAAGTGGGATTCCCACACCATTTTTTAAATTAACATTTTTCAAATGCCTCAGTTACTACAGTAATTAGTGGAACCGGGCTTCTATCCACAAAAGACTTAAATGGATTTTTTAATCATCATATGCACATGGCCATTGGCACTGAAAGAATCAGTGCTGCTCATCATACTCAGCTCACTGGCAGCCTTCAGCCCTGATACTTATAGTATCAGGAAGCCAAGAGATTTACCCCAGGTCCAATGTGACTGTTCAGGATGACAGTTTTTAATTACACTGAGTGAAGACCTTTGTAAATAGGTTGGAAGAAGCAAGTTTCTCTCTTTGTGTTTATTTGAATGATGTTACCAGCACCAGTTTAGGTAAAAAGAAAATATTTAATTTCTGATAAAATATCCAGCTTGACTCTGTCTTTACCATATCTCACTTCTAAGTTCCTAGATAAATGGCAATAAAGTGGTAGAAATACACTAGAATTAATATAAAAGTTGAGGAAACAATAATGGAAAAAAATTTAATAAATTTTGGGAAAATGTAAAAGATAGAAAACTAAGTAGTAAAAGAGAAATACAATGGAGAAGTATGCCTGTTAGGAGATGTTAACATTTGTTTAAACTGTAGAACACTAAATTTTAATGAACTTGAGGCATTGGAGCAATAATTTTTTAAAAAGGTGGAAAAATTTAGGTGATGTAGGGGAATCTGGGTGGCTTAGTTGGTTGAGTGTCCAAATCTTGATTTTGGCTCAGGTCATGATCTCATGATTCATAAGATCAAGCACCTTGTCAGGCTCTATGCTAACAGCATGGAGACTGCTTGAGGTTCTCTCTTTCCCTCTCTCTCTGCCCCTCACCTGCTTGCTCTCTCTCTTTCTCAAAATAAATATATAAATAAATATTTTAAAAATTAGATGATGTTATAGATTGAATTGTGTCCCTTCAAAAGTCGTATGCTGAAGCCTAACTTTCAGGGCCTCAGAAACTGTATTTGAAGACAGGCCCATTGTTGAGGTAAATTTAAGTTAAAATGAGGTTGTAAGGGTGAGCTCTAATTCAGTCTGTCTGGCATCCTTAAAAGGGGTGATTAAGACATACTGAGAAACTTCAGAGATGTATGTACAGAGAGATAGCCATAAAATGAGGCAACAAGAGGGTACTCATCTACAAGTGAAGGAGAGAGGCCTCAGAAAAAACCAACCATGCAAGCACTTTGATCTTGGACTTTCAGTCTCCAGAACTGTGAGAAAATAAATTCTGTTGCTATGCCACCAATTTGTGGTATTTTGTTGTGGCAGCCCTAGCCAACCAATATAGGCGACTGGGTGAAACTTATATACACCAAGGTTATGGGGTCTGCAGCAAGAAGATTATATTATCTTTCTATTGATTCTTTCCATGTAACAGAAATAAATAATCCCTTTGATAGGTTTATAAGTAGACTGGACTTAGCTGGAAGAAAATTTCTACGCTATAGGATATATCAATAGAATCTTTAAAACCCAAAAGCAAAGAGAAAGGCTAAAAAAAACCAAACAAACAAAATAAAGCACAGAATATCCAAGACCTGAGTGACAACTACAAAATTTGTAGCATCTATATAATGGGAATACAAGAAGAGACAAAGAGAGATAGGAACAGAAGAAATATGTAAAACAGTGACTGAGAATTTTTCCAAATTAATTTTGGACACGAAACCACAGATCCATAGAGCACTGGTAGGATAAGTGACTAAAAACAAAAAAGAAAGAAAAAAGAAAGAAAAGAAAATTGCACATCATACCTATCAAAGAACAAATATAGGGCCTACGTCTGACATCTTTCAGAACATGAAAACAAGAAGACTAGAGTGAAATACATACTGTTAAGAAAAAAATACACAAGAAAAATGTAAAATTAAGTACCCTGATACATTATATTTTAAAAAATGGAGGACAAATAATGACTTACTCAGACAAACAAAAACTAAGGAAATTTGTTGCTAGTAGACCTGTCTTGCAAGAAGTGTTAAAAATTCTCCAGAGATATGATATTTGTCCTTCTCTGCCTGACTTATTTCGCTCAGCATAACACCCTCAAGGTCCATCCATGTTGCTACACATGGCCAGATTTCATTCTTTCTCATTGCCATGTAGTATTCCATGGTATAGATAAACCACATCTTCTTGATCCATTCATCTGTTGATGGACACTTAGGTTCTTTCCATGTTTTAGCTATTGTGGAGAGTGCTGCTATGAACATTGGGGTACATGTGCTCCTATGCCTCAGCATTTCTATATCCCTTGGGTAAATTCCTAGCAGTGCTATTGCTGGGTCATAGGGGAGTTCTATTGTTAGTTTCCTGAGGAACCTCCACACTGTTTGCACGTACAGGAGGATTAGGAGGAACTTGACGGAGGAACAAGGGGGAGAAGAAGGGCGGAAATGGTGGGGGAAAGGGAGAGAGGCAAACCATGAGAGACTCTTGAATGCTGACAAAAACTGAGGACTGATGGATGTGGGGGGGAGGGGGGGAGGGGCATAGAGGAGGACACTTATGGGGATGAGCACTGAGTGTTATGTGGAAACTAATTTGACAATAAACTATTTGTAAAAAAAAAAAAAAAGAGTATACTATTAGTAGTTAAGTTTAGGGGGAGTCAAAAGTTATCAGTGTATTTTCAACTGCATGGGGGTTTGGTACCCCAACCCTCATGTTGTTCAAAGATCAAATACATATATGTGTATGTGTATTAATGGTATTATATATGATATTTGTATAATGGTATTAATTAATACATATATTACCATTAGTTGGCACATTTAAATCCTCTTGTCAGGCTACAACAAAATGTAGACTTGATAGCAAAATAAAACAAATTATAGAAAAAAAAAATTCTCCAGAGAGAAGAAAAATGATATGCATCATAAACTTGAGTCTTCATAAAGAAAGGAGATCTAACAACAATCCAAAATTATGTTGCCAACACTGTATTTGATTATATATATAATATATATACACACACACATATAATACATTATATATCAGAAATATATATTTAATGTGTCAATATGAATGTATAATATAAATATAAGGTAAATAAGAAATAATAAATATAATATGAATATAAGTGTGCAATAAATATGTTTAATATATATGCACTTTTGTATGCTTATTGTAAATCAAGTGAATGACAGCATTGAAACAAGAGACAGGAGAGAGAAGTTAGAAATAGTTTGTTAGTATTAGGAACTCAGACTACTCATCAAGTGGTTTGGTGTTTTTGCAACTGGACCTGAATTAGTAAGACGTAAAGCAAATACTTTAAAAATTCTAATAGATATGGTAAGAAAAGAGAGAAAATTAAATTGCAGAATGGATAATTCTCTAACATAGCTAAAGACAAAAAAGAGAGAGGGTACAAGTTGTTATCAAAAATAAAAGAGAGATACCACATACATTAAAATAATAATGAAGTGATTCTATGAATAGTTCTATGCCTATAAATTTGATAACTAATGTGAAAGAGACAAATTCCTTGAAAGACATTAGCTACCAAAGGCTAATAAGAAATAGATTATCTCAATAGGCTTTTATCTATTAAAGAAATTGAGTGAATCTTCCAAACAAAAGGCACCAGGTCCAGATGGGTTCACTGGTGGATTCTTCCAGATATTTAATGACGAAACTATATCAACCTCTTTCAGAGGACTAGAAGCTGAGGTAATACTTCCCAAATCATTCTATGAAGCCAGCATCACCCTAATACCAAAACTAGACAAAGACATTACAAGAACTACACATCAATATCTCTCATGAACATAGATGCAACATCTTTAACAAAATATATTAGTACCCCCTAAAAATGAAGAGTGTGGGTATAAATCTAAATACACACACACATACACACACACACACAGAAAACTGCAAACTGATGATGACTAAAATCAATGAAGAACTAAATAGAAAGATATCCCATATTTATGGATTGGAAGACTCAAAACTGTGAAGAAGTCATTCCTTTCCAAATTGATCTATAGATTGAGTGAAATTCCAATTCTAATCCCAGCAAGGTATTTTGTGGTTTTCAGAAGATTCTGAAGTTTAGAGTTAAAGAATAGCCAAACCTATATTGAAAGAGTACAAAGTTAGAAGAAGGACACTATTGACCAAAGTCTTACTATAAAGTTACAGTAGTTAGACAATGTGGTGTTGGCAAAGAGTAGACAGATAGATCAATGGAACAGAATACAGAGGCCAAAAATAGGCCTATTTAAATGTAGTCAATTGATCTTTAATAAAGAATAAAGGTCATATAATGGAGCAAAGAAAGACTTTTAAATAAATGGTACTGGACAATCTAGACACTGCACACAAAACAAACAAACAAACAAAAAGAAAAGATCTAGACACAGACATTATACTCTTTAGAAAAATCAACTCCAAGTAGATCCACATGTAAATTATGAAGCTATAAAATTCTTGAAGATAACATTTAAGAAATACTTGAATTTTTTGGGTATGATGATGACTTTTTAGATGAACACTAAAGGCACAATCCATGAAAGGACTAATCTGCACTTCATCAAATTAAAACAAAACCAAAAATTTTTTGTTTTGTGAAAGACAATGTCAAGAGAATGAGAAAATAAGCCACAGACTGGGAGAAATTATTTGTAAAAGATAACATCTAAAATACTGTTATCAAAAATGTACAAAAAACTTTTATAATTCAACAATAAGAAAACAAACAAGCCACTTATAAAATGGGCCAAAGCTTAGACCTCTCCAGAAAAGATATACAGATGGCAAATAAGATGTACAGATGGCAAATAAGAATATGAAAAGCTGCTCTGCATCAGGGGTATGCAAATTAACACTACTATATACCTATTAGAATGGTCAACTTCCATAACATAATATGAAATGTTGAGCATGTAGAACAACAGAAAGTCTCATTCATTGCCGATAGGTTTGCACAATGGTACAGTTAATTTGGAAGACAGTTTGGTTTGGGTTTTGTAAAATGAAACATACTCTTCCCAAATGATATAGCAGGTTTGCTACTTGATCTTAATGCCACAGAGTTGAAAACTTACATCCACACAAAATCCTAGACACAGATATTTACAGCAACTTCATTCATAATTGCCAAAACTTTCAAGCAGCCCAGATAAATGGATCAATAAACTATGGCACATCAGACAATGGACCATTATTTAGTGCTAAACAGAAATAACTATCAAGACATAAAAATACATAGAAGAGTTTTAAATACATAATATTAGATGAAATAAACCAATCTGAAAAGACTACTGACACTAAAAAGATCAGCAGTCATCAGGAGTGGGGTATAAGGATTGATCGAAAGGTGAAGCACAGAGGACTTTTTAAGATATCGAAGTATTCTGTATGTTATCATAATAATGGATACATGTTCTTACAGTCATCCAAACTTATAGCATGTTCACTATGAACCGTGAACCCTAAAATAAACTATGACTCTGGATGATTATGATGTTTCAGTATAGGGATCATCAACAACTCTTGTGAGGATGTTGATAATTGTGTTTTGGGGGAAAGGTTGTATATGTGAACTCTGTATTGTCTTCTCAATTTTGCTGTGAGCTTAAATGTGCTCTAAAAAAATAAAACCAATGGACAGAAAATGACAAGGATCAGAAAGATGAGGGGTTCTTAGAAGTAGGTGTCTATGAAATTAAATTGAATGAATAAACTAATATGCTACCCTATTTGACAAATATAATTGAATATTTTGATAGCTTTTTTTTAAGAATAACTATGGTTAGATACATAGAAACACTACAAATGGAAAACAAGTGCTTCCACTTCTGGCCAAGATGGATTAACATGGACCAGATTTACTCTCCCATGTGAAACAACTGAAAAAAATACCAAACAGACAAAACAATGTGAGGTGTGTAAAATGGTCACAGAAACAGAATAATCTGAGGTAGAAAATAAAGAATTCCATGAAAAATCAGATACGCTTCATATTTTATTTACATTCTAAAGGAGAACTTAATTTATTAAAGTAGTTGATTTAATTGATAGAATTGCTAGCATGTGTTGGTGTCATGTATATGTAGACTGTGGAAGGATGACAAATAGCTCCCTTCTTTAATACCCAAGTTTGGAATCATTTTGGAGCTAGACTCAAAATCAGCATCAACTTTTTTTCATGATGAATCTAAAGAAAAATAGAATGGACTCATGTCCAAATGGACCTCTTAATGTCTCTTCCAGGTGAGATGTCACAGGCAGTGTTGGACAACTGACTGACGTTAGCAGATCCCAAGGACCCTCTTTGCAGGCAAGCACTTCCCAAAGACAGAGCTATGCAGGGCAGTCTTCATATTTATTTTCCTCTCCCAATTGCAATTGTCTGCTAAATCATTTCTCTCTCCTGGAAAATAGGGGGTTTAGAATCTCTGGGATGTTTCTCTCTTGCAGTTCCTTTCTGAAATGGAATGAAAAGTCTCTTCCCAATATGTTAACACAGGGGGAAATCTTGTGTCCTCTTTGAAATGTAAAGATAAAATAATGATTTACCAGAAAAAAAAACAACACAAGCCAAACCACACATTAACTACTTTTTCCTCCTTTTTCTTCATGTATAAAGACATTCTTAAAAGATTTTGGAACAGGTCAAATTCAAGTAATTATTTCATCTTCTTTGTCATACACACAAGGCTACCCTTCATTTAATTATTTTTAATTTTTTTTTCTTTCAAGAAGATGCAGTAATCTTTTTTTACTGTTAGTTAGTCTGACTTTGTTGGCTTTTGTGCTTAGAGCGATTTGAATTTGACAGTTCATTTATGGTGAATTTTAATAGGGAAAGTCAGTTAAGCATCTGTCCAAATTATCCCTTATATATACAGCAGTGGAATGTAAATTTGCATTGCAATAAGACTTATTATAAAAGTTTAACTTGTCATCACCAACTCTCACTGTCCTTTTTTTTTTTTAATGAGAGATTCAGCCAAATATGTTAGAGTTGATGAAGGGCAATTTCATAACAATGTATTTCAGTAAAAAATATTAAATGCCCCTAATACATAGTATTTTTCCCTATTAGTTTACTCTTACAAATAATTCTCTGATTAAATACCATATGTGTACATAAATGTTTAGCCAAATTGATTTGTTGTGTCAGAACTTTTCAGTTATGGTGTTATTGAACAGTATTTAAGAAGAGGTTAGCACCCAGGGTGTCCAATTCAATTAAATTCACATTACTTCATGAATGCAGATAGGTCTTAAATGTCTAAAATTTTTATCATTTTTCTAAACTGTTATTTAACCATTCTTTATATACATGTAGCACATGAAATTCTACTGGTTATTATACACAAGTGGAGTACAAGAATCAAATTTGATTAATTTAGTTTGCCTTTGGAGAATAACTGCTCTGAAAATTAAATTTGAAAGCTGCTGAAGGCTATAAATAGCTTAAAAAATAAAGTATTTTCATTTAAATTCTACAATAATAAAGGTTTGGGTTTGATTCTAAATGATAGAAGACATAAGCAGTCAATAAAAATCAGACCCGGGATTTCAAGATCACAAAGTAACAATCTATCAATCAAAACAAATTTCTTGCTTTCTTATTGTCTGTTTACAGCTCCATAAAATATTAGATTAGTGATCAAAGATCACATATTTTGATGCTGACACTGAAAGACAAAATATCAGAAGAATTTACACTTTGGGAAGGTAATAGTCTTCTGAAAAGAGACTGACATCTGGAACATGATAATGGTGTATGACAATTTGAAGTGCAGGGTCCTGACTATATTAAATACAAAAGTTCAGGGAGTTGTAAGTCATTTATGCTAACCGGCTTGTCAAGATGACATATCTTGTCAAAGAAAGGTTGGAAAACAGAATCTTGGGGTAAATGAAGACAGTTTTTTGATATTTTGTCAATATTTCCAACCCACTGGGTTGATATTTCATGATTTTTATAAGCTCATAATAAAAGGAACTCATAATTTAAATTTATTCTGAATATATTATAAGCATTATAAACTTATCTTTTATACCTAGGTTATACATAGTTTTTTTTCTCAGAATATGTTTTTTCAGAAACTTAAATATGGAAATCAAAACCAAAATGTGAAAGTCTCTTTATTTTACAAAGGCATGTATAATTATAACCATGAACTTGAGTGCATTTACTACTCTTCAGTTTCTTTTTCAGTTGTAAATTAGTGAGATGGAAAATACCTTAGGATATTTACTGTAGGGGGACAAACTTTCTTTTCCATTCAAGGAGAATAGTGCAGCTACCAAACACACATCTTCTAATTTTAATACCTCTTCTCAACACAATTATGATTGTCTGCCCTTTTATTTTTTTCAGCACTTATATACATCTAGAGTTTTAACCACAAAATCAAGCTGTTCACCATAAGACTATGAGTAAAACTTAGAAAATAAAAATACCTATGGTATACACTTAATATACTGAGATAGCAATCACATGCCACATAAAGCCAGATATTTCCTTAATGTCATTGCATGCATCATTCAAAGCACATTACTTATAGGCTCATGTGTATATCCACACTACGATTTACCTTGGTGAGTCCTTTTTCTTGGGTATTATTATTATTTTTAATCTAATTAATGTATTCATTATGGGAAAATTTGCATAAAGACTCACTCCATTAATCATTTGCCCTACAAACAATCCTAAAGTAAGGAGAAAGCTAAATTTCACTGATGGAAATGAAATGATGCATGAAAAGAGAAGTTTAAAAACATATACAGTTATTACTGGTAACACACATTTTATTTCTTTTTATTTTTAATGTTTTATTTATTTCTAGGAGAGAGAGAGAGAGAGAGAGAGAGAGAGAGAGCGTGAGCAGGGGAGGGTCAGAGAGAGAGGGAGTCACAGACTGAAACAGGCTCCAGGCTCTCAGCTGGCAGTCAGCACAGAGCCCGACACGGGGCTCAAACCCACGAACCGCGAGATCATGACCCAAGCGAAAGTCGGACGCTCAACCAACTAAGCCACCCAGGCGCCCCTGGTAATACACATTTTAAACAATTGATTGCATTCTAATTCCTTACCTTAAAGGACACGATGGAGAATGGAAAGTGGGATAAACATATCAGAATGAAATGACACTATCTTACTTTACCTATAGATTTATAATGAAATACACATATCTAATAGTTTAGATATAAACTTTTTAGGCAAGAATGACAAAATTTTTAAATTCAAGTAGTTTTCAATTTCATTTTCAGGAGGTCCACAGACATACACAGTCAGTCATTCACATAAATGATTAAAGCAGGATTTTGCCTCTATTCCCTATACACACAATATGATAGGAAGGTAAACTGTCCTCTTCACAGAAGTGGTTGAAATTACACACACACACACACACACACACACACACACACACAAATACTCAACTCAGTGGAGGAATAATATGAAATGCCATTTATGAAGGATGTAAGAAGAAACATGAAATTTGGCAGTTAATAGAGAAAACTACTGTCTGAAGACTCAAGACAACATTTGGCAACTAGATAGTTTTTAAAATATAGGTTTTCCACCCGTGCCACACATTAGGATTAGCTTGAGGAACTTTATATAAAAGTACTGTTGCCAAAACCTCACTCCAGAGGCTTGATTCATTGTTCCTGGGCCTAGTCTTTATCAGAAACCTCCTAGGTGAAGAGTGAATGTAGAGGTGGTGTTGAGAACCACTCTCTTAGGTCCTTCTGATATATACATAATTACTTGAAAATGTACATGTAGTAGGAGACATGTTAGAAGAATCAATACCAGAATCTGATAAGCTGCCCGATAGGTGTATGATGATTTGCTAGGTTGGACGTGGTCACTTTGGGCCTCAGCCTCCTTATGCAAAAAAAATGGTTTGCACTAAATGATGTTTAATGTAGATTATGTAAAAGTTTAGCTCTAAAATCTCTGATGATGTAATCACTTATATATATCCATGCATTTATAAAGTTAGATAGGAGCCTATTGACAAAATTGCAGATAACTTATTACTCAAAGAACAGTTGTTGATATGGTTTATTTACTGGCAGTGCCTAGGTCTAAAAGGTAATAATATTCATTATAATATTTATAGGAGAGAATTATGATGAAATAGAAAATTTATATTTGATACTATAAAACTGGTTTAATTTTTAACTCTACCATGTATGTCTTGTACAGTCTTGTGCATGTGATTTGACCCCATTAAACTTTGGTATTTTTATCTTTATTTTTTTAAGTTTTCATTTATTTATTTATTTTGAGAGAGGGAGAGAGGGAGCATAGGTGGGAGAGCAGAGGGAGAGAAAGAGAATCCCAAGGAGTCTCCACACTGACAGTAGCCATTAAATTCATAAACCATGAGATCATGACCTCAGCTGAAATCAAAAGATGGCCGTTTAATCAACTAGGCCACCCAGTCACCCCTAGTGTCTTTATCTTTAAAATGGCAGTGGGTATGACAATGCATGACATTATTCAGAGAGCTCTTATGAAAACTGGAATGACATTTTATGTTTAAAATTCTTTTGTAAAATGATTAGACATGAAATGTTTTTAAGAACCAAAAGAGTTTTTAAAAGATAGGTGATAGAACATGATACTCTAAAGAAACCAGGAATGTACAAATTGGTAAGAAAGTCATTTGGACATGGTAGCTTTGGGCTTCCAGGGGACAGTTAATCTCATAACCCTAAGCTATTTTTTAAGATCATATGAAATATAATACACCCATGATTTAGTTTGAGGACTGCCTTTATTGTCTTTGGCTTTGTTAATTTTATCTCTTTTGGACATAATAAAATGGCTTTGTGAGATCAATATATCTCAGAATGAAGCAGGGGTAAGACCCTCAAAGAGTTGCAAGCATGTTGCCTTGAAGATTAATGAATATAAAAGAAAAATATTTTTCTGGATATATGGGCATGTTCTCAAGATCTATTGTCCAATCACAACACAACTGTGAAACAACACAAAGTGAGTTTTGAAGATAATTTCATTCATTTGTTCTCTGAGAAATTATTTACTGAGCACCTACTATACATTAGGCACTGATGAAACAATAAACAAAGCCCTACTCTCATAGAGTTTTCTTAGGACAGGAGAAGATATTACATCAAAGATAAACAATCTCATTAAATTATTCAAATACATTTCTAATTTTAAATGTTATGTAAGTGCTATAAGTAGTAAATTGCTTGAGAGCATATAACAGAGGGCATTTATGAAGAAGTCATAGTGTAACTAAGTTCTGAAAATAAGTAGGAGTAATTATCTGAGAGGGATGAGAAAGCGGTCTCTATAGTGGTAACTCAGGAATGTCTACCAGGCTTCAGATGGTTTCTGCCTTCGGATTCTAAATACATCCATTTCCTCTGTGGCGACTTGATAGTTTCTCTGGCTAGCGTCCAGGGGTGAAGTACCAGATGCTTCTCTAAGATTCAGATTTCAGTTTACTTTATCTAAATCCAAGGCATTTGGGTGTGGGGAATGAATAGTATTTCCTGGGAAAGTTCTAGTGTTTTGTCAATTCTTTTCTCACACATTTTAAACTTATAACCAAATTTTACAAACTGAATACAAAATCCAAAGAGAACTTACCTTTTTTTTTTTTTTTTTGGTCTTTTTGCTTTTCTGATCCCTAAATTTAGGTAACGTGCATCTTTGCTCGAAGGTGGGGTTGGGGTTGGAGGGGTTAGGGGGTGGTGATGGTAGTAGGCCAATATCTGCTGGAAAAAAAAAAAGAAGCACAGATTAACATATCTAAAACCTAGTCTGTTAGTTTGAAATTTTTTGTAGACATTTGAATGAATATGAAAAATAGCAATTAAATATACTGTACAAATACAGTGGTCAAAAAAGGGTTATGCTGAATATAGATATTTTTGTTGATGCTGTTTTCATGTATTGCTGATGAATAATATATATAGGTTGAACTTACCATGAAATGAATTATATATATATGTATATATTTGATATATATCTACTTGCTTTTTTCTTAACTTGCCATATAAATGACTCTGATTTTACAATGAGGACTATATCATGTACTATAGCATACATGTTTAACAAGACTGATCTAAAATTGGAAGACTATTTAGAATGTTTAGAATGTTCTAGGAGAATCCTTGAGAGTGCTGATAGTATCCATGTTCATTCCTTTAATTGTACAGAATTTCTGACCTCTGAGGAATATATTGGATGGTAGTTGTTGAACATGACAACCAACCTAATGAGCAATCATCCTCCCGCTATAGGTAAGAATAAATCATTAATAACATAATTGATATACTATTAACAAAATTTCAATACAGAGTCCACAGTTACTTCCTTTAAGCCATTTATGATATTAATATGTCCCTCTGGATAAGTATTTTTTGGATCTCATCATATTCTCCTCACTCACAACACATGGATCATGCCTTTTGATCAGTCACTTTGGTGTTTGGCTTCTATAAGAATCCTGAGGAAACAATAAAGATACCTCTTTCTTATTCAAGGATTATTTTAAATATTTCCAGAATAAGAGTATCAACCCTACACAAAATAAGGTAAACTTAGGTACAATTTATTGAGAAGAACAATCTCATGGATGCAAAATTAGGGGAAAAGGAACATAATGCAAGGAAAAAGTAAAATCCAACACATACACACACACACACACACACACACATCTACGCCTGTATGGAATTGAAAAAAGCTGAACACTAATTCGTCCATAGAATTGAAACTAATGGAATTTTCACCCTAGAAACATTATTTTATTCCTCAGGGGAAAATGTTGTAATAAAGCCTTTGTCCCTATATTCCAGGCCTTTAGACTTGGCTCTGCCAATTAGCTATACATTCTAGCTAAATTACTCAACCTTTCTGGGACTCGCTCTTCTTCTTTATTAAATAATATGTTGATTGGATTAATGGTTTCTGTCAAGAATTGCATAACAGAATCATTGAGGAACTGATTTTTTAAAGGCTCAACTCAATCTACAGAATAAAATAGTGCCCCATAAACTGTATTATTATTGTTTTGAATTTCAGAGGTAATTGAAATGAGCTGTTCATTTTGAGTCACTAGACTAAATTACTATCTCTTCCAGTCTCAATACTTTAGGAGTCTGTGGATTTGCTAAGAATAAGAAGAAAATATGTACCACTCTAATGTTAAAATTACATGCTTCACATGCTTGGTATCATTACAGCCACAGTATTTACCTTTTCACTTTTTAATGAAAAATAATGACAAGTGGAATTTTCATATTTATAGCCAGATTTAAACCCAATTCTAGGATATGTAGGGTGTGCAAGTTAAGAGTAACATGTATATAAATGCCTGTCTACATTCAGTCAAAAGGATTTTGAAAAGTTCAAATTATTATACTTTTACAACTTTACTTCATTAATTTGATTTTAATTCAAAGTAGATAATATTAAAAATTTGTTAAAAATATTTCATGTTTGAATGAGTGGACATGCCAATTTAACAAACCAAGCTTAATTAACAAAATTCTAAGATTTACTTTATTTGCATCTATTTATCTGTATACACATAAAAAACAAATTAAAATAGGAAAGCATGTAATTATCTAACCTAGAACATGGTCTCCACAGCTATAACCATTTCTACTTAAGTCCACTAAAG
Source organism: Hyaena hyaena (assembly GCF_003009895.1). Lineage (NCBI taxonomy): Eukaryota > Metazoa > Chordata > Mammalia > Carnivora > Hyaenidae > Hyaena > Hyaena hyaena. The sequence continues at coordinate 2,426,036 of NW_024080834.1, forward strand.
TTAATTATGCTCTAAAATCTCCTTTAAAATCAAATGAATTACAATATAAATATTGAACCCACATGCTTCCCTTTGCACCCGAATATGAAATCTATTTTGTTCTGCAAAATAGAGTGCTATATTCTTTACCTCTAACAATAGTTTTGAATAGATTTCACATATTTATGTATACAGAGCAGAATATATATTGAATGGTCAAGATTCTTGTCTGTGTGAGCAAGAGAATATCTTGCATTCACATAAATAAAAGGATTGCCTGCCTCTATGGTATTTGAAAAGGTTGCTGAAGCTCAGTGAAGTCCTCTTCATTAAAGAAGAACCCACGCATAAAGCTTCCATAAATGCAATGGAAACAAGACATGTTTTACTCTATTTAGCATTTATGCGGCATTTTTGAAAAGTGCATTTTTATTAGAGTCTCCTCACAACAGTCTTATGAGCTAGTGGTGTTATGCTCACTTGGAAATAGATAAATTAAGGGCCAGAGAAACCAGGTATTTGCTCAAGGTTATGTGGAAGCCAAGCAGCAGCAGAAGTCCAAATTGCCACTCTGAGACCTGACATTTCCTTCATGTTATTTTTCTTCTATGAGACACACCACCCATTTTTTTTCCTCAGAGGAAGCATTTTTAGGTAGAATTAGAAATATAGCATTTATATGTAAGGTTGGTAATTTACAGATAACGATTTTCAAAAGGCAAACAAAGACATGCTGTCACAGTATCGTTTATGAGTCTAAAACCTATTCTTAAATTCATGGAAACTCTACAAATCACATATATAACAGCTTATTATATGCATACTTAAGATCACTTGTATATTTTATATATTTCTGTATTATTTTAAGGTGGCTTAGAGTATCTGCTTTGTTAGGGGGAAAAAGAATAAACAAGTCCCCAAGACAGAAACTAATCACGTAAGTGAGAAAACAGGCAATGTTAGAGAAGGACCGATAGAAAATAATTGTTCTTAAATACTGGAATCGCATATTTGTTTAGATTTTACCATAGTCAAACATGACCTTATGGCTCTCAGGGATTCTGAAAGATTGATATGGCGTGAAGATAAATTCTAGCTTCTGCAATGTCAAACAAAAACCCAAGAATGCCCATTAGCTTCATTCAATTATGAATGAAGAAGCATGACTGCAAAAATGGCACATTTTTATACTGACCTAAACAAATGTCTCTTTCGGCTTTTGATAGTCCTCTTATATCCACCATAGAATACACACTTTTACGCTATTTTTTGTCCCGGTATAAATGCTTTCTACTTTTGAATTCTACCTTCCTTTCTTAGAACAACTGTTTTTCTTTGGACTACTTTCATTCATTACATAAGATATGGCCTGGAGCAGCAAGAACATGAATTTGTCCTCATGGAATTATTTTTTACTCTTTATATTCCTTCGAAGACGGTTATTATTGGGATAATGTTTTTCTATACTTAATTCTGCATTTTTATTTTCTTTTTGCCATCTCTGCACTCATTTTAGCAATTCCTAACTTTGTATCCAAATTTTGAAATATATAGAGAGGAACCAAGAGGGCTGAACACCATGGAAGGTTTTTTTTGCGTCTCGCAACCATGAAATGCGGTCAGATCAACACTAAACCTTCCCGCACACCTGGAAAACCGATCTGAGGATGAACACAACAATCTGCACAACCTGAACCGCAGAACTCAGCAGGTACACAGTGTGGAGAGGTGACCTGGGGGGGAGAGAAGGGCAGGGAGCTGTTTTTGCTTGAGGAGAGGGGATGGATGAGGGGTGGGGGGAGAATAAGGGGAAAATGACCCCACCCTAAAGCAGGGGAGAGAAAGTGAAAAATTGGAAACAGCCACAAGGACTGAACTAAAAAGGGAGAAAGGAAAGGGTTTAAATTCCATAAGACTCTAAACTGGGGAAGCACAGAGTCAAACTCCACAGCTTGATACCTGGTGGTGCTCTGGTGGGAAGGGTGATTCCCCAGGAGCAGACTGAAGTCCAGGGGCTCCTCAGGCCACACTGGGAGAGGCGGTTCCCCTGCTGGGAGGACATTAGGTACAGGCTGTGAAGCCACCGCACAGGCAAAGGCCCCAGGGGACACCAGAGAAAAACCACATTGGCTGGTGCTGGAACAAGGGTGAAGCCTGGTGCCAGACGTGTGCTGTTTTTCCACAGTCACTGAAACGCTGCTGCTACACAATCGCGTGAACTTTTTCTGGGGCGGGCTGGCACCCAGCCACAGTCTCTGGACACCGGCAGCAGCACGGTTCTGCGAATGTTCCGGGTGCAGCCGGCACCTGGCATTGCTCGCTGAGACCCTCCCGCAGAGCGTCAGAACAGGTCAAAGCCGCAGCTCCTCAGACGTGAGGGGTCGGCAAACACAGCCGCACCTGAGATAAAACTCAGGAGGGAGGTGTCACCTGGCAACCTGACGGCTTGGTCACGGATGGTGTAAAAGCAGGGAGTGGATGGAAACTGGAGACAAACGACTAGTGCGAGATTACTGATCCCGGAGAACAGAGTTCCAATAGCTGGGTAGCTAGGTGACGCCATTTTCACTCCTCCGGGCATGTGCGTACTCACTTACAAGGGCCACAACAATCCACTCCACTAAGCTAAGCAGCGCCATCTAGTGGAGAATGCAGCCATTACACTAAGCCCAGCCCAACTGGGCCACCAGGAATTCCAGGAGTCTCTCTGCCTGTTTAGTTTACAGACAATAAAGTGTTCATAGTTTGATTTCTAGGGGAAAATAATGTACTCTCAATCATATTTCTGTCTGTTCACCGGTCCATCTGTTCAATTTTCTTTTTTTGTTTTTGTTTTTGTGAGGGGTTTTTTTTGTTTCTTTTTCTAGAATTCAGAAAGAGAATAAATTTACTTTTATTTTCAATTTTTATTAAAAATATTTTTCTTTAATTTTTTCTACTAGATTTATTTACTTTTTGCTAAATTTTTCAAATTCTATTTTACTTCCATCATTTCATTTTATTCTGTTTCATTGTATTCGTTTTCTCAAATTTTCAAATGTTTTCCTTTTTTTCTTTTATTTCCCTTTTCTCTCTAATCTATCAAGCTCCTTTCAACACCCAGACCAAAACACACCTAGAATCTAGCATCATGTATTTGATTTGTGTGTGTGTGTGTTGTTTTTAATTTTTTAATTTTAATTTTTTTTACCTTATTAATTCCTTTTCTTTCTTCAGAATGACAAAATGAAGAAATTCACCCCAGAAGAAAGAGCAGGAAGAAATGACAGCCAGGGACTTAATCAACACAGATATAAGCAAGATGTCTGAACCAGAAAATGGAATCACAATAATAAGAATGCTAGCTGGGGTCAAAAATAGATTAGAAACCCTATCTGTGGAGGTAAAAGAACTGAAAGCTAGTCAGGATGAAATAAAAAATGATATAACTGAACTGCAATCTTAAATGGATGCCACATAGCAAGGATGGATGAGACAGAGCAGTGGGTCAGCGATACAGAGGATACACTTATGGGGAATAATAAAGCAGAAGAAAAGAGGAAGATTAAGGCAAAAGAGCATGATTTAAGAATTAAACATATCATGGGGCGCCTGGGTGGCTTAGTTGGTTGAGCGTCCGACTTTTGCTTAGGTCATGATCTCGTGGTTCGTGGGTTTGAGCCCCTCGTCGGGCTCTGTGCTGACTGCCAGCTCAGAGCCTGGAGCCTGTTTCAGTCTGTGACTCCCTCTCTCTCTGACCCTCCCCTGCTCACTCTGTCTCTCTCCCTCTCTCTCCTAGAAATAAATAAAACATTAAAAAAAAAAAAGAATTAAACATATCAGTGACTATTTAAAAAGGAACAACATCAGAGTCATAGGGACCTCATAAGATGAAGAGAGAGAAAAAGGGGTAAAAAGGTTATGTGAGCAAATCATAGTGGGAAACTTTCCTAACCTGGGGAAAGACACAGACGTCAAAATCCAGGAAGCACAGAGGGCTACCATTATATTCAACAAAAACCTATCATCAACAAGGCATATCATAGTCAAATTCACAAAATACTCAGGCAAGGAAAGAATCATGAAAGCAGCAAGGGGGAAAATGTCCTTAACCTATAAGGAAAGACAGATCAGGCCTGCAGCAGACCTATCCACAGAAACTTGGCAGGCCAGAAAGGAGTGGCAGGATATAGTCAGTGTGCTGAATCAGAAAAAATCTGCAGCCAAAAATTCCTTATCCAGCAAGGTAGTCGTTCAAAATAGAAGGAGAGATTAAAAATTTCCCAGACAAACAAAAATTAAAGGAGTTCATGATCACTAAACCAGCCCTACAAGAAAATTAAGGGGGAGTCTCTGAAGGGAGAAAAGACAAAAACAAAACAAGACAAAACAAAAAACAACCAAAGCAACAAAGACTAGAAAGGACCAGATACACTACCAAAAACTCCAACTCTATAAGAAACATAGTGGCAATAAATTCATATCTTTCTATACTCACTCTAAATGTCAATGGACTAAATGCTCCAATCAAAAGACATAGGGTAACAGAATGGATAAGGAAACAAGATCCATCTATATGCTGTTTACAAGAGACAACCTTTAGACCTCAAGACACTTTCAGATTGAAAACAAGGGGATGAAAAACCATCTATCATGCTACTGATTGACAAAAGAAAGCTTGAGTAGCCATACTATATAGACAAGCTAGACTTTAAAATAAAGACTGTAGCAAGGGATGAAGAAGGGAATTATATCATAATTAAGGGATCTATTCACCAAGAAGACCTAACAATTATAAACATTTATGTTCCATATGTGAAGCACTCAAATATACAAATTTTGAAATAATAAAATGTACAATATTGCTTCAAACAATAGCAAGGTGTTGAGCACAGACCTTATAACAGGTCTTTGGTTCTCTAAAGGAAGGTTTCTTTCTTTCATTTAAAAAAAATTTAATGTTTATTTATTCTTAAGAGAGAGAGACAGAGACAGAGAGGGAAAGAGGGAGAGAATGAATGGGGAAGGGGCAGAGAGAGAGGGAAACAGAACCCCAAAAAGGCTGCAGGCTCTGAGCTGTCAGCACAAAGCCTGATGTGGGGCTCAAACTCATAAACCATGAAATCATGACCTGAGCTGAAAGTTAGACACTTAACCAACTGAGCTAAAGGAATGTTTCTTAACCTCAGCACTATTGACATGCTGGGCCTGATAATTCATTGTTTTGAGAGAGACTGTCCTGTGCACTGCAGACTGTTTTAGCAGAATCCCTGGCCTCTACTCACTAAGTTCCAGGTGCATTATCCTTCTCTTTTTCCCAAGTCATGACAATAAAAAAAATCTCCAGTTATTACCAAATGCCCCAAAGCAAAAAGACAAAGTCTCTATTCTAAAAGGTAGTTCCAGTCTTTTCTCACCAATTCTATTGCTTATCATGTACTATCACAAGCCCATTTACTGAGATTATTTACGTCACATGTTGGCTTTCTCATCATTGGTTTATTTTTACCTGACATGGCCTTATACAACTTGGCTCTTGGTTATTTCTCTGATATCTCTGCATTTAGCTCATTCTGTTATAGCCTCACTGGCCTTCTTGCTTTTGCTCATACATGGCAAGCATCTAAGAGTTTTGTGCCATAGTGTCTTCAATGCCTTAGTCTCAATATCTACAAGACTTACTGCCTCACTAACTTGAAATCTTTGCTCAAATCTCACCTTTTCAACAAGACCTATCCTGAGTATTCACTAAATTATAGCACTCTCTTGCCATATTTCCAAATTCACTGATATTACTGTTATCTATAGTGATTTTACATTTATTTTACTACATAATTTTTTTTAAATTTTAACATGTCATCCAGTTTATTTTCATATTTATTGTCATTAACTGTTTCCTACATGAGAATGTAATTAAACTCCATCAGTTCCAACATTTTTGTCTATTTTATTCACTGCTATAGCAAGACTTCTTACATCAGGATCTGGCACAGATGCTTAATAAGTATTTGTTGAATTAATTGAGTAGTTAACACAAACATTTTTTAATGTTTATTTATTCTTGAGAGAAAATGGGAGAGAGAGAGAGAGAGAGAGAGAGAGAGAGAGAGAGAAAGCACAAGTGGGGGAGGGGCAGTGAGAGAGGGAGACACAAAAATGAAGCAGGCTCCAGGCTGCTCTGAGCTGTCAGCACAGATCCTGACATGGGGCTCAAACCCACAAACCATGAGATCATGACCTGAGCTGAAGTCATACATTTAACTGATTTAGCGATCCCGACATCCCATTTAAAAAAAATTCTTTTTAATTAACATAAACTTTTATTCCTCATTCCCCATAAGTCATATTGAGCCACATATAAATTAAATGTCAAAAAATTCTGTAACAAGTGCCATCCTTGTTTTGCTATAGAATAGAAAATAAAGCATGTACACACACATATTTAGTGACTGAAATAGTGACATAAATGTTCTATGATGAAACATAAAATGATAGAGGAAAAAAAGTTAAACTTTTAAAAATAAATTCTACTGATTATAACACAGGGACCTCCATTAGTGATCATACTCTGTGCTTTTTAAAAGAGTATAAAGAAGTATGTCCATATCCTATAAAACTATTTAGTCCTGATTGAAGAACATAATGTTTAGATTGCACACATTCACCAACTTTCACTCATCAAAGGCACACAATTGCATCAACTACATCCATGTGCCCTGCTTCCTCATCCCTTAATAATTTTAGTAGTTAAGTGGATCAAACAATAAGTTTCTGTCCTCTGATATCAAATGTTATAAGAGAAAAATCAATGAGCATGAAAACAATGATCAAGATGATTATATACAAGGGTGAGGGCTAAGAATGATTTTGTGATAGAAAACGAAGAAGCCATATTGAAGCTCTTAACAGAAGAACAAGAAGAGACCAACCATATATAAGAGATGAGAAGTTGAGGAGATAAAGCACTCCAGAGAAGGAATAAGCACATCTTCCTCAAGCAACTGAAGGAAAAGAATTGTGGCTGGGGCATATTTAACAAAGAGTGTTAGAGAGGTGGGTCAGGGGCAGTGACATTAATAAACATTCATCTTTTAATATCCGGATTGATAATTCACTTCTCAAATGATAGGTCATTTTTAGGGTAAATACAAAGTCCTATTACAAAGGTATTTTTTTCTTGTTTTAGTTTAAAAAGTCTTTTTGCAATTCTATGACTTAAATATTTACAACAAAAATGAGTATGAAGCTAAGAGAATCATCTGAAGAAGCTAAGAGAATAGAAAATTCCTCAGAAATCAATTTCCAAGGCAATTGTGATCAAGAACTATGCTTAGAAACTGTCAAACCTTTTCACTGCTACATCATGTAGAACGGGAGTGCCATGGTGATGATGATGAAAACAATGAAGATTCTTCTTTTTCTCCTTCTTCCTCCCTTTCTTCTCCCTCTTCTCCTCTTCTTTGTCCTTCTCTCCCTCCTCCGCCTCTTCTTCCTTCTTCTGCTGCCATTCAGCCTGTCATTTAGACAACCATTAATTCGGTAGGCATTGACAAGTGTTTCTATATGCCAGGAAATATACTCAACTTAAAAATTTTAAACCCATAATGTGTAACCTAGTAGCCTGCTGGTCATATATTTGGCCCAAGATGGTTTTAAGAAATAATAGAAACATTTACAAATAGTGTAACTACCCTAAACATTAAAATAAAAACCCAGAAAACAAACAAAAAAACCCTGGTAACACTAAGCTGATATTTCTATCATGCATCTGTCAACTAGAGCAGTTGCCTTTTTATAGAGATTAATCAGGAGAGCTTTGTACTGGTATCCCCATATACCTAGCCTGTTTTCACAGTAATGTTACTTACCAAGCCCTATAGCACTTATTTCTATTAAGCCAGTCCCTGCTCTGGAAAGACTCCAAGGCTAATCCAAGAAAAGAAGTAGCAGCAAGAAGAATAATGTTAAATTAAAAACTCTCTTTAGACCCTGAAGAGACCCTTTTATTTAATAAACAGGTTTATATACTACATCATTTATTTTTACTTAGGTTATCAGAAATTTTAGAGAAAAATATAAGTAAATAGACAACGTGTGGCATAATAATTTACCATTTTTGGTACTTTTATTGCATATTTTATTTGTTTTATTGCATATATTATTTTAGTCATCAGTTATCAACATTTATTGTATATCTACTATGTACCAGGGATGTGTATGCCTTTAATTTTAATGTTTCTATAACATTTTCTTTGGAAGAGTCAAAGAATAAAATATGGCTGATAAACAAAATATTTAGCCTATGGTATTTTGAATTTTATTAAGTGAATTTTAAAAGATTACACAATCCCTGTAATCTTTTGCCTCCCAAACTAAAGAAAGCCATGACCACAGTCATAATATCCCTAATGTATCCATCTCAGAGAATAAGCTGGGACCGAGACAAGTATCTCTGCTATGTCTTGTGAGGATGGTGAGGTTGTATGTAAAATGGTCTGCTTTCCTTGAGTGCGCTTCTTCTGTAAGCCTCTTGGGTATGTCAGATTCAATTCATTCAGTACTGATATAGAAGATTCAGACACGTACAAGAATATGCCTTCTGAATATGCTTTTATCAGTTATCCAATGCACAGGAGCGATTAACATGTGGAAGTTTTATCTTGAAAGATAACATCTTGTGTGTGTTTGGTCTGTGCCTATGAAACCTAAATACTCTTGACATTATAGCCTTCCTGAAAGTCTCAGTTATTCATGGCCATGTAGGAAATACAATTTTAAGGGAAGAAAATTAAATGCTATCATTTAATTTATAAATACTTAGGGTACCAGCTGAAATGTTTCAATTCTGCAAATATTAACCCAGTACTATTCATTTTCACATCTCCCGATTCCAGCCTAGTTTCTATCCTATTATAGATCTCTACAATATTTGATATTATATTAAAGATCTTCACAAATGTATCAGCCATAACAGATATCCTTTACCTTAGAGTCTAAATCCACGTTGCACCCTTAGCATGGAATACCTTTGGTTCCATTTCTAGCCAAAGTTGTGTTGCTTTTATTACCCCCTGTTAGCATTTTACTTTGAATTAGAGTTTTTAATTTTACAGATGTGGATGTTATTGTATCATTAGCAATTTGCAGGCAAATATCTTGTTTACTTATTTACCATTCTCATTTAAGAGGCTAGTATACAGAAAGTACTACACTTATATTTATAAGCTTGCATTCTGAGTCTCCTGCAGGGAATAAGGAAGTTTCACTTATTCATTTAGGTTTACTTATTTAAAAGTGTTTATTCAGTAGTTACAGTAAGTCAGGTACTATTCTATGTGTTTTCTATATATCAGTGTACATGGAAAATACATTACTGTGTTTTTGGAGCCTGTATTGTAGGAGGTAAGACAGATAAAAATAGGAAAACAATATCAATAATTAAACTATATGATATGTTCAAGGTGGTAAGTGCTACAAAAAATATGGGAAGTTAAGCAGGCAGAGGGTGTTGCAGTGTTAATTACAGCAAACAACATGTTCTACCTTGAGAACATTGAGAGATCTGAGCAAGCGTTGAAGGAAGCGAGGGAGTTGACCAAGAGGATATTGAGAGAAGAGCATTCAAGCCAGAGAGAGCATTGTTTAAAATCTCTAAGACCTGGGTGCACTAGACACATTCAAACAACAGAAAGGAAGTTGTGTTTGTGTGACGGGTGCTGATGGATACATAACATGGTGTTTTGAGTTCATAAAATGTAGGGAATTTAGAAAATTGTAAGGATTTTGGATTTTACTTAAAAGTGAAATATGAAGTCACTGAACAGTGCTGAGCAAACTTAACATATATTTTAAAAGTATCATGCAAAGTACTTTACTTGAGCTAGACTGTGGGGGAAGAAGACCAGAGAAGAACAAGAAAAAAATGCCAAGTGGCTATGATAGTAATTCAGATAAGAAATTATAGTGTCTTGATCAGGACAAAGTGATAAAAGTGGCTGTATTCCAGATATATTGGGAAGGTAGAATCTATAGGATTTTCTGGTGGATTCATATTGAGATTAAAGGAGTAGTCAAGGATAACTCAAAGGATTTTGCCTGGAAGGTTGGGTTGCCATAAATTGATGTAAGAAAAGATATGTGTGGAGGATGTTTGTGTGGGAAGATGGGACTCTAATTTTTAGACATAATGATATTGAGTTATCTATTCGATTTTAAAGTGAAATTGTTAGCAGCCTTTTGAATATATGGATATAGAGATTGGGTGAGAGGTTTTGGCTAGAAATAAAATGGAGGAGTCAATAGTATAGAGATAGCATTTAAAGACCTGAGACAAAATGAGCTTGCCAATAGAGCAAGTATAGATATTAAGGAAGAGTTACCAGGATTATCCTCTGAACTCTCAAATTTTAATAAATAGAAAAGGAAATGAACCAGCAAAGGAAAATAAGAAAGTATCATTATAGAGGAAAGAAACAAAAAGTTCAGTGTCTTGGAAAACAAAAAATAGAGAGAGACAGATCATTTGCTTTAAATGTTCTGATAGTCAGGACAGCTAAGGACTGGGGATTGACCACTGGATTTAACAATGAGGATGTCATGGTCTGGGAGAAGAGCAACTGTCATTAGTTGTAGGAGACAAACATCTACTGGAACTAGGTTTAAGAGAATATTTCACAACAGCAAATTGAGAAAGCAGATGTAAACAACTTTTCAAGGAGGTGGGTTTTTTGCATGTTTTTGTTTGTTTCTGTTTTTGCTAGAGGAGTAAAGATATCTGCATGTGTCTAAGGATGTGGCACGACATCCAAGAGAAGATTTTTCTTTTCTTTTTTTTAAATATTTTTATTTATTTTTAGGAGAGAGAGAGAGAGACAGCATGAGCAGGGGAGGGTCAGAGAGAGAGGGAGTCACAGACTCTGAAATAGGCTCCAGGCTCTGAGGTGGCAGTCAGCACAGAGCCCGACGCGGGGCTCGAACCCACGAATCGCGAGATCATGACCTAAGCGAAAGCCGGACGCTTAACCGACTAAGCCACCCAGGCGCCCCACCAAGGGAAGATTTTTCAAGGTGGATATACTCTCACCATGTTTACAAGCTAACACGAAGTACTGGTAGAAACAAGGATGTCTGGAGTGACATCCTTGAGTAGAGGAGAACCATAAAGGAAAGGATTGGGTCTACATAGGGGACAGGATATTTCAACTTTGGTTATAGATGAATTGGAAAGGTTGTGGCCGGTAGGACAGTGTTAAGTGGTGATGTGCATCAAAGTTTCCTTTGAATTAAGTATTTCAGTGAAGAGGGCACCAAGGTCATGAATAATTTTTGGTTTGAGAAGAAGGTGAAACCATTATCCACGAATGTGAGTGATAGTGACTCAGAGGGCATACTATGATACCCTGGCAGAATCATTGGTATATGTGAGGTTCAGGATCATTAATTTATAGTACATCAATCAGCAGGGTTAAGTTTTATCTTCATTCAGTTTTAGCTGCACAATGCGAAAAGAAGGTAAAACTGGCACTTACTGGGTGGTGGTATTTCCACATAGCTGCTACGAAGCCAGAGAAGTAAATTATTTTTTGGGCTTTTGATGTTGCGGTATGTTTGGGAAGGGGTGAGTGAAAACAAGCCACAGATAGAAATTAAGAAATCATAAAATAACACAGTTGCAGAAAACTGCCAACGATTTCAGCTCTCTTCTTTTACACTGAAACAGGTATGTCACAGGATGCCCAGAAGTGAATGGAAATTACATACCAGGGGCGCCTGCGTGGCTCGGTCGGTTGAGCGTCCGAGTTCGGCTCAGGTCATGGTCTCACCGTTCATGGGTTCGAGCCCCGCGTTGGGCTCCGGGCCGACAGCCAGCTCAGAGCCTGGAGCCTGCTTCAGATTCTGTGTCTCCCTTTCTCTCTGATCCTCCCCTGCTCACGCTGTCTTTCTCAGAAATAAATAAAACATTAAAAAAATTTTTAAAAAAGGAAATTACATACCATTCCTGGTTACATACCTCCCTGTTCATGTTGGTAAGTGTTACTGAAGGATAATGTTTTCTCATGGTCGGCAGCCTTCCAAATATTACATGAGAAATCCTGTTAATGAAAAATAATCAAAATCAAAATTCTCAAGAGAGACAGTATACTAGGGAACAATTAAAGTATGAAGGTCAATAGGCTACATTTAATACATACAAATGTGTTATATCCAAGAGCACAACCATTGATTGTTTTTCTTGAAGTGGACATATGCATTCTGATATTAAAAATACCTAAAACAGTATTCAAGAGTTGACTTTGGAGCACAATTTTATCTCTCAAGTAAGGTTTTAGATGGCCTACTATGTGCCAAATACTGTTTTAAGCATTGGAAACCAGTGGTTAATAACACAAAATGCTAACACTCATGCAGGTTACATTTCAGTAGAAGAAGGTGCATACAACAATAACCATATGAATGAGTTATACATCACATCTCAAAAAGCAAAAGGATGGAGAGAAAGAGAACATAAAAGAAGAGGCATAGAACCTCACATATACCAATGATTCTGCCAAGGTATCATTCCTCTTATAAGGAATGACAAGTTTTTCATTTTTTTTTTTTTTTGGTATTTGCTATTTTGTTTTTTGTTTGTTTTTTACTATTTGGTCCTCATTGAAGAATTCAGAGAAAAACTATTTTTTATAGCACTATCCGTTAATCGGTATAATTCTTCATGTCTCTCTCTCTCTCTCTTTGTTCAAAGCACTAACTTTCATTTTCTTTCTTCATAAAACAATCACATCTTAGGCTCGTATTTAGGCTTGTATTTAGGCCATACTGGATAGATAATGTAAACATATCTCCTATGGATGATTTAGCCCTATAGTACCATTCCCCTCATATCACCTATTATATTTTCCTCTGCTCATTTTAACCCAGTCACAACGGTTCCTTCACCGTATCCTGCCCAGCCAAGACACATTTCTTCTGAGGCTTCCCAGAAGGCTCTCTGGGTAGTCACTTTACCTTCCATTACACCTCATTTAAACTCTTAATTATATTTTGTTTGTTTGTCTCTGGTTTTTATTCTTCAATATAATATCTACAAGTTCTATTCACTTTCAGGCATGTAGTAGAGTTTGTTCATTTAGTTGTATAGAATATGTCATTCTATGACTATTGTACAATTTGTTTATCCACTCAGTGCTTGATGGATATTGGGTAGTTCCCAGTTTGTGGCTACTAACAATAACATTTACATATTTATACACATGTCTTTTAATCCTCAAGAGTACACTTATGTCGAATATATATGTATGTGTATATATATGTGTGTGTGTGTATATATATATATATATATATATATCTGTATATGGGATTCCTGGCTCTTAAGCTGTGCATATATTTTTATTATCAGCAGAAATATTACAGCCATCCAGCTGTAGTTGAATATCACCACCTCATATGTTTTTACTTAGTCATATTTTGTTAATAAGTGGTCCTAGAGTTGGTTCTGTGGTTGAATGTTAAGGACACAGGATCTTTTCACTGAAGAATCTTCTGAGTATTACATCTGAGGCTTGCCCTTCATAGATATCGGATAGCTGATGTAGCTTCAGGTATCGTGGCATCTCATAACAGAACCCAAGTCCAGAAGAAAAGAAAGGAACAAAAAAGTATTTTCACTTTGTGGATTTCTCTCCTTTCATGGAATGACAATTCCTGCCTTCCCAGAAGTCTCCACCAGACATCCTTGATCAGAAAATTTCCACTTCCTCTTTTAAGCCAATAACCAGCAAAGAAGAATGGACCCCATGATTAGTTTAGACTATTTAGAATTTATTCTGTGGGATGAACAATTTGACTGCCCTGAATATTGGGACCAGTTAGTAGATAGGAAATGCGAATGACTATTTGTTAGGCCAACAGATTCTATTACACAAAACACTTTACAATCTCTACTTACTCCAGTTTTCCCACTTCAGCTTCTACTCTTATTTTTCTACATCAGGGGTTTTAAGCTTTTGTATCGTTGTCCTCTAGGCCAGAGAATTCCTTGTTGTAGGTGTTGTTCTGGTCATTGCAGGATGTTTAGTAGCATTCCTGAGCTCTATCCACTAGGTCCTAGTAGCATTCCTCCCTCACTCATTTGAAGAAGCAAACATATTTCTAGATATCACCAAACGTCCTCTGAGAGACAAAGCTTCTCAGTTGGAAGTCAGTTATCTAGAGGTTTAGAGTAGAATGAAATAGAAAAGACATCTTGAAAAAGGGAAATTGTCAACAGAGTTAAATGTCCATCCAGAAGATGTGTGTGTGTCTGTATATGTATGTATACACATTATATATACATATACACACATTATGTATGTGTATATACACATTATATATACATACATATATGTCTATAGAATAAATTAAAGCACATGAAATAAGGTATCTCAGTGTTTCTGAATAATACACTTTCCAGTCACACAGAAGCAGTAAAATGCTTAATACAATTGCTGGCTCAGTCTGCTATAGACCTTAATGAGATGACTCATTCACTAATACAGAGAAAAAATAAGAAAAATGTGTGAAATATCAAAATACAGGAACAGTAGGAACTCCACATTTCCAGTTATCTCCCTTTAATGAGGGGGAATCTATGAGAAGTTTAGCAATCCTGGACATAGACTCTTTAGCAATCTCTAGAAATAGACTTTCTATTTTGCATATGTAGAGAATTGCATGGTGTTTAGTCCAATGCTGGTACCAGCCTTGCATCTCATGTCAACATACAGTAGGCTTCTGTCAAGCACAGGTCTTCCCATTCTCTCCATTGTTATCCAGTAGAGCATTCAGAGAAACAATCTAGTGGCCATTCTGGTTCTTGAAATAAAAGTCCAGCAATTATTTTCAGAATATACTTGTTCAATGTTTAGGCTCAAACGTTCTATGTTAGATGAATTTAAAGCAAAGGCACACTGAAAATCATCGTTCATTAATTTGGGGCAGACACTAAAGAATTAAAATTTTCAATAATACAGAAAGAGTTCTGCATTGTTTTGCACAAAGTTCAAGAAAAACTAGAGAATGATTTTTGCTCTACAGTTTTATATACTGTTCTAGCTACTGTTACTTTCTACATGTGGAACCAGTTGGTTGCTTAATGTCTAATGTTGTTATGTCTGAATTTCATTAGTTGTTTTTTAAAATTGATTTACTCTCTCCTGTTAATTATTTCTACTCCTCTGACAGAATTTTGCTTGTGATCTCATTGTATATTTTCATTTTATGTATTTATTTTTAATGTTTTTATTGTTTATTTATTCTTTTGAGAAAGAGACACACAGAGAGAGAGAGAGAGACTGAGCAGGGGAGGGGCAGAGAGAGAGGGAGACACAGAATCTGAAGCAGGCTCCAGGCTCTGAGCTGTCTGCACAGAGCCCTATGCAGGGCTTGAACTCATGAACTATGAGATCATGACCTGAGCTGAAATCAGATGTTTAACCGACTGAGTAACCCAGGTGCCCCAGTGTTTTTATTTTATTTAGATTAACTCTACAGTATTAATGTCCCATGTAACATACTTCGCAACCTAGTAAGTGATATGAGAAATTTTCTTGTTAGCTATCAACATTTTCAATGTTGGTAATTATTTACTCTTCAAAATCAATTGGTATGTAACTTTTGAAAGTCCAGTTTTGAAGCAACATATAATTCTTGGGGTGCCTGGGTGGCTCAGCTGGTTGAGCATCCAACTTCGGTTCATGTGATGATCTCAAAGTTCGTGAGTTTGAGCCCCACACTTGGATCGCTGCTGTCAGTGCAGAGCCAGCTCGGGATTCTCTGTTCCCCTCTCTGCCTGCCCTTTCCCCACTCATTCTTTCTCTCAAAAATAAACATTTTTTTAAAAGAGTAATTTTTAACCATGAAACAAATAAGAAATCTAGATGATAAACATAGTGGTTGTATGGCCAAATGAGACCTATCTGAGAATCTTGAACAATCCACTAACAAAGGGATTCTTATTATATACACTAAAACCTTGGATTGCAAGTAATTTGTTTCACAAGTATTCTACAAGACGTGCAAACATTTCCAATATATTTTAACTTGATAAGCGGGCATTGTCTAGCAATATGAGTAGTGCCTGATGCCAAATGTCACAAAAATCACAACTGGACCAGTGGTTCTCTCTTTCTCTCTCTCTCAGACTGCGGGACTGTGGGCAATCGTCAATGCAATGTCACATTTCTGCGAAACCCTCAAAAGGAAGCAAGAGAAAGTGTTATTGGATAGGTTCCTGGTTAAAGTTGCATGGAAAGAAAAAGATTCCATTGAGCCAATAGATAGAAGTGATTCCTTTAATGTCAGTGAAAGTCGTCCTACACAATAACCCTCCTATCTCTTGTCTCCCTCACACCAGTGGCGAAGGTTTTCAAAGGTAAGTGCAGGTTAATTTGTTTTTTTTTTTAAATGTTTTGTATTTTCTTTATTATTGTGTATTATATTATAATATGATCATTTTTATGTGCATATTTTGGGGTTGTAGAATGAATCATCTGAGTTCCTATTATTTCTTATGGGGAAGTTCACTTTTATATACAAGTGCTTTGGATTACAAGCATGTTTCCAGAATGAATTATGGTCAGAAACCACAGTTTTACTGTATTTAGTTTTAGGTTTATTTTTTCATAGTTAATATTATTTTGAAGGCTGCTTACTGTCTGTTTTCCCAAGAACGGAAAGAATCATAATTGTATTGGAGAATGAAGTCAGTATCATGGCATGTGAATCATCCTTTTTATCCTTTCTCTTTCCATTTACAACTACAATGAGTCAGCATCACCTTTATGGCAGAAGAGCTGGAGAGTCAAAGTCTTAAGTGGGAGTCCACGTGGCCACTAGTTCTGCAGCGGGAGGGACGTGTTGCTCCTTCTGAGGAGAAATCACACTTGTGGTGAGGAGAGAAAGGAAAGGAAAAACAGGAACATAAAGAGAACTGAGTGGATACGTTCTTGCTGTCTGACCCAGGATTCTGGCAAAAGGACTGCCTGAAAAACTCAGGGACACAGCCCACCCACCCTCCACTCGAGGATCTCTCTACTGGTCTTGGGTACACCCAAAGCCACAGGTGTCAATCTCACCGCCCACTCTGCTCCTACCTTTAAAAAGAATTTCGATCCAGCAGGGTTTTAGTTTGCTTATTTTGGTTTTTGTTTTTAATGTACTTGTTCCCAACCTCAATGGTGAGTCAGCGCTGGTAGGAGAAACCAAAAAATTGTGCTATATCGCCACCTCCTGGGAAATAAAAGGAAAGCTCCTAACTACCAACTAGTACCGAGTCAAAATTATCAAAACCTTGCTAAATAAGAAAGATACTTGCTACTTCAAAAGTGACGACTGAGACACTTTTCATTTAATAGCATGGAAAATAACGGTAACAGTATCACACAGAAAAATTAGAATCTTCTAGCAACTGAATCTACAGACACAGAATATTGTGTTCTAACTGATAAAGAACTTAAAATAGCTGTTAGGGGGCACCTGAGTGGCTCAGTCCGTTAAGTGCTGACTTTGGCTGAGGTCATGAGCTCACTGCTCCTGGGTTGAGGCCCACATGGGGCTCTGTGCTGATAGCTCAGAGCTTGGAGCCTGCTGTGGATTCTCTGTCTCCCTCTCTCTCTGCCCCTTGCCTGTTCATACACACACACACTCTCTCTCTTTCAAAAATAAAGAATCAATAAAAAATAAATAAATAAAAATAAAATAGCTGTTATGAAGAAACTCTGAGATACAAGAAAACTCAGAAAGGCAATCCAATGATCTCAGGAGTAAAATTAATGAATAGAAGGAGTACTTTACCAAAGAGATTGAAATTTAAAAAAAGGAACCAAACAAATTTTGAAGTTGAAGTACTCAGTAAGTGAAAAGAAAGAATATGTTAGAATGTATGTTAGAATGTAAGGGAATAAGTGAGCTTGAGGATGGAAATACAGAAATTTCATGGAGAAGGGGAGATGCATCTAAGAAATCCTACAAGAATTTTCAGACTTCCTTAGCAGAGTTAACATAATATTAGTGGGTGTATCCATTAGAAGGGAACAGAGAGTGTATTTAGAGAAATGATAGCTGAGAACTTCCCAAACCAGGGGAAAGAACTAGATAATAGAAGTTCACAAATCTGATAGAACACTATTGCCTCAGGGGCACCTAGGTGGCTCAGCTGGTTAAGCGGCCGACTTCGGCTCAGGTCATGATCTCACAGTTTGTGGGTTCAAGCCCTGCATCAGACTCTGCTGACAGCTTAGAGCCTGGAATCTGCTTCTGATTCTGTGTCTCCCTCTCTCCACCCCTCCCCCACCCCTGTTTTGTCTCTCAAGATTAAATAAGTATTTTAAAATAAAAAAAAAAGAACACTATTGCCTCAGCCCAAAAATACCTTCTCTAAGACACATTATATTAAAACTATCAAAAGTCAATGATAAAGAATTATAAAGGTAACTAAGATTTTTAAAATAATAAAATAAAATATAAAATGTAAATGAAGAAGATCGTAAACTACAAAGAATGCCATTAGGCTACCAGCAGATTTCTCTGCAGAAATTCTATAGAATCTCCAGATGTTGCTTGCAATGACAAATTCAGAGCTGAAAGATAAAAATTGCCAACCAAGAGATTTTCTCCTGGGATAGTTATTCTTCAGATATGAAGGCGAAATAAAGGTTTTCTCAGAAAAACAAAAGCTGAGTTCACCACTACTAGACCAACCTTATAAGAAATGTTGAAAGGAACTCTTCAAGCTGAAACGAAAAGATGAAAATACACAAAACTCTGAACTAGAAAACTGTAACTCTTTTTTTTTTTTTAGAATGGCATATTAAACAACTCTGGCATAAATGTTAAAGAAAATGTGTATTAAAATAACTATAGCTACTACAACTTGGTAATGAAACCACAGCATAAGAAATTAATTTGTGATATCAAAAATATAAAAGGGGATAAATAAAAGGATGGAACTTTTAGGTGGGTGTATCCATACTTATATCAGACAAAGTAAACTTCAAGTTAAACAGGGCTACAAGAGGTGAAGAAGGTCATTATACAACAATAAAGGAGTCAATACATCAAGAAGATCTAACTATTATAATCACTTCCAGTACTCACGCACTGACATCGACGAAGCAAATTCTAACAGGGGCACCTGGGTGGCTCAGTCAGTTAAGTGTCCAACTTCAGCTCAGGCCATGATCTCATGGCTAGTGGGTTCAAGCCCCGCGACAGGCTCTGTGCTGACAGCTCACAGCCTGGAGCCGGTTTCAGATTCTGTGTCTCCCTCTCTCTCTGACCCTCCCCTGCTCATGCTGTCTCTCTCTCTCTGTCTCTCTCTCAGAAATAAATAAAAACATTAAAAAATATATTTTAAAAAAAGCAAATGCTAACAAATGTTAAGGGAGAAATAGACAACAAAACATTAAGAGCAGATGACTTCAGTACTTTACAATCAGCAATAGATATATTGTCCAAAGAGAAAAATCAAAAAGGAAACATTGAAATTAAATTATACCAAAGACCAAAGACTTTGCAGATATATACAGAACATTCTATCCAATAGCAGAATACACACTCCTCTCAAGTGCACACGGAACAGTCACCAGGATGTGTCTTTGTGATAATACACAAAACAAATAGTAGAAATTTAAAAAGATTAAAATCATACCAACTACCTTTTCTGACCACAATGGCATGAAACCAGAAATCAGCAAGAGGAAAGTGAGATGTGAAAAGTAAACAACACATTTCTAAATAACCAGTACATCAAAGAAGAAATAGAATGGGAATTTTTTTAAAAAATCTCAAAACAAGTGGAAATGGAAATACAACATAACAAATACTGTGGGATGCAGCGAAAGCAGTTCTGAGAGGGAAGTTTATGTCAATAAAATGCACATATTAAGAAGTTAGAAAAATCTCAAGTAAACAATTTAAGTTTACACCTGAAAGAACTAGAAGAAGAAGAGCCAATTAAGCCCAAAGTTAGAAGAAAGAAGAAAAATAATAAAGGTCAGAGTGAAAATAAACACAGACCAAAAGAACAATAAAAAGCACTAATGGAGTTAAGACCTGGTTCTTTGAAAAGTTAAAACTGGCAAAACTTTAGCTAGACTAAGGAAAAAAGGCAAGACCCAATTAAAAACAAAAAAGGAGACATTACAACTGATACTACAGAAATGCATAGAATCATAAGAGACTTCTATGAGCAATTATATGCCAAAAGGTTACATAACTTAGAAGAACGGATATATTTCTAGAAGCACACAACTTATAAAGACTGAATCAGGAAGAAATAGAAAATCTGAATAGACTAACTATAAGTAAACAGAGTGAATTATGAATCAAACTCCTAACACGTGAATTCCAGGATCAGATGGCTAGTCACTGGAGAATTATACCAAACATAGAAAAAAGTAATACCAATTATCAAACTCTTGCAAAATATCAAGGAGACGTGAGCATTTCTAAACTCATCTATGCAGCTAGCATTACCTTGATACCAAACCAGATAAAGATACCACAAGAAAACCATAGCCCAATATTCCTGATGAATATAAATGCAAAAATTCTCAGTAAAATATTAGCAAGCAGAACTCAAGAACAACATTGAAAGGATTATACATTATGGTCAAGTGTAATTTTGTTGGAATATTTTATGGTGGAATATTCCAGTTAATTTGAATGCAGTTTAAGTGCAAATGTTCAGACTGATAGTTACCACAATCCAAATATCACATTGCACAGCACCTTTTGTCATCATAGAATTAAAAACAAACCCACAAAAGTAAAATGTATGCACCAAATTTATCTATACACACACACACAAGCAAACACACACACACACAAACTCAGGTGTGTGTGCAAAACCATGACTGAGTGCTAATTAAGAAGAGAAAAATGTGATTTTTTATTCTTTCAAATATTTCATAGACTTATTGTAAGAGATACAGATATAACATCAATTAATAAAACATACATTTTTACTAAATATGGAAAAATAGATGTAATTTTGCTAAAACTACATTTAAAATAATGCCATTTCAGAATGGAATAATTTCAGAGCTGAATGCAGAAACTGAACATTTGTGAACAAATATATGCAGTATTAACAGAGTCCATGTTCTATGTTGGTGCACTTAGCAGTTAAACTGTGAAATTTGTATCTATAGCTCAACTTTGTATAAAATCATACTAAATCTAATTGTATTTTGAATAGGAGTTCTCAATTGTCAGTATTTAAGACATTTTTTCCTGCATCACCAGTTTACATTTTATGCTACACGCACCTGTCTTTCACCACAGGAGATGCTCATGCTTATTAAATCAATTTCACCAATAAGAATTCTTCTTTGCTCAAATTAAATTTATGAAAGAAAACAACCTTTAAGAACTATATCCAGCTATTGAGAATTCCATTTATTTTGTCCAAACAATATTCAATTATACTTTACTATTCCTACGGCATTTTTGGAGGTGAGATGGCAGTGTAAAACACAGCCATCAAAAAGTACACATAGTTATCTCTTAAGTTCCTATAGCTAATTATAATTTTATTCTCACATAAATTATACACCTCGGTCTCTGTGGCTTTTATTTAGATTTAGACAGCTTCCTGCTCACATCAGGAAGAAAAGCTATCAAATAGACAGATTTCTTGTTCTTCCTTCCACCCGAAAGCAATGAATTTCCCAGGAGACAACCCACTGGAGACTTTGAGTTAGCAATGGCTTTTGAAAGTTCTCTTTTCCTCTGTTGGCTGACTCACAGTGGGTATTCAGCAAAGCTACATCTTTCATTGATCCCTTATGATCACTTGTAATTGAAGAGGTTATGGCAGATGAAGAATTAGCCCATTCTTCTCTCTGAAAGTTTTGTGGAATAACTTTCTTCCTTAAAAGAAAACATGGGGTAAAAAAAAGGTACTCACATCAAAAATTTAAACATCATTATTTTTTATTTAGAAGGGCCTAATATGTATATTAGAATGATCACACACCTGTCTTTTTGTCACATGTCTCATATGTTACAAAGACGTATTAAGTAAATAAAATATATTGAGTACTCTTTCATTTTAATGAAAAAATAATCTGTGCCATAATCAAATGGTCCAGAAATTAAATAATTAGTGCAATGTTAAAACATTTTGATCTCTAAAAACACAGTTTTGCTGTAACATTAGAATCACAGAGTGCTATCAGTTCTTCATAACAAAGTAATAGACAGAACACTTTTAGAAACAAATTAACATAAGTATATATCCAATGCTAATTTTGCCCTAGTGTGAATATTTAAATATAAGTATTTACTCACATTCACGGAAGAACATTTTCATTTATTTAGTTTTTTCCTTTTCTACATTTTAAATAAAATGTATATAAAATGTATAACAGATGACTTGATATACATGTACATGGTGGTATAATTACTAGTCAAGCTGATGAACATCTTTTCATATCACTGATGTTTTTTGTGTGTGATTAGAACAACTGAAATCGACTCTCTCAGCAAATTTCCAATATCTGATACAGTATTATGAGCTTTAGCCTTCAAGCTGTACTTCATACCTCTGGGCTTATTCATCTTTCATAACTGCAACTTTGTACCTTTCATTGATTTTTGACAAAATATCATTTAAGTCTGTAAGAATGAAATAGGAATAGCACTAAACAACTTATGGCCACAAAAAAATGAAGAGCATTTAAATATTTCATTGTAAATTTCAAAATTGGGGGGAAAAAAGCATGATGAAGACTAACAAAAACTTTCAAACTTTCAAACATCCTAATAAAAATATTTTTATTAGGATGGATTCAAAGAATAAAAGTAGTGAGATAAAATTTACAGCTGTTAAAGAAAAGCTTTTTATTTCATTTCAACTGAGTAATGGTTGAAATCAGCTTGCTATGGAATTTAGATTCTACTGGATATGTTTCATAGTAATGAATGTCTCTTTTAAAGTGTCAATGTTTAGGGGCACCTGGGTGACTCATTCATTTAAGTGTCTGCTTCAGTACTGTTCACGAGTTGGAGCCCCCTGTCAGGCTCTGTGCTGACAACTAGGAGCCTGGAGCCTGGTTCAGATTCTGTGTCTCCCCCTCTCTCTGCCCTTCCCCCGCTAGTACTCTGTCTTTCTCTCTCTCAAAAATAAATAAAACATTAAAAATTAAAAAAGTAAAATGTCAGTGTTTAAAATACACCAGATAGTCAATTCTTTGTTACTATTTAAACTTCAAACATAAAAATAGAAACCAATATAAAAGTATATGATGAGAGATCAAAGGTTTCATAATTATTTTTAGAAGTCATGAGAAAAAAGATTTTGCAGATCTTTGTGTTAAGTCCCCCAAACTATTGATTCTGTCCCCCAAATCTATCATAACTGCCAACCCCTCTTCATTCCCATTTTCAGCGCTTTAGTTCAAGCCTACACTGTCTGGTTTCTCATGTTGATTATTAACGTCCTTCACAGGAACATCCCTCACACCCTTGCCAGAGTAAACTTTTGAATAGAAAATAAGAAAACATAACCATGTCATCTGATGACATGTCATCTGATGATCAGGTCTTTCTTTTTTTGGCAGGATTTCCCCCCTTTTGAAAAGCAATCATGCACCAAAGCCTAGCTATGTATCTGCATGTGTGCGTACATTTTTAACAACTACCCAAAAAAGTGCAGAAATTGGTTAAACAGAGGAGTGAATCCTAAAACTGCACCTGTTCATTCTTGTTCACAGACAAGCCAGAGGCCCTGAGGCTTCTGTGGAATAATTGGATCCTATGGAACATAATTTGAAAACCACTCTTTATGCTGATTTGAAATCTAAGCTTTGAGAGCTATACAAGGACTTTCCTAATCTGATTCCAGGAATATGTTCCATTTCAACCTTACCACTTTTGCACATAAGCCTTTGTCATAGCCATGCATAAACGGTTCTATTTTCAGAAACATACCACTATGTGGTACATCTCTCCCTCTATATACTCTTTCCCTCTGCCTGAAATGACATTTTCTCCTTTACCCTTCTATTCTAGGTTCCTTTAATACTTACTGCAAATATCTGAAACCCTCCCCTAGTATATATAAGAGTGTTAAGTATACTTCTCTCTACTCCTTTTGTACTTTGTCCATAATTATATTTTAGTGTTTATTATGCTTGTTTTCATCTTTATTCTCCCTGATAGTCTACATCTCCTGAATTATACTCTAATTATCACTATGTGCCAGCAACTCACAGGCTTTCAGATACTTAGTAAGCACTTCATAAATGTCTAATAAATCCAGCATATTTTTACTTTAAAGGGTTGTATGACTGGAGCGCCTGGGTGGCTCAGTCCATTAGGCATCCGACTTCAACCTCAGGTCATAATCTCACAGGTTCATGAGTTAGAACCCTGCATTGGGCTCTGTGCTGACAGTGCAGAGCCTGTTTGGGATTCTCTCTCTCTCTCTCTCTCTCTCTCTCCCCCCCCCTCCCTCTCTCTCTGCCCTTACCCTGCTCATGCTCTCTCTCTCAAAACAAACAAACACACTTTAAGAAAACAAAGGGTGGTACGATTTAAAGAAATTCTTTTTATCTTTAACTCATCAATATTAGATAATCTATAAAATAATTGATATATCTAACAATATTCTATAAATAAAAATATTGAGGATTGACTCTAACTGATATATACCAGGCACTCTGCTGTGTGTTTTATATGCATTACAACATTTAATTTGCTTCTGACATTATAACATAGGTACAAATAGTAACCACAGAGAAGCCTAGGCCTCAGAGACTATCTAAATTACCCAAAGCTACACAAATAGAAAATGACATAGTTGATATTTAAGCATATTTTCTCAGACTACTGAATGTCCTTTTTACCAATAGCAGTAATTCTAAATCAAAGAGTACTGGATTTCTGGCATGCTGCAGGTGCTTATATACAATTTATTTCAACAAAGAATCAAAACAAAAGTAATTTACCAAACTAAATTAACATTTATTTTCAAGGTTTGTTCATGTTATCTCTGTTTATAACAAATGCTACCCAATGCTTTCCTCAGTTAGAAGTATTGTCTGCAGTAAATCAGAGCACAGAGTTACTGAACCTATTCAGTTCAGTTCACTTGTTCAAGATTCAGTGCCCAGATGATGTCAGTGACAGTATCTTTCTGATATTCCTCAACTTATTTTTTCCTTCCTGATTGCAAAGTGATCATCTAGTTTCAAACATTAGATCGATGCAGAGGGCAGGATGAAGGAGACAAGGGCAATAACAATCAAGCCTATTTCTTTTATCAGAAAAGCAGAAGATCTCCCAGAATCCTTGTTAGACTTCTGCTCTCATCTTCTTGACCAAACTGAGTCACACGACATCTCACTATGAGTTTCTGCATGTTTTCCTTATCACCTGTTTGCGATTTCTATACGTGTTGGTTCAGTTTATCTGCCTTTGTTATTTTATTTTTCAAGCGCATCATCCTTTTAAGACCCTGGAACTTCCACATGACAAATTTATCCCCTAAAAATTCATCAGACTTATTTTACAATACCAGTACTATCTTATATAAGAGATGTTTCACTTGTGTGCAAAAATTTATTCATACAATGATTTCTGCCTCTGCCTTGCATAGGAACAATGACTAACTGTATATACAAATATTTGTAACTCAGAAAAGGGGCCAGAACCCCAAGGTAGGAAAAATTATCTTTAATATCCAAAAAAGCTCACAGATTTTCTGCCTATTTGCTACAAATATATATTTGCTGTCATAGAAATTTCCTTCAACAGTTAGAGTCTGGAGATTATAACTCGATAAATGTACAATATCAATCATGAGTTTTGTTTTATTTCCAAGTATAGAACATTGTAGAGGCAGAATACTGGGAAAAGTCCACTTAGATATAGGAAGTTATTATTACAGAAGCTAGAACTGTGCTAGGCAGTAGATGGATTTAAAAAAAGTAGGTTCAGAAATTATAAAAGCACCAAAGCATGCTTAAGTCCAGCCTTTCATACCATAAAACACACACACATATATACACACACATGCACATACCTTCTACCAAAGCATTGTAAGCAAATATTAATTAAATAACATAGTCATGGAGTAGAGGGATGGGTTACATAGGTAACAGAGACTAAGGAAGGCACTTGTGATGAGCACTGGAAGTATTGACTCTATATCATATAACCTGAAACTAATATTACATGGCATATTAACTAAACTGTAATTTAAATAAAAACTTTTAAAAAAACCCAAATAACATAGTCACAAAATGAAGTTAATTGCATATTCAGAGTGTTTTTTAAAAAATCAAGGGCACCTGGGTGGCTCAGGAGGTTAAGTGTCCGACTTCAACTCAGGCCAAGATCTCACAGTTTGTGGGTTCAAGCCCCGCATCGGGCTCTGTGCTGACAGCCAGCTCAGAGCCTGGAGACTGATTCAGATTCTGTATCTCCCCCTCTCTCTGATCCCCCCCCCGCTCATGCTGTCTCTCTCTCTCTCTCCCAGAAATAAATAAAACATTAAAAAAATAAAAAATAAATTAAAAAATCATACAGACATCTTCCATTTTAGAAAGATTTTCATAAAAATAGTTAATACCTTAGTGGTTACACTTATTAAAATTCCATTATCTAGAAAATTCACTTTCATGAAATGACTTTTTTTTCTGATAACAGACCAGTATGACATTAGTATAGATACCTTGTAAGTTCTAAGTTCTCAAAGGAACTCACATTGAATACATAATATATAATTCGTCATCTGATGTTACTAAAAAATGAGTAAGACTGGTAAAGCAAAGGCATGGTAAATTGATTTTAGTTACAGAAACCATGCATTATTTATTTGGCAATACAGCCAAAATTAAGTTTCCTCAAATTAACCCATATGTTATTATAAAACCAATATGCTAGTATTTTAAAAGGTGACATCCTACTTAATGCATATTTATCTTAATATTAAGTATTAACTGTTATAAGAGACATTTAATTTAATTAATATTATATCATTATAATTTTAATACATCCAGTATTGTACAAATATTAAATTGCTTTGAAATATATTGCTTTTTCTAAAAATCACACATATAAAGAAGAAACTAATAGATTCATTTCAGATTGTTTCATATTTTCAAAAGTTTCCATTGTGATAGAGCTTTGATGGCTCACATTTTGAAATGATGAAAAGAATAAAAAAGCCCTTTGTTTTTTTGTTTGTTTGTTTTTCTTTTTGTTTGTTTTTCCTATGCCTTTACTTTAATATGTGTATTGCTATCTAGGAAGAATTTCAAATAATGCATGTTTTGTTTACCCCAGAAAAGGTCAAAATGAAAACATGTTATCTACTACAAAAATTGCTCTTAGGCTGCCAGTAAGACATATTATTTTTACTTTACTTTTATAGTATTTTTTTAAAAACAGCAGTTTTCTACTTACAGACCTTGACCTCTACATACAAACACTAAAGAACAAATTAAGTAACATCACTTTGAAATGTGATACAATAATTTAAGAATATCAGTATTTCCCTAACAGTACAGAATCTCAAATATATTCAGTGCTATGGAAGCATCTCATGAGGATATTTGGATAATATAAAGTCTGCAAATTTTATATTTTTCTTAATTCTTCAGTTAAATAAAGGAACAGAGTTTCCATTACCATAAAGTTAATTGTTGCTACTCTATATAGTGAATCATTAAAAACCAGAATTACCTAGTTTTTCTTATAGGAAATATATTCCTTCTATATATATTCTTTATGTTTTCTTAAGGATCACATATTTATAAAACAATGTATGTATAACTCATTAATTATTTTTAAATTTAAAAAAAAACTTTTAATGGTTTATTTATTTCTAGGAGAGAGAGAGAGACAGCGCGAGCAGGGGAGGGTCAGAGAGAGAAGGAGTCACAGACTGAAACAGGCTCCAGGCTCTGAGCTGGCAGTCAGCACAGAGCCTGACGCGGGGCTCGAACCCATGAACCGCGAGACCACGACCCAAGCGGAAAGTCGGACGCGCAACCGACCAAGTCACCCAGGCGCCCCATAATTATTTTTAAATTTTTAAACAACGTATTTTTAAATCTTCAAGAAAGTTAGACTCTTAGAATGGCTAAACAAATCAGTATTAATTTTTTTCATATTCTAACCAAAAAAGTAATACTAAATAGGTAATATATCTCTTATTTTAGGGCTGTTCTAGATTTGTCTTTCTAAAAGACCATAGGTAGAAGTTCTCTTTTGGCTGGTTTATAGCATCCATCATGCCCAAAACTTTATTAGGAACTGTTGGAAATGCCAGCCAAATTCAATGCATACTATGCTTAGAAATTGATTATGACTCACTCTAATTAGTTAGCTGGTCAGTCATTCATTCATACAACACACATTTAATTAGTACCTATTATATAATAATAGAAATTTTTCTAGGTACTCGGGTTTCAGTGATGATCTCAATAGATGTAATTCTTATCTTCAGATAGTTTCCTGTCCATTAACCCTTCCAAAAATCAAATGGATAAGTGTGGCATTGCTTATTGTTCTTAGCAATTGTGTTTTACTTTTTAGACTTAAATCCTTAATAATTACTTAAATTCCCTATTAGGTTATTTTTCTGGAGAATAAAATACAGAATACCTTTCTGACTGTAGCGTGTCTCTTTAAGATTCCTGATTGCCTAATTGGTACTAGGTTAATGAAAAATATGTATGATAAAGTTAGAAATCTCATGAAGTGAAAATTACAAGACAGTACCAATTTCCTTAGGAATGCATTGAAGTAGATACATTATTGGGTAATAATAGCGAGGAGAGGTTTGGACAAAGTAACATGGATATGGAAGCAGTAGCCAAGAAAGAGGACGCCAACCAGCTCAGAGTCCTGAAACCCACAGAGAAAAAAGAGTACAAAGTCTGCTCCGCGAGGGTGGGGGGAGCAGGTACAAAGAGTACTTCAGAGGTATGGAAAAGGCAGGATTGACTTTAGGTAAGAAAATATCAAGTTATCGAGGTGATTTTCTAGGAGCTACAACAAGTAGCAAAAGGAGAAAGGAATAAGAAAGAGGGAGCATGCTCACAAAGATTTCTAAGAATAAATTAATAGAGGAGATTTCACGTTTTTTGGCTGATTTTGGAACGTAAGGATTGGGAAAAGCTAGTGTTAAGAGGTAAACAGAGAAAACACTCTACAACTAAACAACTCTGGGATTCCTTGGGGTGAAATTGGATTTCCGTTACTACAAAGTCTCTTATTCATCCCAAAATGTCATGATAAGTCAGGCCTGTTTGCCAGCCTAACACACACACTCTGAAACAGGATTAAACACCAGATTTGTCATACCAGGTCTATAACTGATTTTTTAGGTAAGAGATATAAATCATCACTATGTTTCCTACCTACGAGAGGCTAATGGCATCCCCATATCCACTATTCCCTGAGAATCCTGAGATTCTTCTGGAGGGAGGTGATAACTGCTACATTTCCCACCCTACCTAAAAACAGAGATTCCTCCTATATAAAAATGGCTTTATAGCAGTCATAGGGCTCAAAGAATGATTTTCTATGTGCCTCTTTCTCTCACACATCTTTGTTCTTCCACTTACCAGCATCAATATGAAATTTTACTTTCTTCCAAATCTTAGCAATAGTTTTTTTTTTCCATCCATGCATTTTTTCTTCCCCACTCTTGAATTTAGTTAAGAATTTAGAATTGTGCCTTAAGCTATTTCATCTTCTTTAGATGGTGTGCACAAAACATTATGTAATACTTGGAATTTGGAAATTAAGCATATAACGATTGTGAGACTTTTTAATATCATGCTAGATCATGTCCTAATAATCCTCTTTAATGGCCATCTGTCGTTCTAGTGGAATTTACTTTGTTGAAATAACTTCACAATTGATAGGGATTCAGCTGTTTTAGCATCCTGTATAGTTACAGATTAAGTTTGCAGGAAAGTGTAAGGTGTGTTAATAGTTTTTCCTTTCCCATAGAAAAGTGACCTCAGCAGTTACGGTCCCCTTGTGCATAACTTAGTAATCATCTCTTGTTACTTGCTCTTGTTAATTGTGTATATCTGTTTTTTTCTTTTCTTCCTTCCCCCCCCCTTTTTTTTTTTTTTTTTTTTGATAATCTCAGGTCATTCTGCTGAGATAATCACTCAATGGGTTAAATAAAACTTCAACATGTACTCACCATCTCTTTGTGTGAGAACTAGGCTATAACAATTTGAGAAATGTTCTTCTACAAAGCTCTTGAAATATAGAGTGTGTGTAACAGGGGATTATGTTAAGCAGGATTAAAATGGAACTGAAGTCCTTCAGGTCATTGGAATAGTTCCCTTAATGACCTCACTCTCTGCATCTCAAATTTTAAGTATGATTCCTTGGAGATTTTCCTGCCAAATTGATTTGAAATCTCCCTGTGTCTGATTTAGAGATAAGAGTTCTGATACAATATCAATTTTCACAATTCATCTATACAAAAATCTGTACAATGTTCTAAGACACCCCTTCCTTCCTTCCTTCCTTCCTTCCTCCCTTCCTTCCTCCCACCCTCCCTTTCTCCATTCTTTCCTTCTTTCTCTCTCCATTTTATTTTGTCCCAATGTTCTATATTTTGGGGACCTTGATCATATGGGAATTTCTAAAACCTACTTAATGTATTCCAGAGACTTGAGTCATGTGATTCTCCTTTTTCTAAAATATAAAAACAGAGTAAATAACTTCCCAACTTTCTTCATAGTAAAGATGTAAGAAATAGTGTGCTGATGGAATTAATCTAAACTTCTATGAAAGTAACTCTAAAACATTTTTGTATGGCAGCACAGAAATTATGTTCCAAGATGAAAATTTCCAAAGGTGAGGAATATACTCTCTCCTCACTGATTTTAAGTTTCCTTTTAATACTTTACTGTGGATCTATTATTTATAGCTTTTCTCAATTCCTTCTTGAATTCAGTTTTATAAGTAGATCAAATACCTTTTGAAGCTTATGTTTCACAAAGCAAATTAAAATTTCTTTTCTTGGATCTCTAAAGATGCACCAATGTGTGCTTATCCCATGTGATAGTCTGATTAAATTCCCACACACAGCTTAATTTTTCCTCTTCATGAAACTCATAGTTAATAGGCATTGCATTAGTATGTCCACAACTCCATATTCAAAGTGCATCGACAACAGTATTTTGTGTCATAACATCATATTATATTTTATTTTTTAAGTTTATTTATTTATTTTGGAAGAGAGAGAAGAGAGAGAGAGAGAATACATTGGGGAAGGGCAGAGAGAGAAAAACTCCCAAGCAGGCTATCAACTTGGAGCCTGATCTGGAGCTCGAACCCAGAAACAGGAGATCATGACCGGAGCCAAAACTGAGAGCCACTCAGGTGCCTCTTTTTATTTTAATAATGTTATAGCATAGTGTTCCAAGATCAACTTTCTTCTCTCAAACAAGGACTTATCCATAAAAACGTAAAGAGAAATGTAAGGAAAGATTATTTCCTGTGTCTTGATAATTAATCAAATGGTTGCACCTACTATCTAAAAGGACTGTATCAGTCACTGGAGTTATGAAGACATATGACATATTATTGTAAGGTAGCTCATGTATTACTGGAGCAGATTCATGAAAAGGCAGATTATGCAGTGTATGCAATAATAATCAACATAAGTGAAGTGAATGCACTAAAAGTGAGAGGAGAGGGAATGCAATAGCCCGGGAATCGGAAATAGGCAAGTAGGATTCCTAGGGCAGGCGGCATATTGGCTGAGGCTGAAAGAGCTGTCCTGAACAGTCCTTTTGGGAATGTGCTAAAAACCGGAAGGGATTCCTAACAACAGCTGTCATGATCTGAGTGCTGACAACATGTTTCTGTGTGCCACGTTTGTTCAATATTTATATAACCTCATATAATCTCTAAATGACCTGACAAAGTGGGGACAATTATATTTTATTTTAAAGAAAGAAAAACATAAGAGTCAGGTAGATTGGGTGACTTTTTCCAAGACAACTCAGCATGTAAATGATGTCTCCAAGAACTGAACTAAAACTGTCTGACTCCAATGATTATGTTCATTAGGACTCAGTTCAATTTCATTATTTAAACATTTACTTACCATCTTTTATGTCTCAGCCACCGACCCTTCAGTTTTAGAGAAATAAAGGCAAATAAGATAGAGTCATTGCCTGGAAGGAACTCATTAGCATGGCTCATTCTATCACTGCACCTTTGTGTTGTGTTCCCATTTTGAACTGGAGAAGCCAGTTCAATTTTTTAAAGAAAATGTTCATTCAGCTTTCAAAATGGAAAAAATACATATACTTCATTTCACTGCAATTAATAATTTAGGAATGTGCTTAATTATTACTTCAGGAGATGTTAGTAACCACTCATAACCTTGTTTATAAATTATTTCCTCACATAACATTTAAATCATTCTATTCCTTTTAATTTTGAAATTCTTGTCAGATTCCATGGTACTTAGAGATTTTATATTTGGCATATAAGCTGACATTAAAAAAATCATCCATGCTAATTTGAAGGTGATATTATCATTTCTGTGAATAGCCTTTCTTTGGTGTGTGTGTGAATAGCCTTTCTATTCCATTAACAGTTGGCTGGTATTATTAATTTTTCAAAATTCAGTATAGATGATTATCATTTTGCTTGCTTCAAAGCTTCCGTATTTGATTTCCCAATTCAGATGATAAAATATGCCACTTGAAAGTTTCAACTTAACTCTCCTGTCATTGTGATGTGATTCCAAACACATTTATAAGCATATACTTTAGAGCTATGATTTCCCTAAACAAACCAGTTATTTAAAATTATGCAAGTGAACAGGCCAACTTGTAAGGTGCTGAGACACTACATATTTGCTTTCTCCAAGAAGAGTGGCTATTTTTGAAAGCATGCTGTGGAAACAGATAGGGGCGACATTAATTTCAAACAATCAAGGAAAGTGACAAATTTTCTAGAATTGCATAACATTCTCATTTATGTACAACTCTGGAGTTGTTTTGTTGTTGTTTGCTTGTTTTCTTTCCTTTCCTTTTTTTTTCTTTCTCAGTACTTCATATTTCAATGAGCTCATTATTTCCTTTAATTCATGAAGAGAGAGTAACTTAGCCTTATTGCCTTATGAACTGTACTTCTTATTTGGAGGTCTTCTCATAAACAGTTGATGTCAGGATCAAATGAGAACAGTGTCTTCAGGTATATTTTTACAGTATATATTTCTAGAAAGTTCCAAATAATGACTCCTATTCCCTTTTAGGTCACTTTTTTGCATTTGCTTTCTCTCCCTTCATATGAGCAACTCTCAATAAAAGAGCACCTATAAGTAGGAAAACAAGCTGTTTTCTTTAAAGATGACTCCTCTGAGAATGGATTGAACTTGAACACATCTGTGTTCTTAGCCAACATGTAGGCCATTCAGACCAAAGCACCCATAATCAGATGCTGGGGTCCTTTGCCCCTTTAGTCATAGTCATTTATAGTATGGACAGATGTGATGAATGGTGAGCAATTCTGCCTCATGTTTAATTGAAATTGAGAAACAATCTTTTTAAAAAATATTTTTAAGTTTACTTCTTTATTTTGAAAGGGAAAGAAAGGGGAGAGAGAAAGAGAGACAGAGACAGAGAGAGAGAGAAACTGAGTGAGTGCATAAGTGGGGCAGGGGCAGAGAGGGAAAGAGAGAATACCAAGCAGGATCTACACTGTCAGCACATAGTCTAACGTGGGACTCAAACTCATGAACCGTGAGATCATGATCTGAGCTGAAGTCAAAAGCCAGATGCTTAACTGACTGAGCCACCCAGGTGCTCCGTGAAACAATCTTACATCTCTCAAACCATTCCAGAATGATGGCCTCTCCCTCATGAACTATCTCCACAGTATGGGACACTGCTTTGGGAGTATTGCACTCACTTCCACTTGATTTGTTTTAAAAATGCTTGGTTACGATCTCCGAACAAGCATATGAATACCGTGTTTGTAGTGCTATCTATTTTAGCCTGCCATTTATTCAAGAATACTTACAAATGCCCAGTTTGTTGCTATACAAACAAACTTTCTATAGGAGTTTGGGGTATCATAGGAAAAAAAGAGACACAATTTTTCCCATTCTGGTGCTTCCTTTGGTAAATCTGTGTTTGAATTCTTTACTCTTGAAATTAATATGATGAGTAAATTGTAGTTTTGTAAAAGAGATCTGCACTCTTACCAACTACTAATTTCAAGTTTTGAGAAATATGTTCTTATGTTTCTCTGATTTTTGAAATTTTGAAAGACATCTTGAGAGTGAGATTATACGACAAAAAAGCACAGTCATTTCAGTTTTTTTTAATATATATATCTCCATAGATTTGTTCACTTAACTTCTGGCAAGTTGCTGGAAGCATTAATTGTCTCAATTAGGTTGCCATGTTGATAGAGGCAATTAATCTGTTCATTAAAAGGAATGAACTGGAGGCCCTGGGATAAGAGGATATACAGCTATCTTTTAGTCATTAGTGTCAGTTGAGAAAATAGCAGGGAAACTTTTAACTCAGAACTTTTTTATTAAGGATGATTTTTTTTTTTTTTTTGGTATCAGTTTTAGGTTCACAGAAAAATTGAGAGGAAGGTGCAGAGAATTCACATATATCCCCTACCCCAACACATGTATAGCCTTCCCCATTATCAACATCACTCACTAGACTGTTACATCTGTTACCAAAGGTCAGCCTGCATTGACATATCATAATGACCCCAAATCTGTAGTTTACTTTAAGGCTGATTCTTGTTGTATATTTTATGAATCCAGACAAACGTACAATGACATATATCATTATTATAATTTCATACAGAGAGGTTTTATTGCCACAAAAATCCTCTGTGCCCCGCCTGTTCATTTCACCCTCCTGTCTCA
Source organism: Hyaena hyaena (assembly GCF_003009895.1). Taxonomy (NCBI): domain Eukaryota; kingdom Metazoa; phylum Chordata; class Mammalia; order Carnivora; family Hyaenidae; genus Hyaena; species Hyaena hyaena. Next base: position 2,460,927 of record NW_024080834.1, read on the forward strand.
CCTCTGGCAACCACTGATTATTTGTTTATTTATTTCTTTTTATTTATTTATTTATTTGTTTGTTTGTTTGTTTTAGTCTTCATAGTTCTGCCTTTTCCAGAATGTCAGATAGTTGGAATCCTAAAGTATGCAGACTTTTCAGATTGGTTTCTTTCACTTAGTAATATGCATTTAAATTTCCTCCATGTCATAACTCATTTTGTTTTAGTGTTAAATAAATAATATTCCATTACTTGAATGTATCACAATTTATCTCTTTGTTGAAGAACATCCTACTTACTTCCAAGCTTGGGCAATTATGAATAAAGCTGCTATACACAACTATGCAGAGATATTTGTGTGGACATAAGTTCTCAACTCCTTTGGCTCAATACAAAAAGGCACAATTGCTAGATTGCATAGTAGGAGTATGTTTACTTTTGTAGAAAACTGCTAAACTATCTTCCAAAGTGGCTGTACCATTTTGCAATCCCACCAGCAATAAGTGAGCATTCTTGTTGCTTCGTATGCTCACCAACATTGAGTGTTGTCAGTTTCTGTATATTGGCCATTCTAATAAGTGTATAGTGGTACCTTGTTTTTTAATTTGCATTTTTCTGATGACATGGAATGTGGAACATCTTTAAATATACTTACTTGGCATCTCCTTTTCTTCCTTTATGAAGCATCTTTAAAGTCTTTGGATCATTTCTTAATCAGATTTTTTTCTTATTGTTGAGTTTTAAAATGTTTTATGTATATTAGAAGGCAGCTTTTTATCAGATGTGTCTTTTGCAAATATATTTTCCCTGTCTGTGGCTTGTCTTCTAATTTCTTGACATTGTCTTTCACAGGGAAGAATGTTTTAATTTTAATGAGGTCCAGTTCAAATTTTTTCTTTCATTATGTCTTTGGTATTATATCAAAAAGATGTCATGGAACCCTAGGTCATCTATATTTTCTTCTACATTACCTTCTAGGATTTTCATAGTTTTGCATTTTACATTTAAGTTTATGTACATTTTAAGTTAAATTTTATGAGGAGGTTAAATTCCTTAGCTGAAGTCTTTCTTTCTTTCTTTCTTTCTTTCTTTCTTTCTTTCTTTCTTTCTTTCTTTCTTTCCTTCTTTCTTTCTTTCTTTCTTTCCTTCTTTCTTTTCTTTTCTTTTCTTTTCTTTTCTTTTCTTTTCTTTTCTTTCTTGCATGTGGGTGTCCATATGTTCTAGCACCATTTGTTAAAGATAATATCTTTGCTCCATTGTATTTCCATTGTATTTCTTTTACTTTTTTGTCAAAGATCAGTTGATTATATTTATGAAAGTCTCTTTCTCTGCTTTTTGTTCTATTCCATCAATCTGTATGTCTGTCATTTCACCAATATTACACTATCTTGAATACTGTGGCCATATAATAAAGGTTGAAGTTAAGAAGTGTCAGTCCTCTAACTTTGTTTTCTCCTTGAACATTGTGTGCTATTCTGGATCTTTTGGCTTTTCATATAAACTTTAGAATAAGCTGACTGATATCTATAAACTAACATCCCGGGATTTTGATAGGGAGTGCATTGAGTCTATAGATAAAGTTAGAAAGAACTGATGTCTTGATGACATTTACTTTTCTTATCCAAAAGCATGAATCTGTCTCTTCATTTTTTATTTAATTCATCAGAGTTTGTAGCTTTCCTCCTATAGATCTTATACATATTTTGTTAGATTTATGCCTAACTATTTTATTTGGGGGTGTTATGTAAATTGCATTGTATTTTTAATTTCAAGTCCCATGTGTTCATTGTTGGGTTTCTTTTTAATGTTTTATTTTTGAGAGAGAGAGACAGACAGACAGGGCATGAGCAGGGGAGGAACAGAGAGAGAGGGAGACACAAAATCTGAGCAAGCTTTAAGCTCCGAGCTGTCAGCCCAGAGCCTGACACAGGGCTCAAACTCATGAACCTCAAGATCATAACCTGAGCTGAAGTCAAACCCTTAACTGACTGAGCCACCCAGGCACCCTTGTTAATTGTTGTTATTAATGAAGAGATTTTAATACCAAAAATCTCATAGAAAGCATGAATTCTAGCCCATCCACACTTCATGGCTTTCCATCGGCCTGGTAGTTTCCTTTGCTTCTTGGCATTGCTATTTGTGACTGATGTGCAATTTAGTTTCAGACCATGTCAAGAGTCTTTTGAGAATACAAATGATGAATAGAGACTAAGAAAGTGTCATCTTCCAATATGGTTTTGTATTGATTTGTGCATTGCTACCTGTTAAAGATTTGAATTGTGACCCTCTCAAACTCATACACTCAGGCCCTAAACCCTAGTGTGACTACATTCAGAAACAGAGTCTTTAAGGACATAATTAAGGTTGAACGAGATCATAAAGGTAGGGCTTTAATTCAATGGGCTTGTGTCCTTATGAGAAGAAGAGACACCAGAAATTTGTGCATATAGAAGAAAGGCTATGTGAGAACATGGCCATTTGCAAACCAACAAGAAAGGTTTCAGGAGAAAGCTAACCTGTCAGCACCTTGATCTTAGACTTCAGCTTCCAGAACCATGAGAAACAGAAAAAAAAAAGTTTTCTGTTGTTTAAGCCACCCAGTCTGGGGTACCCTTTATGGCAGCCTGAGAAGACTGATACACTAACCTGTTATTCACATTAAGTTTCTCAGTTCTGCTCTCCTGACTTAAGAAATACTGGTTTTCTTCAAGCCAACTTCTATAAATCTTTGCATCACTCTTTAGTTTTCTTCAACATCGTCCCTCCTCTCATCACTTCCACTGGTTTTTCATAAACCAATGTGACTAAAATTAAAATATTGGTGTGTACAATACAAATACCTGAATAAAGTAGAGAGAGCATCAGTAGGTACCTTGAAAGACAATAAATGAGATCCTTTGAAAGACATCAGTTCTTTTTACTTTTTCTCATATATCTTCCTGGTTTTATATGTTAATTAGAGCTTATTTGAAAGTCTTTAAACATTTTTAAACTAAATAACTCATTTCTAAAAGTAACTCAACTGATAAGTCCTAAACATTTTTGAAGACATTTTGATCCCATTAGAAAATAAGATTGGAGGGGCTTCTGCATAGCTCAATTGGCAGGGCATCTGACTCTTCGTTTTGGATCAGGTCATGATCAGAGTGGTTCATAAGTTCAAGCACTGTGTTAGGCTCTGTGCTGACAGCATGGAGCCTGCTTGAAATTCTCTCTCTCTCTCTCTCTCTCTCTCTCTACTACTACCCTGCTCGCTCTCTGTCAAAATAAATAAACTTAAAAAATAAAAATTAAGAAAGTAAGATGGGATAATAAAAAGTGAAATGTGGCATATTGTATATTGCTTATATGTCAAGTAAACCCTATTAGTTATAAGCTACACAGTCATAGACTGAATAACAATGAGACACTAAAAAGTAAAACTTTAAGTTAAAGTAACACTTTTACCCACAGAGGTGTAAATGCACATATCCTCGAACAGAGCTAGTAACCAGAGCTGACTCTGGCCCCCAGTGAACTCATTGTCAGCTTATTTCAAAGTTACTTTTTGCCACAACAAAGAAACAAAAAAGAGAACAGTGCTTTTAACAAAGTTCAAACCTATCATTAAGAAATGTAATGAGTGCCAGGATGCAATTGTTATAAATGACATAAACTAATGTGACACTCAAACTATCAAAATATAATAGTCAAGTTGTTTTAGTGAACACAAACCAGTGAATGACCAGAGCAGAATTATGCAAAAAGTTTGTAATATACACCCAAGAAATGAAGAAGAGCACAATATGCTACCATTTTGAAGCCAACCAATCAGAATATGATATGACAGTGAAATAGCCTAGACTAGAAATAGACCAGTGATTTACCACTGAGCCTTCTATGTTGACAGGTAGGCTAAACAAACAACATATCACAGATTGGACCTGGCCATTGCAAAAGGAAATCTGCTAACTAAATTTGAAATTAATGTTATCAACATAAGCCTTCAGAAGGATTGGACTTTAACTGAATGACAATTGGAGAGACCTCTGCTAATGCAGAAGTAGAAATCCTACATTAAAATGAGGAAGAAAGTTGAATCCAGGAGGAGCCAGGAGCAACTAATGAAAATCATGAGCATTAGTTGCTGGTCTTCCCACTAGGCAGACAACTTTAAAACAGCAGCCACGTCTTAAACTAAAGAATAAGGTCTACATCATATGGTCACATATTTGAATTCCAGGGTCAATTTAATTTTCTTGCCCAAATCTTGAACACACTGCAGAGAAAGATACTTTAGTATTTTCATAAATGGCGTTTGTAAGGTAGGTGAAAAAAAAGTCTTTCAGAGATTCACTGTTAACAAGGAACAAATATTTCAAGGTCTATTAAGAAAGAAATCTGAGTAGCCTGACTTTCCTCTTATGTCAAACTAATTAAATTTGGTAGGTAAATCATTTAATGTATGGCTAATTTTTTAAAAATACTTGGTAAAACAGTATCTTGCAGTGTTTGATAATGATAAGATTGTCATTTAAATTGGTCATATGAGTTTAAACAAGCAAATAAAGAAATGGATCTATAATTATTTTCTAATTGATAATTACAAGATATATTAGGAAGAACAAGAAAATTAGGTGAATATAATTTTTAAAATATTTATGATCTGTAACATTAACTGATAGTAAATATTATTGGGACAACATGAACTCAGACCATTGTTTTTATTTTAATATTAAAAAATCAATCACACATCTATTTTAACTTTTATGGAAGCAGGTAAATGCATATATTTAATTAAGATGCTATGCTTTAATAATATTATATGATATTATTGCAAAATTGTGAAATGTAAAGTTAAAATAGTAACCAAGTGCTTAAGAATTTATAGCATGTTCTTTTATGTCACTAATAATAATTATATATCAAAAGGACTTTTCGTTTTAGTAAAAGAAGTAAAGCAAAATATAACTCTGAAATCTTAACATTAGTATACATTTTTTCAATTAGGGGAATAGAGATGTCTGACATTTTAATAATTGTGGATTTTTAAAAGGGCAGAATACTTTAAAATTATCCAATATGTAGCTAGGGAAGTTTTTTCTAATAAAAGTTTTTAGATGAGTCTGCTCAATAGGGATGATATGTTTAGGAGTTCATCTGAATTAATAAAGTACATTGTATATGCATACTTGTGTGGAAATGAAGATATAAACAAAAAGTTTAAATATCTTTCTTATAAAGTGATAACTTTTATGCATAGATATATGCTATTTAGAACATTTTTATTATTAAATCATTTCCCATTCTTTATTACAGTGGAAGAAACACATTATAAAAATCTAGGATTTGTGAGTTTTCAGTCTTAGACCAATTGGTTATAGGATAATATTGCCCTTCATGAGAAAATAATAGACTATAATTTAGAACTTAATTTTTTGAGTGATTATCTTGATTCCTCCCACAAAGTCTATCTGTGAAAACCAAAATGCCTTTGTAAAACCGTAAGCATCTACTTGTAACACAGTTTTGGCTGAAATTTTCACATAGAAATCAGGTATCAAAACAAAGATTTAACCAAGCAGTGGAATAAATACTTTCACATGAATTTTAAAAATATACCCTTTTTACTTTACTGGCAAACTCTTCAAATAACAGTTTAAAGGATATAATGGATTTGATGTGATGTTTTATTCTCTGCTGCTAACCCCCTAATATAAAACTAGAAATGAAAATGATCTATTAGCTTGACTTTAGGCTAGAAAAATCAGGTAAATGACAGGTAGATCTGACATCCCATCTCAAACTGAATTTCATTTAACTCCAAACTTTTAATTTAATTTAATTTTTATTGATTTATTTTTAATTCCAGTTAGTTAAAATACAGTGTTATATTAGTTTCAGATGTACAATATCATGATTCAGCACTTCCATATAATACGCAGTGCCATTGCAAGTGCACTTCTTAATTCCCACCACTTATTTTGCCTCACCCTTCCCCATCCCCTCTGGTAACCATCAGTTTGTTCTTTATAATTAAAAGTATGTTTCTTGATCTCTCTCTCTCTCTCTCTCTCTCTCATTTTTTTCCCTTTGCTTATTTGTTTTGATTATTACATTCCACATGTGAGTGAAATAGTATGGTATTTGTCTTTCTCTAACTGATTTTGCTTAGCATTGTATTCTTTAGCTCTATCCATGTCCCTGCAAATGACAAGATTTCATTCTTCATTATGGCTGAGTAGTATTCTATTTTATATATATATAAACATCATATATATATAAACATATATATAAACATATATATATAAAATAGAATACTACTACATATATATAATATATATGTATATATATATATAATACTACATATATATAAAATAGAATGTATATATATACATATATACATACATACATACATACATACATACATATTACTGCTTATTTATCTATTCAGCAATCAATAGACTCTTTGGGCTACTTCCTTATCTTGGATATTGTAAATAATGCTGTTATTAGTGTTCTTGTATTCTTTGGGTAAGTGCCTAGTAGTGTCATTGCTGTGTCATGGGATCATTCTATTTTTAACTTTTTGAGGGATCTCCATACTATTTTTCATAGTGGCTGCACCAGTTTGCCTTTCCATCAACAGTACATGAATGTTCCTTTTTCTCCCCATCCTTGCCATCACCTGTTGTTTCTTGTGTTGTTGATTTTAGCAATTCTGACAGGTATGAAGTGATATCTCATTGTAGTTTTTATTTGCATCTCCCTGGTGATAAGTCATAATGAGCATCTTTTCATCTGTATGTCTTCTTTGGAGAAATGTCTGTTCATGTCTTCTGACCATTTTTTAATGGATTGTTTGCTTTGGGGGTGTTAAGTAATACTCCATATTTTCCATGAAATTTAAATTTTCAGGAGGTGACTGTGTGGCTCAGTTATTTAAAGGTTCAACTCTTGATTTTAAATCAGGTTGTGATCTCATGGTGGTGAGCTCCATCCCCACATTAGGCTCCACGCTGGGCATGAAGCTTGCTTGAAGTTCTTTTTCCCTCTCCCTCTGCCCCTCTCCTGCTCTCTCTTGTGTGTGCATGCACTTGTGCATTCTCTCTCTCTCTCTCTTTCAAAAAACAAAAAGAAAAGGAAATTTAAATTTTCATGAAACCTGCTACCAAAAAATAAAGTCAGGAAAATTTCAGAAGAATTTGCTAAGTCAGAGGTAGGAATTCAAATTTAAGTAGCAGCTAGGAAATATGATCAATGGAAAATTTTTATTGGGGTTTTGATAAACCCATGCTATCTCACATGAAATCTGATGTATCAGAAAGGTAAAATAAATACTTTGCTAATGGTCTAGGATTTAAAGATCACTACTATTGAGTTGAATCAAGAAAAAATGGAAAATCAATGTTTTCACATGAACAAAAATAGTTTGCTGCTCTGGGCTTAGGAAATCATGAGTAGTAAACTTTGGAAGAAGATAAATATTTCTTGAGGAAATCTGAGGTCAGGGCCATTGATGGTACACATAGATCTTGGGGTTTTGACTGGATATTCCAGCAAGGAATTGCAGAACACTGCTTACCAAGGAAAAGTCTCTTCTGTCTCGTGATATATCATTATATTCTATTAACAATAATACCTTGGGGAAAAAAATCAAAAAGTGAGAGGAATAAGTGGACATCAGGTAACCACATCAAAAACCAACTCAGGAGATAAACTGAGAGGGAGATGTCACAACTACAAAGGAAAAAAAATTTTTTTTAAATCAAATTTAGATTTTTTATTCTATAGAAGTAAAACAAACATAAGGTTGTATGTCTCAAAATCTACTGAGTACATAGATCTTTATTTTTGTCCTAAATTTGAGATTGATGATAATACCAACAAATCACACTAATTAGCAGAATTTAACATATGTCAAATTACTTAGTGCTTTTAAGGGGGCGAGTTTTTAGGAAATGGAGTTCCTTTCTTGATTCTGCTATTTGATGATACACCAGAGTTGAGAAAGCCATATGAAATAGTCGAAATAGAAATTCTCTGAAAAGTTGACTGAAAAGTATTGTGCAAAACAAGTATTTTTTATTAAAATGAATTGGGTGTTACCTGGCCATGAGTCTCTGTGAGTTTGCCAGTGACCCCTTAATTTCACAAAGCAAACCTATTGAGTCTCATGCTGACATGACCAGAAGTCAGCATTATGCTCAAGATATTTTCCATGGAGCAGGATGGTTTACAACCAAAGAGAACAACTATAATGAAGTAAGCACTTCTTAACGCATATTTTACAACCGCACTGCTGTTCGAAATATTTTCTACTGTTTCAGATTCATCCCTTGGGCTTCAGCTAAAAATAAAGAAAATCAGCTTTATTTAAGTACAATGTTTTCTATCAGTAGTGGTTTTTGGATTGCTTTCTTTACATAACCATCAACAAGAAACTTGTGTTTAAAATAAAGTATTGTTTCATGCCAAGACATAATTCCTCTTCCAAATTGAAGTTGTAATTCAAAGTTCTGGCCAAAAGCAACTGTATTTTGCAAAGTTCCAAAAGTTAACAAAGTAAAGCTAAGTGATAAAAATCATTAGTGGATGATGCTTTCAGTTGTGCTTTTTAGTTACTTTAGCAGATGCAATATTGGCTGCTTCTTTTCACAGTAAATTAGATATGCAATTACTAGAAGCAAGAAGTAGATTTACATTATGTAAAAATGGTGTGCATAAGATTAATTATGAACAGAGAACTAAAAATGTGCCAATATTGAAATAACTTCACCATGGGGACATTCATATCCAAATGATTAAATTAGCCTTTTGGCCAGATGATAGCTATTTCCCAGTCATCAAATTAGTAAAATGTAGGAATCAAGAGTCATGACTCTCCTTAAAATAAGAAGATTGGTACCAGGTTTTCATATTTTCATGGGGCATTATTGATTTTAGCTAATCTGAATTCCTCTACCATTTTATTCATATGTTCATAAAAAATGCTGATAAGACAAACAAGAAAGTTTATCTAATTTCTATGACCTGGTTTTACAGTTTTGCTAAGTTGTGGTTATGATCAGTTGTGTTTGGCCCAACTTAGATGAAATACATGTATTAATTTTTTAAAATTCCACCGTGTATATATTCTCATTTTTTTTGTTTTATGAAAAATGTTTTATACATGGGGACCTGGACATGTTTTTAAAAATATTATGATCTCTATTACAACTAGTCACAGATCACTGGATATGAACTCTTCTGGCCTCAGCCATGTGTATATTGTTCAATATGATATCTTCAGCAGCTATAGCAACTGATAAATTTGCCTATGAGTTATATAGAAAATATTAAATAATGCATATATTAAATTTTTAAATATAAATTTAATATTAAAATATTAAATACTCATTAAATAAGAAATATATTGTTATAAAATAGATGACTCCTTTACCCTAACAGAGTCTGTGTGACACCAAGAAAACTCACTTTTATATATCCTCATCCTAACATTTACCCTTTGCTGTGCTATATTGATTTTTTAAATCACTGATAAATAGTTCACACACAAAGTTACATTAGTTTCAACTATACAACCTAGTGATTCAACATGTGCTATATTGATTTTTATTTTAATAACAGTTCCAAAATTTTACACTGAAGATATTCAAATACCATTACAATTTAAAATATAATGTTTAATCTACTCCAAAAAGTAGATCCTTTTCTGTTTGCTTATTCATTAAATATTATTGAATGTCTGCCATAAAGCATCTATGAGGAAAGTTTCTTCACGCTCTGCGATACACCAGCAAACAAAACAAATAAGATAACTGAGGTTTACATTATGGTTACAGAAAATAAACAAGGAAATCAGTAGACCACAAAGTAGTGGAAATGGCAGTAACAGCTATGGGAAGAAAACAAAGGAGGGAGAAGAAAATGAGTGAAGCGAAGAGAGGATGCATTCTGTAATTTAAAGTAGTCAGGAAAGGTCACATTTAGCATCTGAGCAAGGACCAAAAGAAGGGAGACAGCTGATGAAGGTGACATCTGAGGAAAGATTGTTTCAGAAAGTAGGACTCACCATGTAGAGATCCTGAGGTAGGAGCACTCCTAGCATGGGCCCGGTAAGAAGGAGGATGATAGGACTCTATACTTGTACATGATGTGGAGAATAGGAAAAGATAAGAAAGAAATGAGCTAAGGGTAATGGGGACAGTCACCATGGAGGAAGACCTTTAAAATCATTTGAATGACTTCAGAGTAGAAAGACAGTTGGAGCCATTAATGACTTTCAGCACAGAAGTGACATGATCTAAATTATTTTTAAGTTGAATATAGATATGTATATGTGTGCATATATATATGTTAATATATGATTATATATTCAATTACCACACAAATAGATGTTGTTTCCCTTTTTTATAGAGTTTTGTGAATTTTAATAGTTTATAGATTTACATAGCCACTATACCACAACACTTCAGGTGTTTAATGGATCATAGTGACTACTTTTGTAAGAATAAAACATACGGCAGCAAAACAAGAATCATTAAAAAAACAATGAGGAGTTTATAGCAATAATTCAGGTTAAAGACAACAGTACCTGGGCCCAGAGTAGTAGCAGTGAAGATATCTAGTAGATATTTTGAAAAGAGTTCCAATTGCTTGGATGACAAATGTGAAAAAAAAGAAAATAATTGTGATAGCAAGAGCTTTAGCATAAACAGATATAAAAATGGGCTTGTAGTTTACTGGAAAGGGAAGACTCAGGAAAAGCAGGAAAGAAGGATGCACAAAGAGCTGGGTTTGGGACATGTAAGTTTGAACTTCTTTGAAGAATAGGAAATAGTAATATAAAGCAGTTGGGTATCTGAGCCTATTGTTGAGAAGATAGAAATACAAAACAGAAAGCCATTAGTGTAGATAGACCAAGAAAACCAGATAAAACTGGTTTCTGGCTCAGTCCTACACCAGGATGTATTCTAGAGATCATATTTTTAACATAAATATGTGACTTTGCATCTATAAAAGAAAATATGCATAATATTCCCTTATGCTGGAGAAGATAATGTCTTTATAAGCATAAGAAGGAAAAGGTGATAAACTACATAAAAATTTAAAACTTATGGTGACAAAAAATACTACAGATAAAAATAAAACCAACCAAACAGAAATTCTGAAATGTACTTGCAGCTCATATGCCAAGGAATAAAGATGCTTAATGTTAAAGTCTTAGCAATAATACAGATTTCAACATTTCCATAGAACGATAGCCAAAGAATACCTAAGCACATCAGTGCCCCTACTGACTACTGTGATAGCTTGCTGTGAATTAGAGCAAAGAGCTCTTTCTTTCAGCCACTGGGGCCTAGGTTTCCGCTCTAAGCCATCTTGGCAGCTGGGCATCATGGGGTGGTGAATGATCCTGTTGATCCTAAGGGAGAAACTCAACCTCTTTGATAATTAAAACACAATGTTTGTAACAATATTGGCAACACCAACAGGCTTGCTAATACTAGAATTTGGTGAGGTTGTGGAGAAATAGACACTTTTAGACTAGTGAATGGCAGAATAAATTGGTGCAAGTGAAGGAAATTTTGGTAATTCAAAATTTAAGAAAAAATGAATTACTTGATTGAACCATTTCAGACACTACCTCTAAATGTGGTCTCAGATTCAAATACAGTGATGTTTATTAAAGGATTGTGGTTTTTTAAAAAAAAATTATCTATTTTAAGTCAGAGAGAAAGAGAGAGAGTAGGATAAGGGCAGAAAGAGAGAGAATAAAAGAAAGAATCCAAAGCAGGCTCTGCATGGTCAGCACAAAGCCTGAGGTGGAGCTGGATCCCATGACAGTGGCATCATAGTCTGAGCCGAAATCAAGGGTCTGACTTTTAACCCACTGAGCCACCCAGACGCCATGCAGGACTGTTTTTCAAAGTAAAAATTAAGAAAAATTGCATATGAGTAAGGGACAAAATAAATTATTTACACTTACTTATAGAAGTTCTATTGATAGTAAACAGATACTGACATAGTTATAGAAGTATATGTGTCATTCAGAGGAGTTCTATTAATAGAAAATATATATACAAATATAGATATGTGTGTATATATAATTTCCGTAAAATTAAGTCTTTAGTGTTTCTTAAAGGTTTTAAAAACCCAAATTGTAAGTCAAAGTGTTAACTAAAAACAAAAATACACCAAATTTGTATGTAATTTCATTGTACACTTAAAAATATATCTATTTACCTTACATAAGAAAATTTAATAGGATTACTACAGAAAGACGTAATTAAAAATCTGCCATGGAGAGAATGTGTTTTATAGTGTTAATTGTGATTTGCGTAAAACAATATTTCAATGATATATTCTACTTACAAAATCATAGCATATTGTATTACATGTCTACTTAGCATCTTTCTTCCAATTTTTATGGGCAAGGTCCACAAAACTAAAATGAACCCAATCACATAACATTTCAGAATTGTAAAACACTTCTTTTTACAAAAGTATATTGAAATTTATTCTTTTTTGTAGAACATATGATTCTACATACACACTTTCATCTCATAGCTGTATTATATACTTCACAATTCATTTTATATGTAAACAGGGTAAGCATTTTGTTCTCATCGCTTGCTTGGATCCCCACCTTATCAAACCTATCTCCCTTTCCTCTGCCTTGCTCTGACAGTCGATTTTCCAAACAGCTTCTGGAGTTTTCTAAAATACAAATCTCATCATGTTACCTTTTATTAAAACACCTTTTCTAGTACCTGATAGTCCTTAGTCAAGTCTAATGGTCCTAGCATGGTGCACTGGACTGTCGGTGATCAGGCCCTGGCTTACCTTTCCAATCTCCCCTTTTCTCCTTGTTAATTCATAAGAACCTTCCATAACCAATGCATTTGCTTCCAGAGCTCAGTCAGTGCTATTCCCTCAGCCTGGGAATTGTTTCATCCTTCCTCCTTACACCATCACCCCTTCTACATTGCACAGCTAACCATTATCTGTCTTTTAGATTCACTTTTATGTCACTTCTCAGAGAACACTTTATAGACCCAAACCCATTAGCCTGGGTGAAATGTTTAAGGGCTCCATGCTCGTGCTCTAGTACAGCTCATACCAGTATATATGATAACTGAGTATTTACCTGCTTTTCTCCTCCACTCAGAATACAAGCTCTTGGGAGCATGAACTCTCTTATTCATCCTTATATTTCCAGAAGCTTGCTCCTGCATGACCAATAGCGTGTACAAAATAAACATGTAAATGAGTTAATGATTCCTTGGGTAACATTTCACATTCTCACACAACAGCTCAAAGGCAACATGTTAAGAAAAAAAGAGTAAGTAGTAGAGCTGTTATTTTTCAAAGTGAAGTCAGAGAACTCTACGAAGAGAGTTCTTTTCACAAGTAATGTTGGGAGAAACTACACAGTGCCTTCCTCTTCAATTCTAAATGCATCTTACCATGTAAAACACTCTTAAAAGTCCAGAATCAGAGACTCTCGAAAACGTCTTAACTTTGTTTAAGAGAGACTGCGTAGAGGGACACTGGGTTCAGTCAGTTTAGAGTCTGACTTGGGCTCAAGTCATGATCTCACGGCTCCTGAATTTGAGTGCCATGTAGGGCTCTGTGCTGACAGCTCAGAGCCTGAAACCTGCTTCAGATTCTGCGTCTCCCTCTCTCTCTGCTCCTCCCCTCCTCACTCTCTCAAAAATTAATAAACATTAAAAAATTTAAAAGAGAGAGAGAGAGAGAAAGAGAGCCCCTTCCTAAGGAATGTGCTAGAGGCCTCTGTAGAACAAAAGAAGATAACATGGCCCAAATCACCTCCTATACACATATGCAAAGCTCTGACAGGACTCTGTAACTTGGACTGTGTCCAATTAGACTATCTGTCACCATATATGGGAGACAAAGAGTAGAAACTGCATAAAAGGCTACACCCTGCTGCGCTCCTGACTCAGTTTTTTTGGGTAAAAACCCACTAAGCCTGTGCTGGCGCGATGAATAAAGTTGGTTCCTGTAGAGAAAACCCTCGATGCCCCATCTCTCCGTGTGAGAATCCTGCTCCAAGACATGGCATTTATCTTGTTTACTTAAGCAGTAAACCTCTGACAGGGTGCTTCGGGGGCCCAATCAGTTAAGTGTCCGACTTCCGCTCAGGTCATGATCTCACATTTTGCGAGTTAAAGCCCTGCATCTAGCTCTGTGCTGACGGTTCGGAGCCCGGACCCTGCTTCCGATTCTTGTGTGTCCCTTTCTCTCTGCTCCTCCTCACTCACAGTCTGTCTCTATCTCCTTCAAAAATAAATAAACATTAAAAAAAAAAAAAGTAAATATCTTGGGGCTCTCGGGTGGCTCCGTTGGTTGAATGTCCAACTTTAGCTCAAGTCATGATCTCACAGTTCATGGGTTCAAGCCCTGCTTCAGGCTCAGAGCCTGGAGCCTGCCTTGGATTCTGTTTCTCCCTCTCTCTCTCTGTCCCTTCCTTCCTCATACTCTGTCTGTCTCTCTTTCAAAAATAAATAAAGATAAAAAATATTTTAAAAAAGAATTAAACATCTCAAGAGGCTGATTGTGAATATACGTTAAATGAGCATATATGGCAAACAAAAAGCAAATCATATTTTAACAACATATATCAAAATATTTGTCCCTTGTGATGCATACTTCTATCTTCTTTATAACAGACAATACTAAATTTAAATCATGAAGTTTACTTTTTATACATTGATATCCTCAAAATTTATACATAGATTTGCTTCTATACATTGATTTCCTCAAAATTCTCAGAAATATTTTGGGAAATTTGTTCCTCTGTTAATGGTCCTGACTTTCTTCCTTCCTCCACCCCACTTCTCACCCACTTCTGCTCCTCCTCTTTCCTTTTCTCATAATGAGTATTATGACTCAAATATCTTAGTTTATAAAATCAAATTCTCTGTTATATGAGTATGTGAGAGATTCTGTCCAAGTAATATGCATACATTTTGTTGAAGAAACTGTGATAATTTATATGTGTATTTTTAAATCAATTCTAGATTTTTGAAATGTAATGGAGAATGAATATTGCTGGATAATTTTCTTTATATAAATAAAATGGTACTCATGTTATAAGATACAGGTATTTAGAACATTATCATTTCTGTTTTCTACACCTGGAGGAAATATCTATCGGAAGTATATCATTCAATATAACAAAATGAAAAGTTACAAAAAAATTAATCATTCAGAATTTTTTTAGTCTTCCAAAGAGTATCTTGGACTCTTTTAGTTTCACTTCTTTCTTCAAGCTAAAACCCCTGTTTATATTATAAATGTATATCAAATAAAGACAAGACACTCTTGCTATTATCCAGTATAGCCTTTTCTCAACCCACTTTTCCCCATGGGCTCAAGATACAAAGTACAGGGCACCTGCGTGACTCAGTTGGTTAAGCATCTGACTTTGATTCAGATCATGATCTCATGGTTTGTGGGTTCGAGCCCTGCACTGGGCTCTGTGCTGACAGCTCAGAGCCAGGAGCCTGCCTTGGATTCTGTGTCTCCCTCTCTCTCTGCCCCTCCCCTGCTTGCACGGTGTCTCTCTCTCAAAAATAAACAAACATTAAAAAATTATTAAAAAAGACACAAAGTACATACATGAGTATATATCCCCATGCAAATATGCATGTGTATCCACATAAACAAAATCATGAACCTTTCTTATTTCCTAATACAATATCCTCAGTAGTCCTACATTGAGGAAATGTACTATTCTCCATATCTTTATATAAAAAGAAAAAAAATAATCCAGAGAACATGCAGTGGTGACATTTTAACTGTTTTTATTTTGAGATGTTTGGGACTGATGATGAAAATAAATGGGATAAGTGGCACCTGAGTTTCTCAGTCAGTTAGGCATCCAAAGTTTGCTTAGATCATTACCTCACAGTTTGTGAGTTTGAGCCCCATGTCGAGCTCTGTTCTGACAGCTCAGAGCCTGGGGCCTGCTTCGCATTCTGTGTCTCCCTCTCTCACTGCCCCTCCCCCAACTCGTGCTGTCTCTCTCTCTCATAAATAAATAAAATTAAAAATTTTTTAAAAAAGAAAAGAAATGGGATGAAAAAATAAAAAGGAAAAAAGTAATCATCAATAGCCTGTTGTCATAAAAGAAGAGAAATGGTGGAGTGAGCCTCAAAAATGATGGAGTAAACATTGCAGATGGAGATTACACTCAAATTCTTGTTCAATAGGCAAGAGGGAGTGTGTTCATGTGGATGTGTAGAGGGTGGGGTAGGAGAGAAGGAGCAAGAGAAATTTAAATGGTACTTATTAAGACTGAAACAAAGAAAATTAAAAATGTATAAGACTGTTTGCTGTGAGAATAATTTCTGTGGCCTACTTATGCTTTGAACTTAAGCGTCAGTGTGAATGTGGTCATATATTTCAGATTAACACCATGTAGCATTACTGACTCACAGAGATATTTCAAGGAACACTGAGTATATTCTATTTTCTTGGAGATAGGGCAGGAGCCATGCATTTTGAGACTTTTCTAATTTGATTTTACAACTCTTATCTTTCAATCAAGCTAATGTTAATGTTTATTAGTATTTACAAAATTTGATTTATGTAGTTTCTTAGAAACTGGTGATATTATAATGATAAGCTCTATTATATAGTAAGTGTCATGATTATATGAGCTGAAAGAACAAATTCCAAATCTATAGAATACTAAAGCATACATAGTCCTTCTTTAAGTTCACAGTTATTTCTTAATAGAACTATAGATATTGTCCACAATAAAGCTAATTATATTAATGTTAATGATGTTAATTATAAATATATGTGCATACAGAACTATCCATATGTATATTCATATACACATATGAATTTATATATATATAAATGTATACTTGCTATAAGAACTTGTCTATTAGAATCGCTTTTGAACAAGAGCTAGAAATAGATCCATTTTAACAAATGTGGTTGAGAACTACCTGACACTTGTAGATGTGAGTACACTCTATGAACAATTAACTTCAGCCGGGATTGTTGCCATAACAACAATTTTATATAATGAGCTTTTTTTTCAGGTAATATTTAAATACTCAGGGCTATGTCTAAATCATAATGAGAAAATTTAATAATACAAAGAGTAAATGCTTCCATTAGAATATTCCATACCTAGTAATTAGAGTAATAGCCTGAGACTGATGTTTTAAATAACAATTAACATTGATGAATTCTTAAAAAGGTAATGTTTTTAAAAGCTACTCAACAATTCCCAGTTGGTTCCTTAAAATCAATTGGAAATTGTTCCAAATAAGTTGAATGAATCATTTAGAATAGTATGCTAACTAGATTCAATTTTTTTTAAATTAATGAAGCTAATTTACCATAGTGAAATGATTGAATTTTTCAGTAATCTTTTTTAATTTAGATTTTTAGGATATTCTACTTTTCCATTTGTAATTATTAAAAAATACAGGTAATGTGTCTCCTACAAAATCTAACCAAATATAAGTTTCATTTGGTTAATGTAATACTTAGGATACTTTCAGCAATGCTCTAAAACCCAAAAGCAATCATATGGTTGATAAAATAATTTTAATCATTTAAAGAGAAAAAAACCCATAATTTTGTATTACATTTTTCCCTGTAATTCTATACATATCCGTAACTGAAAAACTAAACACAAGTGAAAATAGTGTCTCTCTGCAGCTACAATAGATAATTGTTTGATATTTTCATTTAATTTTTACAAAAAATCCATGAGTCAGAAGTGTAGGGGTTTACCAGTCAAAATTTCTCAACTTTTCTGGAAGTCAAGTTGTTCTGACCATCAACATCTTAAATAACTGACCCTTATCAACTTAGAAGTTATGATTATAAAATCCATCTTTATAAGGTCAGTGATCAAAACCAACCAGAACCAGATATTTTGTGTAGGTAGATTGATTTCAGAGGTGTATCTGTCAAATGGTGGAAGCAGACGGGGCAGTCTGAAGCAGTGAGGAGAGAGAACTTGAAATCCTAGAAATGGAGCGGTTGTAACTGATTAGAAGTGTGACTGACCCGTAGCTAATATATAAGTCAAATGCACCTAAACGTTGCAGTTCCATTTGTTTCTCGGTGTGTGAGTTGCCTTTCTACTAATGATTTCAATAGCAGAGAGTATAGTGATTTGTTATTTTCAAGCTATATTATTCCACAAACAAAGTGCAGATACAGAATGTCTGTGTAATGATGTGATAAATCAGTCAATTTGAAGCTGACAGAATATCATTAGTGTTGTTTTTATTTAATAGTGGGAATAAGAGGGTTTTTAAAATTGATCCCTAGGTAATGACTGAAGATAATTGAGTTAATATTGAATTTTCCATAGAATGATAGGCTGCAAATCAATAAAACCACTAATCAAAATTATAAAATATTTCTAAATTTATTTTTCTAGACATATTTCTAAAAATAATTTAAAATTTAAGTTCTAGGGGCATCTGGGTGGCTCAGTCAGTTGAGCATCTGACTTCAGCTCAGGTCATGATCTCACTGCTTGTGGGTTCGAGCCCCTCATTGGGCTGTGTGCTGACAGCTCGGAACCTGGATCCTGCTTCAGATCTGTGTCTCCCCTTCTCTCTTCCCTCCCATGCTCATGCTCTGTCTCTCTCTGTTTCTCAATAAATAAATGTTAAAAAATTTTTTAAATAAAATGAAATTTAAGTTCTATAACATGGCATTATCACAGTATTTCACATTTCATATAGAACATACACTCATTAAGTATTATGAGCCTGCTCTAACAATGTGATTTTTTAAAAGGATTTTGGGCATGCCAATTTTCCATTTTCTTTCTATCTCCAACATATATAAACAATATTGTATTAACCTGCCATAAAATGTATTTTTATACACTTAACAGTGTAGATTCTCTAACCAGATACCAATATTTTTCATGATTTAAGATTACAAGGTTTTTACATACATACATACATTATATATATTTATATTAAACTCAAATATGTAATGAGAAGCAGAAACAGAAAAAAAAGGCTGTTTTTAATCAATTTTCAAGATTGTATTCTGAATGTTTGCTTATTATAGTAGTTGTTCCACACTCATAATATTTTCTTTTGGACACCACAAGATAAAGGGGGTTTGCTCCAAGGTAATTCCATAAGCAAATTTAGTTTGTATTGTAGCCAAGCAGAAGTTCTATTCATACCAAGTACTATTAGCATGAAGCTTTCATTCATTTTTTTCTATGTAAAATATATGTGGGCCTCCTAGGAAGCTGGCCTTGTCTATAAAGGAGGAGACATTCCCCTAAGAGTGAGGACAATATCCCTTTGTTCTGAGTTGTTGCTGCTATGTTTTCTAGTTCAATGAATTGTCCCAAAGTCAGAAGCTGGGATCGAGCTATGGAATAAGAGAATTTTTAACATCGTTTTCAATGACCTCTCCTTAAGATATAGAAAAAGTGTGTAAGTATCTCTCTGTATACTGACATCATGTACTGTGCTAGATAGGCAAAAGTAAGAACTTTATATTAAACAGCAGATGCTGACTCTTAAATTTTATTTTCTAGGGCCACTAAATTTTACATCACTAAGCAAGATGGGGTCACTGATTCAGTGGAAAGTAAATATACACATCTAATTAGGTATTAGGAGTTTGTAGGGAAATGATAAACAAACAAAAATTAAATACGTAAATAATAAATGCACGCATATACATACATAAAAACTTAAATCTTACTTCTAATGAGTCCTATTTGCATATATAAAAGTAGCTTTCAACATCTCTTACTATTTTTAAAAATGTTTATTTATTTGAGCAGAGAACAGAAAGCAGAAGCATTTGAGGGGCAGAGAGAGAGGGAGGGAAAGAATCCCAAGCAGTGTCTGCACTGTTAGCACAGAGCTCAAAATGGGGCTCGATCTAATGAACCCATAAGATCAGGACCTGAGCTGAACTCAAGAGTTGGATGCTTAACCAACTGAGCCCCCCACCAGGAGCCCTAATATCTCTTACTATTGTGTTCATCCACATTGACCAGATTGAGACTTGAGTCTTTGACTTCCCACCTGAACAAGTGACAAGTAGGGAGAACAGTAATTGGTAAGCCAAAGTCTTTGACAAATTCTGACCACTGAATTCACTACTAGGTGCATCATTCTCATAGAGAGGATGGGTAAGCTACTGTGACTACATCGAGACATGAATATGGAGTTTTGGAGTCACTAAATTCCATGTCCACTGTACCCCTTATAGAAAGACCTACGGTTCAGACAGAAAGATACTAACAGTACTTTCAACCGATTTGTATAGGTTGAAAAGAATTGTCTTTATCTTTCTTCATCTAGGCGACTCAAATTATTCTTAACTAAAAGTCAACTAAACGTGAAAGGAGATATGGGTATTAACTGATTGCACTGAATGGTAGCAGAAAGCCAGGGAAGGAAATAGCAAGAAACAGGGAAATAACTGCCCATAGAAGATGTGAGAGGTAAAAAACAAAAGGGAACTTAGGACACTTAGGGTTCTTTTAGAGACGAGACAAAGATTCCAGGTTTAGTATCTTTATGTCAACCTCATGTAACCAACTAGACTGGGATAAAAATAAAATTAGATATCAAGACAGCGTCTGTTGTAAACCCTACACAAAAATGATTCATATTCAAGGAATCCTGTACCCATACATACTTGTAGCCTATATTTATTTTGTTGAGAGATTTTATGAGATACTTATTTGTCAATTATGGAATTAGAATAATCTAACTGTAATAAAAACGTACATTTATAGTACATTTTAATAAATCTTCCTTTCTCCTTTCATCTTTTTCTTTCTTTCCTTTTCTTCTTATCACCACTCTTTCTCTTCCTCCCTTCAGCTTGTAGTAAAGTAAACAGCTTGTATGTGTTTATTCTGAGTTTCTATGCTAGGCAATGTGGGGTACATATGTGTTTGTGTGTGTTATATATATGCATATGTGCATGTGATTCATATTTCTTTATTTCTCTCTTTCATACACACACACACACACACACACACGCATCAGTGGCTCTTAATTAAGAGTGAGTTTTGAGGCGCCTGGGTCGCTTAGTCGGTTAAGCTTCCAACTTTCACTTAGGTCATGGTCTCGCAGTTTGTGGGTTCGGGCCCCGCGTCAGGCTCCGTGCTGACTGCCAGCTCAGAGCCTGGAGCCTGTTTCAATCTGTGACTCCCTCTCTCTCTGACCCTCCCCTGCTCACGCTGTCTCTCTCTCTCTCTCTCTCCTGGAAATAAATAAAAACATTAAAAAAAAAAAAGAGTGAGTTTTGCTCAGGGTGCCTGGGTGGCTCAGTTGGTTAAGCATCCGACTTTGGCTCAGGTCATGATCTCACGGTTTGTGGGTTCAAGCCCTACATTGGGCTCTGCGCTGGCAGCTCAGAGCCTGGAGCCTGCTTCAGATCCTGTCTCTCGCTCTTTGCCTCTCCCCTGCTCATGTTCATGCTCATGCTCATGCTCTGTCTCTCAAAAACAAACATTACAAAAAAAGAATTAGTTTTGCTCACCAAGGAATATTTCACATTGTTTAAAGACAATTTTGATTGTCATAATTGGTAAAGGTTGTTATTGGCATCTAGTAGGTAGAGGCCAGTGGTACTGCTAAGCATCCTAAAATGCACAGGACAGACTCTACAACAAAGAATGATATGGTCCAAAATGTTAGTAGTGCCTACTCATGATTTTTCACATGCTTACACCATGGGTCACACTACTGGGATACTCAGTACTAGTGCTATAGCAGGAAAATACTGGACCCCTAATTGGGATGAGATTGAAAGAGATTGATTCAAGGAATTGGAGAAGAATGAGAAAAATAAGTGCAATATTTGTGGTGAGGACTGTCCAAATATAAGGCACTTAAAAATACATGTGTAGGACCAGCCATCTAAACTTCTAAGTGCTGCTTCTTCGAATGCCGCCGAGGAGACCTAGTGAACAGAATGATTTTGTAAAGTCAATTTATTTGCCACAATCACTTGATTTCAAGATAAGTTAGCAACAGAACAGGGGCTTCCCAGCTTCCGGAATGACAGGTCATTAATACATCATTTTGTGAAGAAGAAAAGAAAGTGAGAAAGGATGACAATGGGAGACAGAGCCTGCTGCAGAGCTGCCCGCACATCGAGCATACGAACCCTACATTGATTCTGGCATATGCTTATCCAGGGCAAACATTAACAATGATGGAAGTAGTGATATGATAAACACATGGCAAAAGAATAAAGGAAAAGTACAGTCAGTTCCTTGAAGAAAGATACTGAAGGCTTGGAGACTAATTGTCTCTCCACATTTAGTCATAGCAGAAGAGCTGTCATAGCAGATCTGGGTGATGTCAACAGAAGAACAAGCTGACATATGCCAGCAACCTCCAGAGGCTCCCATTTATAACATGTCTACTTCTCTGACCAGTAAGTTTATAGGCTCTTGGATGTAGTCTGCTCCTTGACTCAATAAATAGGTAGAGTGTTATAGAAACAGGGACACTCTCTGTTGGACACTCTGTGGTGGTCATGATGAATGCTGACTATATGTTTGTCCTCAGCCATCAGATAATGAGGGTTAGGGGTGAGGGGTTATGTTTACTCGACTAGATGCCTGTCTATACTTTTTTTTTTTTTTCCAATCAGCCCTGTATCTTCACTAATGGTGTGTGCAATATGCCCTTTACACAGTGGTTTTCAGTTCTTTCAACACTCATTCTTGTGTTGACCAGATGCCTTTTGTGATCATTCAGGCTGAATTCTTGGTTGCCTAAATCTATCTTCAAAATATTTTTTCACCTCTCAAATATGAATCTTACTTCTGTTCAACTAAATTTCAGGATTCCCCTTTATTTATCTGACACAGATTACCTATGATGGTGATAAGCATTATTTACCCTTTTTCAATCCTAATAATTCATTGAAATATTAAAAAATCATTGCTACCTTCCTTTCCTTAACATCTGTATGTTATTTGGACCCTTTGTGGATTAAGCTAGAGGGGAAAATAATTTAAATGATTACAAATGGGTCTGTAATAGAATCATATTTGGCTTTGATGGGACTTTAATAACTGGCCAAGATGTAAGATGTAATAAGCAGCCTTGGTTTTCTCTGTCAGGTGGTCCTCAAAAGCTGTTCTGCATATTGTCAATGAAGTGAGATGTTGTGACACTTTTGCTAATGGAATGAGTTAGAAACTGTTTGGGAACTCCAGACAACTTGAGAGAAGTTGCTTTTTCTCTTTGTCTCTGTTTTAATTAACCACAATTCCAAACCTTGTAAGCTATTTTCCAATAAGTCAATACATAAAGCAGTATCAAGAATGCAGTACATATATTGCAGATTTCAAAGCCTTACAATTTCTAAAGCAGATCTGCTCAATATGTTTCACATAGAAATAAACCAAGTGGACTTTTATTTTCATTTTAATTGCTAGCACTGGCCATTTTAAGGGGAGGAACCATTTTTTGATTAAAACAATTTTTCAGACACTCAAATAAATTGCACTGAAGCATGCAACCTTTCCAAATCTATTTTTTTAATTGTCAACATAACACACTGCATTATTTCAGAACTTAAACATAATTAAATGTCAGAAAATGTCATATGAGTTTTGTTTCAGTAATGATTTGTTAATTATTCTACCAGGGTACTTAAAAATTCTTCAGATATCATAGTCTTTGCTTCAAGCTCTTCAAACTTTGCTAAGTATATAATCATTAAATAAGATTCTGCACTTCCTTTAGTATCTTTATTTTCTGGTTCTTTAAGCACAGGAGAACAGCTTCAGCATGACCAAATATCCAAATGCACAAGGCATATTAGAGTACCCTGTCTCTTCTACATAAGCCTTACCAGATAGAAAATTACAAATGAAATGGATCTATTAAAGTGAAAACAAAGTATCTATCTATTCCTTTATTTATCTGTCTATCTTTCTCTAAGCATCTATACAAGATGACTTGTTAGTCCAGAATCATGAGAATTTGGGTTCTGAGCATTAAGCTCTCTCTCTCTGTTCCTCTCTTTTTTGGGGGGTGAGAGGGATAACACTTATAACAGTCTTAAATGTTGCCATATTGTACAATCATTTATTTGTGTAATTTGGGATATCAGAGGTGCCACCCAACTCATCCAAACCCCTTGATACTTGAAGTACTTTAATAAGAACAAAGTTGTATATTCTGCAGTCCAAGGTCAGACACAAAATTCAAATATATCTAGGAAAAAGACACACTTTGGTTTGGATTCACACTTACATACAAGCGATTGACATGAAAACCTTTCCTGACAAATTTTGATAGGTGAGTATTTGAATTATTTGTTGAGAGAGCATCAGAGGAAGGATACAGAAGATGAAATTTTGCCTTGAGCCAACTCTACATACGTTTCATATATGAAGTTGCTAATGAGAAAAAAGTCACTTAAAAATATGCAATTTTAGAAGACTAAGTTTTCCCAATTCTACCTTCACCACTACTGCTTTGATTTGAGTCATTGTCATTTCTTCACTGTGGTTGAAAAACTCAGTTCAGTAAACATTAGAACCTCCTGGTTTAAGAGTGCTACCTTATAGATTTTGATGCAGGAAAGATAAAGATAAACACAGAATTCTGTGATATTTTATGTCTTTCCAGGTGATTCTGCTTCATTTCCAAGGGTTAGATTCATTCCCTAAAGGCTTAAGATCATTCGTTTCTTCCTCCATAATGACAGCATTCAGAAGAACAAATCTCACCTAGTCACTGTCCTTAAGATCTGCTTAGAATGTTTCACAGTGCTTTGACTATCTGGCTTCAACTATTCCAGGCCCTCTATACATCTTACCAAAGGTGTTCTCTCCAAGTCACACTTAACTGTTTGATGTTTTCTAAGTTCTCTACACTTTCTCTTGTTCATATGAAGCCAACATTCCACAAGTTGTATTGTTTCTCAGCTCCAATCCACTTGTCTTTACCCTACTTTGTGAGACTTGACTCTGTATTTTTCCATGTCCAACTGGTGCAATGTAAGGCTTTGTCAATAAAGGATGCAAAAGCCACTGCAAGGCCATAACAAAGAAAAAGTTTTTTTGTTGTTGTTGTTTTTTTTTTTTTGTCCAAGGGGATTCCACCTTCTTCTTCTAGCACAGCTGCTAGTGGGTTAAGGGAGGTTGAGGGACACTCAGTCTCCATTGTCTGGACCAACTCTTGGCAGCAGGCACCCCAGTGAGCATGTCACCCACACAGCCTTGGTTCTTGTGGACCAACTTTGGTCTATCAGATTTCTTAGTACCATATTAGGCTGTGCCCCTAACCATGTTGAACCCGGACCTTCTGGTATATTTCTTCACCATCAGCAAGTTGCTTGTTCATACTCTCCAATAAGGTTTGACCTTTATTCTGGGGTTGGGTTGTGGAGCTGGAGTGGTGTACTTTTTCAAATTTATTTCTTTTCTGGGCATTCTCCCTCATTCTTAGAGGTAGTAGCTTCTTTCTGTATTTATTATTTCTTTATACTTTTGAGTATAAAAGCCACATTTAATAGTTAACAATTCTTTATAGTTTCCTGTTCAGATTAACCAATGTGGTTTCTGTCTTCCGAATAAACTCTGATGAATACACTTTTCTTTTTACCAGGTATCTTTTCCTCCCTTTTATGGTGATATCTTTCAACAAGATACAACGTAAAATCTCTGCCAGACCTAAATCCCCTCTGTGTTACTGAGGGCCTCAGGCAAAGTCAGTCACTCTTCATTATTCACTATGTGCATATATACATTTGTAATACTTATCAGAATGGATGCTTTGTGCTGAAATTACATCTACACACATTCCCTCCTTCTTTATATGTGGAGCTACTGACTAATATGACCATGTCTTTTTTTAATCTTTGCTACTCCAAAATTTAACATAATAGATATTTAATAAATATTGTTGTTTGAAGAAAAGCATGTTAAGGGGCATCCATTAAAGCCCAGTGAGTCCCTTAGATTTGTCATTTTGATTGCAAAGAAAAATCAGAGCCAGCATTAGATGTTTTGGAATTTGATGCAACATCCACAATATTTTAGTAACTTTTATAGCATATTATGTATGCTTCTTCCTTGTGTTATAACATGTATTTTAAAAAGTACTCTGATACCCTTCCTTGACAAAGTTAGGTCTTTATTTAAGAAGTTGTTATTCTACTTTTAGCAACATTCTACTTCATTTCTACTTCATTTTTTAATAGAGATGAGTAGATTATAAAGACTAGACCTTGCCATTTTTATTTTATATACTTTGAGCTATGAGAAATGAATTATCCAGTATGTGCAAATAATATGTATTGTATTTCCAGACCCCAAATATGAAGCCAAATCTGTTCTTTCTTTCTCAGATCCATTCAGCAAATTCAAATCCACCTATTAATCTTTGAATATCTTTTGATTGCCAGCTATTAACATGTCAAAGCTATACCAGCTGACCTGAATTCAGTGAAAACCAGAAAGATCCAGTTATTGTAATCAGATTGGTTGGTTGAAGTTTTATATCAATGGGGAATCAGTGAAACTAAATTGAATCATAATTCCTCCTCTCCATGACCTCTGTCCTTGTCACCCATAAAAACTTTATATTCTAAATCTATATAGAGACTCTGAGGCAAAGTTCAGACAATAGAATTGTTCATATCATTGTCATTGCAGTGACAGTTTTTCAGCTTCTGCCCACCTGCCCTCCCCCACCACAAAAAAAAGTGAAAAGAAAAAAAAAACATAGCACAGAGAAAATCCAATATTTCCACATGACCCAAAGAAGACCCAGAAAGTCTTATAAAGGCGAAGCAATCTATCCTGCTGTCCTAATTATTAGGGAGCCATAAACACCAGTCAAGCTGCTCTGTTGAGTTATAAAAGGTTGATATTATAAGGTGTGAAAAAGTGTTGAAGGGATATGATTTACAAAATGTTTTCTGAAGCTTTAGTTCAGAGAGTAAGTGAAAGGTTGAGTTGGCTATTTTCTCTTTTAACCTGAATATATTGATCTCTCTTAGCTCAGAAATCAGATTATGGAATTTAAGGGGGAAAATCTTTATGTAGAGTATGAAATTAGCCCAAAATGTCTTCAAAGAAGTTTTTTCTTACACATAACAAATGTTAACAGTAAGCTCTAATATACATCATAATAAGAATGAAGCATGGACAAAGTCTTAATCAATGGCTCATGATCTTCATCATAACTTTAGACCAAAGTTCATCTCCTCTAACCCTTTGGAGTCTGTGATTGGTTTTGAACCTCTTGATAGCAATGCATTTATTTATAGAAAACCCTTACCACTCACCTCTCAAGGATCAGAGTCCTTTAAAAGGGCTTCTAACCAGAAGATTTAAGCATTATATAGTTCTGCACTTCAGGTCTGCCAAGTCTGAAAGTGTGATTTCTCATTATAACTTCATCTTTGAGGGCAAAAGAACTATAACACTGTGTCTTACTGTCCATTGGGCATTTTATAGTTGCAGATTTTCTGAATTGCTAAAAATGCTGGAGAAAAACATAAGTAAAAGTTTTAGTTTCCATCTTTTACTATGTCTGTGGGCCATATTTTATTTCCTGTCATCTCTCATCTAATTAACTCTGCATAGTTTAGTACTCTTTTGGATTAGGAAAATATTTTGGTCAATTTTGCATAACTTTGAAACACTAAAAATACATATTCCTGAACATAGATCACCATTAACTTCATATTAACATAATATCAAATTGGAGTTAACACTTTAGAAGATGTGGGTGGAATTCAAAATGATTTTTTAAAATTGTCTGGAAGTATCAGAATTAATCAATGAGTTTAAAAAGATAGCACTAAAATTTTTTAATACATTGCCTTGTATAAAAGCTGCAACAGTGTTTAATTGTTCTTATACTAACAACTCCCAAAGCAGAAAGGAAAAATTAAGTCCCTGCTGTGACACACTATCTCAATTAAGTATCCATTATAACAGTTAAGAGGGAAAAAAGCAATATACCATTCCACCAGAAACCTTAAATAAATTTATCCTTACCTTCTCCCTTTTCCCATTCCACCTCAAGAAAATGACTGTGAGTTTCTTGTAGGTAGTGTGGGGAATGAGTTTAGGAATTCTCTGAGCTCGCACTGATAGGTTAACAAGACACAAAGAATTAGAAATCTATAAAATGTACACAACCAAATTTTGGTAAACAAGTTTAGGTAAACAGGGCAAAGGCACCCAGTATAGGACAAAGATATAGGAATAGAAAAGCCTCAGGATGAAAACATCAAAAATGCGGTAAACAAGATTAGGTATTCAGGGCGGAAACACGACCCAACTCAGTAAAACAGCAGAAAGCTGCTTTCGCAGGAAGGAAGGACCAAAATAGGTAAACAGGTAAACAGGACTTTAGAACCGCAGGGTGAAGTTGCCTAGAGCAGAGCAGAGCTAATTAGCAAAAGAAAAGTGGCTCTGTGGACCCTGAGGTAGCAAGTTCTGTCTTTCTTGACTCCTAGGCTTGTTGAGATAAACAGAGGTGGGGCCTCCTGTTTGCTATTAACAACCATCTGCCCAGAGCCAGGAATTTGTTTTGTATTGACCCAAACCCCTAACACCGCATGATCGAAGCCCTCTTTCCCTCGAGCCCATGAGTTAATTTTCATGGTTTTTTACTGTCTCTTTGTGCATGTCCATCATGCTTGTGAGCCTTCTGCTTCTAATAAAAACAGAACAAGGACCCTTACTCAGGACTCTTGTCTCCTCCCAGACATTAGCTTCTCTCGCATTATAATCCTGCGTCCCAACCTTTTTTGGACAAGAGAGAACTCCAGACCCGTAGTCTAAGACAGGTAGAATAATTGCCACCCAAAGATGTCCACATTCTAATCCATCAGGTCAGTGAAGAATATGTTATATTATACAGCAAAGGGCAATTAAACTGGAGATAGAATTAAAGCTGTTAATCAGATGACCTTAAAATTCGGAAATTATCCTTGATTACCCAAGTGAACCAAATGTATTCATAAGAATTGTTTAATGTGAAAAGGGAGGCCAAATAGAGTCAGAGGATGATGTGGCTGTGAAAGGATAATCAGGGACACAGATCTGCTGGTTTTGAAATGGAGAAACGGGGCTCCAGTGAAGCAAGGGATGTGGGTAATCACTAGAAGCCAGAAAAAACAAGGAAATGGACCTTCCCTAGATCCTCCAGGATCTAGGAATGCAGAAAGGAATGCAGCTCTGCCAACACTGAGAACTTAGCCAACTGAGCCCCATAATTAGATTTCTAACTTAAAGGAGGATAATGTAAAATAAATTTGCCGTTTTAAAGTCATGAATTTGTAATAATTTGTTTTCACAGCACTAGGAAGCGAATACACTTCTATAAGTTTTGTATCCTTTGCTTCTCTCCATAATAGTAACTAATCCAATGCCTAGCACATTCCACCAACACTAATGTTAGTACATTCTTACTGTACATATCACAATTACAGTTCTTGATAAACCAATAGATATGTATTTATTACTCTTTTTGTCATGGAAGAAATTCTGTTGCACTCTGGAGGACATCATCACATCTATCAGACACAAAGATTCTTACCAGTGATGATCAGCAAGGGAAGGCTACCAGGCCTACAGATTTGAACCTTCAGCATCTCACTTTTTGAATTTAAAAGTTAAAAAAAAAAAAAAAAGCTTAGAAAATTGCATAATTATGCTTTTGGCACATTATGGTAAATACTGGCATATATCTAAGAATGCTCATTTAGAATTGCTATGTAATGGACCATTATTGGTTTCGCTTCTGTACTATTTTCCAACTAGGTAGCTTAAACAACAGAAATTTATGGTCTCAAATTTAAATTCATGGAAGGCAGAAGTCCAAGATCAAGTTGTAAGCAGGGTTGGTTCCTTTTGAGGACTATGAAAGATAATCTGTTCCATGCCCCTCACCTAGCTTTTGGTGGTTTTCTGGGACTTTCTGGCATTCCTTGGCTTAACTTGTAGAAGAATCAGCCTACTCTGTGAGTTTATCTTCACATGGCATTTTCCTTGGATGAATACCTTCATGTCATAATTTCCCCTTTTTAAAGGACTCCAATCATAATGGATTAATGCCCAACCTAATGATCTCTTCTTAACTTTATTCACATCTGCAATAATTCTACTGCCAAATAAGAACACATTCTCAGGACTTCAATATAAAAATTTTGGAAGGGACAAAATTCAACCTGTAACACATTCCCACTATCCATTCCTCCAATTCTGGCAACTTTGGTCTCTTTCTTTTTAGTAACTTGTTTAAGATGCTTGTATGTGAATGAATCTTTCCTACCTTTGCAGAAATGGACACATGATTTAAGGCAGGTTAAGCGTTGATCTATCCCCAGCCACAGTGATTGCTTTGGAGACTGCAATATGGTCAAGCTGGGCTCATGAGCACCAACTCTTGAAGTTTCCCATAGTTTCAACTATGGGAAAGTGACACTTTCAGGTGGTGGATGTTAGAAAGAAACACTCAAAGAGCTCTTGACCAATTTCTTTATTCTACCATATGAATAGAGGTTGGCTATTAATGAAGTCAACGCAGAGAATTGGAGCACTGAGAGAGAAAGCTTCCTGATACATTTAAGGTACTTCAATTCATCTGTACCTGAAGGTTTCCTTTTGAATTCTTCATTTTATAAATAAATAGCCCATTTTGTATTAAGACAAGTATGATATGTATTTCTGATATCTAACATTAAGATCTGCTCTGCCTAAAATAATTTCCTAAATGAGCAGTCACGGAAGGGAAATCTCAGATCCATTGTCAATTCCAAAGTATCAATAACACAAAAACTTACTTAGATGTTCAGCAATGAAATCTCAATAACATGATTAAATATATACATACAAATTGAACTGTTTTTATGTAAACATGAAGTAACAGGCATTATTACTGGAAGGTAATCATAGCCAGATATGGTGATAGACCCACAGAGTTCCTGATGAGTCACACTGTTTCATGTTTTCCAATCGTTCTCTTTCCACCTGTTGAATCTTTTGTACATCAGTGGCCCCAAGCTCATCACTGGGTGCTTGCATGTAGATCACAGAAGTATTAGGTATACAAAGGCAACAGATTCCCATAGATCTTTCTACAAGCTCCCTTTTGTAAATTCACTGCAGGGGCAAGAAGCAATGGCTGTCTCAGAATTCCTTGAGAGTCTTACCTGTCTATTCATACCAGTGCCTCAGTCAGGTAATTGTTGACTCTTTTCCTGACCCTCCTGCACTTCCTTCACCAGCTCTTCCTACATGTGTGTAAAGTACACCTGTCATAGTTCATCACCAATACTCATCTTACTTAGAGTAACTCTGCTTTTTATGACTGAAACCTGACTGGTAAATGTACTAAAATTACTATACATTGAGAAGCCATTTTAAATCTCAACCCTCACACTTTCACTTATTCTCAGGGCTTGGGGTATTTGCCTGGTTCTTTTTCCTAGTGCTCGGAGCACAGATATTTGATAGAGCAAATTTGTTTTATTTTTTATATAATTTTAAGTTTATTTATTTATTTTGAGGGAGAGCAAGAGTGTGCATTAGCAGGGGAGGGACACAGAGAGAGAGATAGAGAGAGAACACTAAGCAGGCTCCTCAGAGCTCCATGTGAGCCTCACACACATGAATTATGAGATCATGACCTAATCTGAAACCAAGAGCCAGATGCTTAATTGACTGAGCCACCCAGGTGTCCCACAGTTTTTTTTTTTTTAGTTTACATAATAGCTTTATTTAAATATTAGTTACCTAAGGACTATTTTCAGCCCCATGGGAACTGACAGTATCTTGATTACTCTTTTATTCATGATATTTAATGCCAAAGGAAAATTAAGGGCAAGAATTCAGAATACAGATATAATGAGGGCATAGACCTTATTTGTTTTGTGTATTATTTTATGCTTAATACCCACAACAGTATCTGGCATCTAGTAGAAGCTCTGTCAATATTGGTAGAATGAACAAACCATATGAATAAGATTTTGCTAATTTTAAAATTATTTATTGAATTATATACATTTAAAAATACCAACCACTGCTACTCCTAGATATAACTACATTTTTCTTGGTAAAGCTCCACCTTATCACTTCAAAGAAGGGATTCAAATGCGCCATAATCTACATATCTGCCATAATTTCCTTATCAAAGTTTTGTTTTGTGACTCAAATTGAACTCCACTTGAGTGGCTTAAATTGATTTGAACATCTTCAGCTGAACAAAATAACCAAAACAGTGTGGTCTTTTGAATATTTTCATTTTTTTTTTCCTAAGGAAAAGGGAATTTCAGTGACAGACTTGAGATGTTTAGGGTTTTGGAGGTCCCAGAGCTATATTTATTTCCATGTGAAGAAAACCCGTTGGCCATGAAATGAATAATGTCACTATATAGAGAAGCAGAGATTAGAGATAAAACTCTTCCTTGAAGTTTCCAAAACACTGTTTCCAGTTCTCCTTAAAGCCTGTCTGTATCCTTACATTTTCGAGTTGTGATGATACACCATTCAGATGTGGTAACTCTGTATCACTGCAGTACTTTTCATGTATTTTTCTTATTTCATCAATTCCAATTGGGATTCTTTTTCTTACAATTAAAGCAATTTGGACCATATTTGCTGCAATGACAAGCAAATCACAACTATCTCAGTGGCTTAATGCAGGGCCAGAAATCTCTTCAGGGCACTTCCCTTTCAGATAGTGACTCAAGTTTTCAGACCATTTCAATCTTATGGCTCAGTACCATCTTAATACATGATCCTGCTGTCACTCTGACAGCTGAAGTCACAGCACACAGAATTGACAAGAACTGGTAAGTCATTGAATTAAAAATGGTGCATATCACTTATACTCAAGGCTCATTGGGTAAAATTAATCATATGGTCCTCTACCTAATTACTTAGAGATACTTGGAAAAATAGATAAGCAAATGGAAGATTTGGTGATCCCTCCTCTCTTAAACAAAAAGAAAGGGATACTGTCTTATTTATGTTGTTATCTCTAGTAGCTCATGATATATTTAAAATTTACTAAATGGTGATGTTAATTAAATAACTTCACTGAACTATCTGTAATATGAGGAAAGAAATTTTCCTTCAAAAATTTTAACACATCTTAAACATATTTCAAAAATGTAGTCTTTTTTTATATTACACTAAAGCTTATATTTATATATATTCACACACATAAATACATCTGTTTCATAGGCCAGTGATTTTCTGTGAAGAATGAGGGTAGGCAGTATGGAACTTCTTTAGAAAACATATGTCTAGTCACTCAGTGAAGGAGAAAAATATGGCTTGCCAACGCTCATTGTTGGTTTGATTGGCATTGGTAAGGAAGCCATTGTTACTGAGAAGAGTATGTATTAAGATATATAATAGCGAACAAATGATAAAGAATACTTTATTGGGCTATATATAACTTTATTCCTATAAGAAAATATAAGGGAAATGATTGACAGCTAAAATGAACATGTAAATTGAGTAAATTTTTTAAATATTTTATCACAGAAAAGAGTAATAGTAATATTCCCAGGATGTAAATTTTGAATGAATAATGCTACAATTTTTATCTAGTCATTAATTGAGTCTTATGCATTTATGGGATAGTGGAAATTTTTTTACTTCAAGAAATCAAACATGCATTACCCCATTCAAGGCAGAGAAGAAAAAATATTCCCATGAGAATGTCACTTCCTGAGGATCTGCTCTCCTTTTTAAGTACCTATCAAATACAAATTTGAAAAATTGGTCATTGAAATGCTTTTTTGTTTTCAAGAAAATATTTTATCACTCATTTCTCCATAGAATTTTTGGACATTTAATAAGTTTTAAAATCTGTCAGAAAAGTATATTTCCACATTGTTGAAAGTTTGTTAAGCTTTAATTGACAGGACTCTACTCTGTAAATGGATTCTTAATGTTACATATATATTTAAATCCCACATCTCCCGAGAAAACTGAAAATAGTTCATTTTCAAATCATTTTATACACAGCAATTGACCACTTATATACTAGGTAAATATTGTTTCTTGTTCACTATTTATACAATCTAATAAAGAAACCCTTTAGATCATGTGAGTTTATTGTAACCACTAAAATGTATTTACATGTGCTCTTTCATATACACAACACATGAATAGATCAAGATGACTCTTTTTAAACTTAAAATTTTGATCAAATCTTTCTCATAAATAAGCACTTAATCCAAGAGAAATGCTGCTCATTGACTTCTGCTTCTAGATCAAAAAGCAGAGTAAAGAAATTGAAGGGAAAAACCTCATTTCTTTCATCTGTTGGTGAGATTTAATGATTAAGCTGTTAATACAATCCCATGGGCTAGTTGGGTCATATCTAATATTTGGGAAGAAGTAATGGCATTTCTGAGAGTCCTGCTGCGAACATCCTCAGGCTTGATGATATTTACTCATTTACATTTAAGATAATCCAATAGAAATTCCAACTTAATACACAACCTTTGATATTCTACCATCTTGACCCAGTGGGTTTATCATTATTTTTCATATTTGAATTCATCTATACTGACATGTCTCTCGATAATGTGCTATCATTGAAACCTGTCGGTTTAAATGAGCTAAGTTGGAGAGAACTGATATGCTAGACTTCAAATCTAGCCTAGAGATGTGGAAAAGTAAAGCTCTCAGTGACTCACAAATTCCCTTAACTAAGGGAGATATCGAGCTCTTCTGAACTATGAGGAAATACAGTGAGTGATTTTCTGATCCATAATGCTTGCCTACAAATAATAGAGCATAGATCATATTGTTCAAATTCATCTGTTCAAAGTCTTAAAATTCCAACTCCATGCAACTATAAGTGGGGGAAAAACAGGTGCTTTGTTCACTAAGTCATCAGGATCTAAGACATTGATTTTTATCAGCATTCTTATCCTAAGGAATCTCCTTGAGGGAGAAAGAAAGAGAACGTAGAGCTTCATAGCAGAGCTATAAAGCAGAATCTGAAGTATATTTATGGTTATAATTTGCACAGATCACTTGGTGCTCTAACACCATGCTCTTGATCACAGCATAAATCACACTTTAATTTTAACCTTTGCAGTTCATCAATAGAATCAATATCAAAAATAATTCAGGACTGACACTATTGGTTTACAGGTAAGTTTAACAAGAATGGGGAGGCTTAGTGATATATTAGTTGCCTTGTCAACTAAGGCATAAAGATTCATGACTCTTAACCTATGTTTCCATCACAAACTTAGAGCTATAAATAATGTAAGCAGCTAATCAGGCATAGAAAAGATATATAGCATCATTGAAAATCAGTTATTTGTACTGTTCAAGCTTTAAAAAATGTATCCTATGTAAAGTAATCTAGTGACATAATTCATAAAGGAGTCATATGCTGACTCACAACCATATTCAGTATTTATTTTAAAGTTTTATTAGTTCCATAGGATAGCACTATTTCTTAAAACAGTAACAATCTTTTTAAAATGTAACACTGTAGCTTAAAGTTATATTATGATTTACACACAACATTAATTTTTAAGATTTAAAGTGAATTCCAAGGTAATGATTTGTAAATTCTTCTCTTTTTTCATGCTTAGAAGTTAGTAAAAGAATTTCAAACAGATAGCAAAATAGAATAAAAGCTAACTCAAACTTAAGAGATTGAATATTATACAAACAAGAGGATTGAGGATATTTTGTCTGAGCATGTATTACTTTCAAGGATGGGAGTAACAAAGCAGCACAAACTGGGAGTCTCAAGCAACAGAAATTAATTGCCTCAACACTTCTGGAGACTCAAAATCCGAGGGTAAGGTGTCTACAGGGTTTGTTGCTTGTGAGAGCTATGAGGAACAACTTGTTGCCTGCCCCTCCCCCAGCTTTTGGTAGCATTAGGCATTCTGTGGCTTGTAGAAGGCATCCGTCATGTGTCTTCGCATTGTATTTCCTCTGTAGATGTCTATCTCTGTGTTCAAATTTCCCCTTGTAACAAGGATAGCCATCATATTGGATTAAGACTCAGCCCCAATGACCTTATATTAACTTTATTAGCTCTGTAAAGACCTTATTTCCAAATAAGGTCTCATTCTGAGATACTAGGTTTTAAGCCTCCAACATAGCTTTTGTGGAGGCACAGTTTGAACCATAACAGACCCCAACAGGCCACCACAGTCTTGAAATAGTTTGTCCCATGAAAATATACCCAGTCGGATTATAAGTTATAGTCTATCTTAGGAGAGCAAGCAAGACAATAATTGTGGAACAAAGGGGGTATGTTTCACATGGAAAGGAGAATGGGACATTCCCCACATTTTATTTCAACACCTCAACAATAATCACCTATGGGAAGGATGCAAGATTGCATCACTCAGTCACAATTTTTGGAAGTTCACTGTAATATAATTTTCCCAAGGCATACTTATTGATATAATAATGAAAACAAAAAAATAGAAAGGAATGAAGAGAGGAGAACCCATGCGGATCAGCCATAGTAAGCTAGTTTATGCAGAAAAATCTACCAACCCTCAAAGTTCTGTAGCTAAAAAAGACAAAGCTTTATATTTCATTTTTATGACATGTGCACAGTGGTGGATGGAGGTTCACTTCCACTTGCACACACCTAAGGATCCAGATTAACTAAAGGTCTATTATCCTTCATCTCTACTGAAGAAACATGAGAGTCCTCATTTGTAATAGTAGGAGAATAGATCATAGAGAATCACACTCCAGCTTTCAAATGTTTTAAAGGCTTTTTTCCAAACATGACACATTTCTTTTCACATTTCTTTGGTTAAATAATGACACATATTTATACCCAACTTAAGGGGGAATGAGAAGTATAACTCTCATGTGTCTAGAAAAAAGTATGATACAAATATTGGTGTGAATGCTAAGATTATCTACCATACCAAGTTAACAAAAATTCTCCTTTTGGGGTTAAAAAGATATATAATATGGGGCACCTGGGTGCCTCAGTCGGTTAAGCGTCTGTCTTTGGCTCAGGCCTTGATCTTACAGTTCATAGGTTCAAACCCTGCATTGGGCTCTATGCTGACAGCTTGGAGCCTGGAGTCTGTTTCAGATTCTATGTCTCCCTGTCTCTCTGCTTCTCCCTCACTGTGCACACGTTCTCCCCCACTCTGTCTCAAAAATAAATATTTAAATATATATATATATTGCATTTTGTGATAGTAGTTTTCCATATTTTTTCAATGATATTAATTTTTAGTCTTAGTGCTAGAAATGTATCCCTTTACATTAACACTTGACTTATTCCCAATGTTCCTCTTTTAAAAAGAACACTCTTAAAGTCTAAACTATTGACAGCTCAAAAATATTATGGAGACAAAAAGATTACATATTATTGTGAAAATCTGTACTAAGCCCTGATTAAATTTCAGGCATCATATTTCCCTGAAAATATTTGAATCTTGTGTTAGCTTAAGTTCAGTTTTGTCCTTAAAAGCAAAACTTCTCTGAGACAGAAGTCCTGAAATAACTGTAATCCAACATTCAAATATTAGAATTGAGTCACATGATGCTCTTTCATTGTCCTCTTTGCATCCCAGAAATGGTGACTGGATTTCCTTATTGTTATGAAGTATTTTCAACTGTGGATTACTTCCATAGAAACAAAAGTTTAAGTACCATGTGAAAGACCTGAAAGCAAACAAATTGCTTCACTGAAAAAAGATTTACTGTATGTCATGTGTTAGACACAGTATTACATACTGATTACTCTAAAGGTAGAAATGCATATTCACTGTCTTTAAGGAGTTCAAAGTCCATGGGAGAGACTGTCTTGAGTAAAATAACAAATGACACTGAGAAGAAAGTAGGTATTTGAGGATCTCAGGATAGCTAATAACCAAATCTTGATTGTTGGAATAGTCAAGAAAGGGTTTAGAGGAGGTGATTTGAACCTAAATCTTTTGTAAATATGTACTAATACTTTTATTTATTTTTTAATTTTTATTTATTTTTGAGAGTTACAGAGAGATAGAGAGCATGAGTGGTGGGGATGGGGGCAGGGAATGTCAGAGAGAGAAGGAGACATAGAATTTGCAGAAGGCTCCAGGCCTTGAGGTGTTGGCACAAAGCCTGACGTGGGGCTCTAACTCATGACCTGAGCCAAATTTGGATGCTTAACTGGCTGAGCCACCCAGATACCCCCATACTAATACTTTTAGAAGTACACTCTGTGTCCTTACTAACAATGTTGTTATATGGTATCTAAACTTTTGCTTATATGAATTTAATTTGTAAAATAATAAAATGGACATAATAATGATACATACACACAGGTGTGTGTGTGTGTGTGTGTGTGTATTAAACAAAATAATGCATGTTACATATTTAGTGTAGGAAGGTTATACGCATGTTGATAGTAACTTTTTTTTCCCCAGTGTCACTTTCCTAGGCCTCAGCTCTTGCCTTATTGATTAAGAATTCCATCAGACTCTCCAGGTTAAGGTTTGTCCTTATTTTTCTACTTTTGTTCCCAATGAAGAACTAAATTTGCCTTAAACTCAAGTCTAATAGATGAGGTAGTATTACCTTTTGGCTTGAACTTATAAATTTCCTGGGTCACGGTTTCCCCTCTCTCTGGGTCCTCCCCTCCTCATAAAAAATTCTCTATGGTCCTTTAACTTGAACCTGACTACCTATACCCTGCTTCAATGAAAGTATCTTTTTGCATATCCTTTCACATACAACTGGACTGATCTAACAAAACATAAATTTGAATATCTTCTCTTGACATTTGTCTGCATGCCTGAAATAGATTTGGGGTTCTGGTCTCAGGTTTTCCTAATTATCACTGTCCACTGGAATTTTATGCAACTTGAATGTTGTCACTTTCCAAGAAAGAGTCTACCAAAAGTTAACTTTAAAATTACACCTAGGATTTACCATTATTCTATTCTCTTGACCAGATGGAGAAGCATATGAGAAATGCACTGGAGTTTGAAGTGACTTTGAAGAAAAGGTAAAGACATGTGACTAATGAATTTAGTATTTTATTCAGGAAAGGACTAGAAAACAAAAACAGGTAAGGACTAATTT
This sequence comes from Hyaena hyaena, assembly GCF_003009895.1. Taxonomy (NCBI): domain Eukaryota; kingdom Metazoa; phylum Chordata; class Mammalia; order Carnivora; family Hyaenidae; genus Hyaena; species Hyaena hyaena. The sequence goes on from NW_024080834.1 coordinate 2,499,984, forward strand.
CTTGGAATATACTAGTTCATGGTACACTGGAGGGTGTCTGAATCATTGTATTAATGATTAATTAATCACTGTATTAAATGAATGACTTGGCTGAATAATTCACACTTACTAATGAAAAACAGCTAACTTCGATATACTACACATATGAACTTATAAAAGAATTGCAACCAAAACGTACTTGAGAACCTAACTAGAATACTTCCTAGGCTAGGAGGTTTGAAATGAAGGAAAGGACTCTATAAGAAGATGCCTATGAGAAGAGATACAGACCTAACTTTCTCTACCCAGCAATGAGAAACAACTATCAAATAAATATTTCCAGGACAACCCTCAGTTTCTTTCCCCGGAGTAAATAGGAAAGAGAATGAATTGTTCATAAGTAAACATAGCATCAATTCAGGGAAATACTTAACTCAATATAGAAAAAGAAAAAAAAAGGAACTCTCCCCATGCTAGTGAAAGTCACATTAATTCACTTTAGAAAGAGGGAAGAAGCTTTTTACACCACAAAGAAAAATGATAGTTTTAAAAGAAAATGCCAGTTAAAGTTAGCTTTACCCCTTTGTAACCTGACATTCAACCAACAAACCAAACGATATGAGAGCAAAATATTTTCCTGTTTGATGGACTCATGCTGGTGGAAAAGAAAGGAAATGGAATAATTTTCAATGCCATAAGTGATTCTTTCTTGGAGTACATAAAGGGCAATAAAAGATAAAATGAGTCAAAGGATTTGGAACTTTAGGAAGTTAGGTCATGGTAAATTATTCTGAGAGCGGATCTCATGAACTGAAAACAAAAACTCAACAAGGAAAATAATAATAGTAAGATATGATATTAATTTGAAATTCAGATTAAAAATAATTCTATCTAATTTAATCCTCAAAACATCACTGTAAAATATATGGTGTAATTATATGGACTATAAACATGGGAAAACTTTTAATTACAGAAATCCAGGACTACTGATGCTTCTATAAGGATTGATTCTACACTTTGGTTTGCTCAGAAAGGTAGTTGTTTATGCTTGTTTTCATGAAATTATTCAACAGGTATAAAATACTTGGGAAATGGAGGATAGACATCCCAGCTGTAGAAAGAGAAATATGGATGGCCTTGCCAAACTGGTTACCATTTTCTGTAGTTCAAATGAGGGAATGGATCTAGGATTTAGGATTTGACATCTATAAAATGATAAAGACTCTTTCAGAAAAGTACAACATTATGAAAACAAAACTAAGCACAAAATCAATATTTTTATGTTAGTAAATAAATCATAACATTTCTCCAAATCTAGAAATATTATGTAATACATTCATCAACTTACTGTGTGATATAGTTTTAATGAATCATTTTTGAGCTAATGTAATCAACAATTCTGAATGAACATGCAAATGAACACACGAAGTTAATCTCAAATGACAGCATACGCTAGAATAATTCAAATACATTTTTAAGATGCTACTATGTAGTTCTGAGCTGCATAACTTTTTAATCAATTAATCTTATGCTACCTACATTGACTTCTTGACAAACACAGTAAGAGATTTGTCACTGGAGTACTTCTTTCTTCAAACCATATTATCATACATGGAAGCACTTTAGCAAGTTGTTTGTCTGAAATAGGCAGTCTTCACCACAAAGGATGCATTAGATGTACTAAGGCATGATCTGATGTGTTGAGATGAAAAATTCATGAAACTCTATGCACAGACAGGCTTGCAGTTTACAGTACCCCTTCTGTTTTTTTTCTCTAAAGCACAATCCTGGTAAGCTTTATATTTTTCTAAGTGTGTGTGTGTGTGTGTGTGTGTGTGTGTGTGTGTGACATTTATTGCTGCATATTTTATATTAAGTGTATATTCCTATATTCCTCACTGGAGAGAATTTCCATTATGACTAAATTCAATGAAATCTGAATCCTCCACTTACAATTTTCTATATCTGATGACTGGAAGAGTTTTTCATAAATTAGTGTCTGGTTCCTTACTTGTGAAATCTTGTTTCTCCACTTCTTACATTGTTCTGATGCTTGGGTCTGCAGGTCCTGCTCATGATGGAAGTGGCCTTTGACACTTCACTTTTATCGCATGACATCAGGTATGTCTGAATAGTGTGCAGCGGAGTTTCTGTAATTTTATTCCTACACCATGGAAACACATAACTAAAATATATACAAAAGAGACTCCAAGTCATATGAATGTAGCTGAGTACACCTTAACTAAATGTGCTTGCAGTGAAAATTCTGCTAGTTTCCAGAAAAGCATGTAAGTTTTTTTAACATTACCCAACGAGAGGAAAAAAAACTGATAGAAGAAGTGGGAATCAAAACAGAGAATGATTTTAACATATGGTGGTTAAAAGATCCTACTTTTGCAACTTAAAAAAATTGTGAACACGTTGCTAGAACTACTTCCAGGACATTGGAAGACTCTGGTACAATTGAAGAAACTTGAAGCTTAAGCTTCATTTGCGACATAGGGGTTTTTCCACTGAAATAAATCTGCATTTCTTATTTCATTCTCTATGTTGATAGCATTTTAAAAATCTTTTTATGTTACTTTCTTTTTTTAATGTTTCAAGTTTTTATTTAAATTCTAGATAGTTCATGTATAGTATAATACTGGTTTCAGGAGTAAAATTTAGTGATTCTTCACTTACATATAATACCAGTGCTCATCACACTCTTCTGGAAGCAATGAATTAGGAAAAAAAAAAGTGTAACTTTAATAATCAATTATGCACTAGATATATTTTTCTTAACAAAAAAAGAATGGTCTATTCTGAAATATCAATTGTACTAGGTTTGAGAAAACCTGATTTTATTGGCTAAATTTAGAATATGTCACAGAATTGAGTGAAATTTGAGGGCTATGATTTTGAACCATCTAGTGAACATTCAAAAGCATCATACATAGACAACTTATTTCACAAATGTTACCCTATGAAAATATTTGTCAAAGAAGAGTTTTCCAAATGGATAAAGGTAGTGGCTCTGAACATACTTAACACTGAAATATTTACACATTAATATATAATAATTAGAATTGATAGTTCTTTCTCTTTTACAGTAATTTCTTGAGTTTTATATGTCAGATTATCTCATTAGGAAATACACAAAATCTCAGAACCATAGAGACTGAACATCTGTAGGGCTCAATTTCACTTTCATCTAGAGGTTTCTCTCAAGGGAAATGAGGTAGTAAAACTGACATATTTTCCCAAGCAGCTTAGAGTCTGTCAAACTGAACTTTCTCTGTTTAATGACCACTAAGGAGTATGCCTCGTTCACTCTTCCAAAGTTAAGTTTCTGGAACAAGCCAGAGTTTCTAAACTCTAGTTTAACCCATTTTACTGACTCAGCATTTCTGCATCTGCTGCTGTGGAAATAAATTTAAGTAACGAAAAGCTAATTCCATTTAATTACTGGCTGCCTTGGTTCCATGACTATGTAAGAAAACATTTTTTATGATACCTGTTTATTCGATTGAAGATTCTCTGCACCATGGACTAGGTTTAAAATCTTCCATATAATACGCCATTAACATTCCTCAAAATAAGTCCCTCAAAGTACATTTTATATCATTTACATATACCTTTATTGACCCATGGAAACTGCAGTGTTCAATATAGTAGCCACTAATCACATGTTACTTTTGAGCACTTGAAATGTGGATAGTACAAACTGAGATATGAAAAAAAAAGAATATAAAATATCTCATTAGTAAATTTTTATATTATCTTTTGAAATAATATTTTGCCTATAGTAATACATAATTTAAGTTGATTTACCTGTTTTATTTTACTTTTTGAAAGCTACCACTGAGAAATTTAAAATTACCTATGTGAAAAATTTTAAATTTTACCTATGTGGGAAATTTAAAATTACCTATGTAAAAAGAAAGTATAATAAATACCTATGTGATTTTAATATAGTTCTACTGAATAATGAACTATGAAGTCTAAAAATAAGGCCTAATTGTCTCAATCATCTTTGTGTTTCTTATACATAGCACAGTAATCATCTAATTAATTCATATGATAGATGAATTACATAGAGAATAATATTGAGAGTAAAATAATATTGATATAAAATATGTCATACAACAGTGAAACACAAGTCAAGTTCCATGGGTTTGTTAAAATATGCAAATACTGAAAATAAGAAATTACATTTTAGATTCTCGAAAAAATAGTTTTGAGATTTGTAAGAATAAAAGTGGTTTAACCAGGGGCGCCTGGGTGGCTTAGTCGGTTAAGCCTCCGACTTTCGCTTAGGCCATGATCTCGCGGTTCGTGGGTTCGAGCCCCACGTCGGGCTCTGTGCTGACTAGCCAGCTCGGAGCCTGGAGCCTGTTTCAGAGTCTGTGACTCCCTCTTTCTGACCCTTCCCCTGCTCACGCTCGCTCGCTCTCTCTCTCTCTCTCTCTCTCTCTCCTAGAAATAAATAAAACATTAAAAAAATTAAAAAAAAAAAAAAGTGGTTTAACCAGAGAATGCAATATGCACAGAAGGAAAAAAAAGCATTACAATGTATCTTTAAGATTCTTGGGATCAGAAATTTTAGACTGTATTCAAAACAAAAACAAATACTGAAAACCTTTAAAATTAAATAAAAGTCACCCACTGTCTTGCAATCTTTTGACCCTGTTTACAATTTATAATATCAACATATGCGTAGCTTTCTATTTTTTCTGATTATTTAATTGATAATACAAATCATCTCTATTCCAAATGATGGCTTCCATGAGGGTCATGAAGTTTCTTAGCTAGTGGATTATCTGTGAATAATACTTACTTGCACATCCACTTACTTGCAGCTGACTTCGAATCAAGAAATAGAGAAGAAAATAAGATTCCCCATTGTCTTCCTCCCCACTCTCCTTGGCTTCAGCTCAGGCATTTCATTTGTGGGAATGGATCCCAGTTGCCTCAAGGTAAGGACTATCTGTGGGCAACACAATAAATTGAACCATATTGGATAAAGTCAGCATGCCATTAGCTTGCTTATTGCCTACAGAAATTGCAAGTTTTACTGAAAAGGAGATTTACATTTTAATTTGGAGTCTCTTGGTCCCAGAGCACACACATACTTCCTGTCAAGAATCCTGGCTCTGCAAAGAGATATTAGGAAAATCAGCAGATCACAAAAGACAAGAATGCTTAAAATTGTGGTTCAACTTCATATTCCTTGAGGGAAACTTGATGCAGCTAACTTAATCCATAAGTGGAGGCTCTTATTTTGTTTCTGTGTAGAGGGGTTTGAGAAAGGAGAACAAAATAAAATTGTAGTTTGTATTATGCGCTGCATACTATCCTACATGTAATCTAAATTAATCTGTAGGACAATCCTGTGATGACTATAATTTTTAGGGAAGGCTACTGAGAAGATTGACAGTCAGTTGACTGATTAGGGAGGTGGACCTTGGCAGTCAGAGGTTTGTGACCTGTCCTTGGAATATGCATTCCACTTTGTTTTTCCCCACTCATAGGAGTTTCCCAAGAGTATAGCCTTAAGATAGTGATGTGTTCCTCAGACCATCTGGAAGGTATGCATGCCTTAGCTCAGTTAAGCTCTCTATCTAAACTTTTAAGATTTGGTGGAGGTGTGGAGATATTTTCTTGCAACCATCCAACACAAACTTACATCCTACGTAAGTTCGCTTGCTTCTTAAACCTGCCACTTACCAATCTTGTGTGGCCTCTTTTGTTTCCCCTTGCCCTTGCCCTAATTTCAGATTTCACCCAGGAAGCTCCAGAGGAGGTTATAAACTGAAGATAGTGTTATCCCTATTTTAGATAAAATAATATGAGATGAATTTCATGCCTTGATTACCCTCCTATCTAATCCGAAACTCATTTTTCCTTTTACGTCCCCTTTTAGATCCCCATTTCTTTCAATAATAGTTTTGTATTCAGGATAAAATAGGCAGTGTGTCCCCAAACTGAAGGAATGTATTTAACAGAATAAACACTTTTTGCTACAGTCCTGTGCTTGATTTATTTCATCTTTCAACCAGGGCAAATTGGACTGGCTTCCAATGGAGACTCTCAGGGAAGGCTAACTGACCTGTACATTTCTGCTGAATAGTTTTTCCACTGAGGAGTTGTAGACCATGCTCCTATACCTCCAAACTCTTTAATAATATTCTCATACTTCATATATGGAGTTTATCCTACCACAAATGTACCTACTTGGCATGTTTCCATTATTTAGTAACTCTGACAAAGACCAGCTTTGACTATCTGAGTAGTTTTCATTTTCTTTTTAGTAATTCATTAACTAATCCCCCAAATAGAGCAAGTTAACCAAATGGAATAAATTTGGCTTAAAAACACAATCAAAATGTGATAAATACAAAAGGATTGAACATTAAAATAAGTGAAATGCATACTGAATCAAAGAACTGGGTCACTAGGAGATATTGGGAAAACAGAGCTCATCACTGGTTGGTGCTGGGAATATCATTAGCCAAAGCAGTCAAACAATGCACCTCGAAGGCACTTATTTAAAACTGTCACCAGATGTTAGAAGACCATTCTAGATGACCTTCAAGTTTAATTGCAACAGACATTTATATTTCTAACTAAAGTACTCTTTCTTTCTTAGTCTATATTAATCTTTTACTATGATGGTGAGCAAGATGCCCAACATAGATATCAGTTTTATTCTAAAATGGGAATAATAATGACTTATGGAATTATTTGATAATTAATGTAAGAATAAAAATGTAGATCCACAGTACTCTATCAGCAATTATTAGTTCTATTTCTCCATCCATATTAATTGTCATGTTTCCTCCATCCCTCAATTTGTAATGCTAATATATATTCATTCTTCAATATATACACAGGAGTACATGCATCTGTTTCTAAGGTTATTTCCTCTTTCCAACATGAAATATTTAGTATGTGCAAGCAAAGAGACATTTCTCAAAATGTGAAGATCATACCTTCTTACTTACATATAATTCTGATTAATATTTATGCTACACAATTTAAAGAGAGTAAATGATTTAACTGAATATGAAAGAAGATGGGGGAATATGAAAGAAATGTAGAACTTAAAGAGAGTAAATGGGTTTCTACATGGATAAAGAGATAAAATATTAAAAGTAATTGATAAAATTATATTAGTGATCTTAGTACAGCCATAGTATTTGAAAGTGTGTTTCTGATTTCAGAAAGAAGAGCTGGGTCCAAATCCTTTATAACCTATTTAGTGGCTATAGGATATTGACAAATTGCTTTATACATTTAAGCCTTAGTTTTCTAAACTGTAAAATGGAGTCAGTTAACAACTATAATTTACAAATTGCTTATCATATGCAAAGTACTCGTTTAATCCTCACAACAGTCTTAACAGTGCATGTTATCACTTTCATGTTATTTGATAACTAACACATAAAGAGGTAGATAAGATCACAAAGCTCATTATTGATTGGTAGAGCAGGAAATAGAGCATGTGTACCTGACTAAAGCCAATCCAATTAACTACTTTATTGATATCTATTTCAATAGGTTTGTTTGAGTATAAAGTGAAATCATATAAATATATAAAGAGCTTAGCATACTCTCTGGTACACAGTAAAAACTCCAGCCAGGTATAGTAATACTGATCATGGGGCACCTAGGTGGCTCAGTCGGTTAAGCATTTGACTCCTGATTTCAGCTCAGGTCTCATGAACCATGAGATCAAGTCAGCACAAATTCTGCTTGGGATTCTCTTCCTCTTTCTCTGCCCTTCCCCTGTTCATGTTCTCTTCCCCTGTCTCTCAAAATAAATAAACATTAAAAAATAATAATATCAATAATGATTATAGTTATTATCATCAATGTAGGAATGTGTAAAGAGCAAAATAAATAAAAATAAGAACAATGCCATATGTTTGTAGCATTGGGAACACACCACAACAAGGAAAAGATGAATAGAATGGCATTTTACTACATTATGTACAAATCAGCTCTGAGTCTTTCTATTGAACTATATTGGGTTGCAAACTACAGACTATAACCAAGTTTTATTGTGTTCAATATCCAAAGCTTTTGTTATTTTGTTTGCATAATCACTCTTCACTCTCAGTTCTGAAAACTGCACCTTATACCTTTCCTCCATATTATAGTTACTTAAGTTAAACTAGTCACAAAATATTTAATTATATTTCCAAAGTCTAAGGATAATTTAAGAAATTGTAATATTCCCTTGTTTTTTTAGTGTCAATAACATTATCTTCATGTTAGAATTTTTTCTGCCAAACTAACAGTGAAAAATGCAATTTACCTGAAAAAGAATTCTCAGAATGACATTTAAGTTATCCTGCAGATGCCCGAAATCCCCTACTTCATTAACACACCAAAGAGAACACATAATCAGCTTCTGAGTGAACAACTCCAATAATATTCAATAATTCCCTGGCTCGTAATTCAGTGGAAGTACAATGGAACTATAATTCACATTTTAAAATCCCAAATAGCCTCCTGCTTCTACATAAAAGTGTCATGTAAACCAGCATCATTGTTAATAAACGGCAAAGCCAGAGGTCCCTGACTGTGTGAGTGCTCGTCGGAGGCTCAGCCTCCTTGTATCATATTTTAAAATCAGTTATTTTCATTTTTTCATCTTTCAAGAAGCTTAACAATATAGAATGTTTTAAAATCATTCTCAGCTTCCACCTGACGTTCTTTGTTAATGTACTGTACACACACAATGGTTGGGCTCTGTTATCAAGCTGATGTCCGGGGACTAGCAAACTTCTGGTATACAGGCATTCTCAAAAATATGGTAAGAAATTTTTCATTACTTTAACCCCATGCACAGAATTTCTACGTCATCTGTCTTTACCTAAACTACCGTCAAACCCTGGAAAGTAACTACATAATGGAGGCTTGCTACAATGAATGTTATTTGTGCAATTCTTCCAGTTTGCAAGAAACAGAGAAAGAATCATTGTGTTCATATCTAGAAATGCAGGTTAATACTATGGCAAAACTTGACTCTTTGGTTAAGTTTCACAGTCTGCAATATCATTATAACATACAGGAGTAGTTCTAGAAAGTTAACAACAATACCACTGATTAAACTCTGGAGAACAACAGTTTCCACAGAAGACTGAAATTTTTATTGCAAACTTAGTACTCATCCATTTCCCAACCTGTAAGACAACATGATTACCGAAATTTGGTCTTACCATATTTTTTGGACAATTTTCTTTAACCAGACCATTTCTTAGACTAAAGGCAAGTGTATACATGCACTCATATACACACATACATCCACATTGCATATACACATATGTTCACTGCCTAGTTTAGGTTAAAATTAGCTGGGACCTGGTAATAGAGTCTTATTCTAGAACCTAACTATATGTATTTAAATACCAATAAACTAGCAGCCCTTGAGGATGTTGTAAATGCAGTTATTCTCAGAAGGAATATTAAACCAAAGCACACGAATAAAACAAAATAGGCCCTTTTCTAGACCATTGTCAACTTCTGAACCTAGCTCTAAAATACATTTTAAAATCTGTAATGTCCTAATATGATGTAATGTGTCCACTTCAGTTCATTACTTTATCTGTTCATACACAGTAATGCTAATAAATGATAATTTTTAACTGTCTTTTGGTATAAAAATTAATGACATCAAGGATTATCCCTCATTCATGAAAAACAAGGCTGTTAAAATATAAAAGTGCCTTGTCAAAAGTTATGGAAATATAGAAACGGTCTTCTTGGTGGTATGAAAATGTTCATTATTCCAATTCGGATGTGTTTTGCTCCACTATGAATCTTGCAGTTTTTATTTCCATCTGCTTACTCTTTCCCTTTTCAATAAGCTAACAAAATATAATTGAAAAGCTGTAGCACTAAGTCTAAGAAGTTCTTCTATTTTATAGTTCTTATGAAAAAATAAATTAATGATACCTTAAATTGCTTCATTTAAGGAAAAGAAATATTTGCTTTGTCACCCACCATAATTTTTACAGATCATATTAAATTAAATTATTCATTGATTTATTTTTATATTAAACTCCATGAAATTACTCAGTTAATTAGAGGGAGAATTTAAGCTGCTATATCACATCTAAACTTAAGTATAGAATATATCAAGTTTTTGTTTTAATTCAGGGAAATATTATAGGTAAATGTATAGCCAAAATATGTTGTATTTTGCAAGATATTATGTTTTTTCTTGAACAAGAACTGTAAATTATCGCTTACAAATATATTTATATACATCAATTTAGAAGAAATAAAAGTGATAGAAATTAATGGTCTGGAAAACATTGTTCTCAGTAAAAGTGTGTAAATCATTTTAAGCTGATGTCTCTCATAAAAGACTGAGTTTTTCACTCAAGATTTTCTTTGTTTAAATGAGTCATAATTTTTTTTGAGTAATCTTGGGTTACCTGTTTTGAACATGTGTCTCTTACATCTCCTAGATCTCATTAATTAGATATTTCTCACCTTTAGTTTGTGGTTAAGCAGAAATGTAGAAAATAGAGTAAAAAACACCTCACATTAATTTTCTCGTGGACAATCTTTGTATACAATTTAGAGACCTATACGTTTGGTACATTGCTCATTGTTCACTATGTGTATAGTGATGTGTAGAGTGTGATAGTTCTCAAATGTTACAAGATAGGGAAGAAGAGGCAGGGAATTTCTCTCCAGAATATCTATGTTTATTCCCTTATGCCCACAATGTATCTCATAATGTCATAATCATCATGGAGAAGCTTAGGTCATGGGTATTTTGATGAAGCTTCCAAGGTGATTTAAAAATGTTGCCCACAGAACTTTTGAGGAACACCGGCCTTGATTATGATTATGATAAAACAATTATATAAGAACACTGTTAATAAACTCTGACAGGCATTAGTAGTGGCCTAGTCAAAATCTAATCTCCTCCTTGGAGAAAGTTATATGCCCGCTTACTTCCAAGGCTGTATGATTGGCATGGCCACGTCACAGAGTCTTGCAAATGCATTGTAAAAGAGTTGTGGGTAGAAGCTTCAGGGAAAATCTGTGTGCTCCTGATAAAAAGGGGCAGATGCAACCAGCACACAATTACAGTCTTCTTCCTTTCTTTCTTTCTGATCTCTGAAATGCAGATAAGGTATCTGAAGGTGGAAAGCATCATGTGATATATCTGTGTATGGCAGAGGAGCTAGAAGGAGCTTCAGTATCAGGCCCACACTGAAGTTCCTACTTCCAGATTGCTTTTTAAGAAAGGAAACTGAGACTGATTTTTGTTTAAGACCTCATCAGATTTCTGTTACATGCTTCTGATACATTCCTGAGTAGTACACCAACAAAATATTTTTATTCTTTAAAGCATCACACCATAATTCTGCTTCATATCAAAATATGGGCAAAAAATCTGTTCCTCCTGTATCTCCCCACTTGTCTTTTTTTTAATATCCATTCCTCAAGCCAGCTACCTTTATCTGATTTTATTTAACTTATGTCTTCCTTTGATATTTCTCTACAACTAATAATTTGTGAAATATTTTTAGGGGAAGAACTAAAGTGTACAGTGGTATTTAAGTCATGTCTATACCTATAATTAATATGAAAGAGTCAAGTTAGCCTAGGAAACCCCAGATCTCTAGAAATCTTTCTTTGATTGAAGCAGTAAAGTATTTAAATATCTATTACTTTTATTTTATTATTCATGATTTATCCACCATTTTAAACATAAATATATTTAATTATACATGATCCAGCATTCTGGAAACATATGCATTTTGAGTATTTTTGGTGGGGGAAGCAATATGCTGAATAATAGCTCCTCAAAGATGCTCACATTCTAATATCTGGAAACTGAATGAGTTAGCTTATTTATTAAGTGCTATAGGTATGATTAATTTAAAGATTTTGAGAAGACTGTATTATCCAGGAAGGCTCAGTGTAATCACAAGTTCTTTATAAGTGGGAAGGAGAAAGGAAACTGGAGTGATGTGGGTAGGAGCCAAGGAATGCCAGCAACTTCTCGAAGCTAGAAGTATGTAGTGGATTCTCTCCTAGAACCTCCTGAAGAAATCAACCTTGCTGATACCTTGAGTTTAGCTCTTTAAGACTTAGTTTTTACTTCTGACCTCCAGAACTGAAAGGTAATACTTTGTGTTGTTTAAGCCACTAAATTTATGATAATTTGTTATAGCAGCTATTGGAAACTAATATGGTGTGGGGCAGGGCAAGATGGAATACAGGAAGAACATTTTATACCCCCAAACAGTGTATATTTTTCTATAGATACAATTTTGTTGACAAGTGGTAAAAGGTAACAAGAAAAAACATTTTTGAGCTATACAATGTTCATTTACTTATCCATACATCCATTTATTGGTTCAAACAGTATTTGTTTCAAAACTTTCTCCCAAACAAGCCACTGAAATAATGTGTTTGGAAAACATACTGGGAAAATCCCTTTTGAGCCTTAATCTTATTTATCCTTTTTTTCTTTTCTTTTTTTTCTTAATATTTATTTCTTTATTTTTGAGAGAGACAGAGACACAGAGAGAGAGAGAGAGTGCCATCAACACAGAGCCTGATTCCGGGCTTGAACTCACGAGTCACAAGACCTGAGCCAAAACCAAGTGTCAGATGTTTAACCAACTGAACTCTTCATTTATCTTTTTTATACATATTCATCAGACTTTTGTCTAAATTTGTAAAAACATCAGTGTTACAATGTAACATGTTTGTTACACTATTCTAAGATTTAGTTTGACCATTGGCCACTTGCAATTGATTGATTAATATGAAGTGTGGCTATGAATCAACTGAATCCATTTACTGGTATCTAACAAGAACCACTTTTATATGCACAGGGTTCTCAAGGCACATTGTTGTGATTGTACACTCTGACCAGAAAAACCTAAAAGTTTTTCTGTAGACAGATGACAGAAAAGTTGCGCTTCTTCTGACTGGAGGAATAGAAAAATTCTAAGATAACCCTAGAGTAGAGAAAATGAGCACCACTTTCCTTTTCTTTCTGTTGCCACATCCCAACTATGGTACAATGAAACCATGGAGCACATCCCTCCCCTGGGTCCTTGCACTCAGTGCCTGCCCCCCAACATTCTTAACTAAACAGCTGAATTGGTGTACAGGAATTCACACAAATTCACCTAAATAGTCATGTCAACCAACTTGTACATGATAAAAGTATGGAAGAGACAAGAAAGGACACCTCCTAAAGAAATGACTGGAAGTACTCAGGAAATATTGAATAAGAAAGGTGATTATAGTCTGATTTTAATGGAGATAATGACATAGATTAGCAAGTATTGACCAGAAAAGCAATTGGCTATTTGATGTTAGCCAGAAGTAGAAAAATCATACATAAGGATAGAGAGAACAAAAAATACGAGTCTCAAAAAATTTATGACTAAGAATTTTGTCTATTCTTTAAAAAAATAATTTTATTTTTTGCTGTTAATTTTAACATAATCTCAACATTTGGGGGGTTAGTAATTGAGACAGCAGAGATTAATGGTAAAAAATGAAGACTTGGGAATCAAATTGCCTGGATTTGTATCCTAGTTCTACCCCTAACTGGCTGAGTATCCTTTGGCAATAATTTAATCTCTCTATGCCTCCATTTCCTCACCTTAATATGGGGATTGTAATGGTGTCTACATCAAAAGATGGTTATAAAGATGACCTAAGTTAATATTTATAAAATACTTTAAATGTTACTGACACAGTGACTACTATTTCTCAAATAAATTTTTCAATTTTTTTGAACAATGATTTTAATGGGAAAAACTACCTGACTTTTTTCTGATTAATATTATATTTCTACTACATTTATTAAGACCTTCTCCAAATTACATTTCTGTTTAAAAAGAGAAAATAAGAACCAATAAATGTATGTTATCCCTAATAAAAATTCTAAATATTAGTTATATCAAACTTTTTTTTTAGTTATATCAAACTTTTATTATAAATTTATCTAACCCTTACAGTTATTAAGGGTTATTGTTCTATGATCTGTTATTAGAAGTAACTGGAGATAATATTCTCTAATCACATCAAAAGCCAATCAATATTCATAGGTCCTTTCACTTAATAAAGCTAAACGTCTCACATTTACAACAGTTTCTGATGCACACTTCCGTTCTGAATACCCTGCCAGTGTAGATTTTACTTAAAGGAGCAAAGAACTCACAGGTTTATGGAGAAGAGGCAGCTGAACATATTATTGCTTGTGAATTTCTTGAACTTGGTTAAAATTTGTGCTCATTAACTAGAATTTGCTCTTCTTCTTGGACTTTAAAAAGTATGACAGGTGGGAAATCCAAACTGTTTCATTTATAGGACAGTTTGAGATGCTGAAATGAGAAGTGACATTTGGAGTAAGTTCGTTGCCATGACCCCTTTCAGAATACAATTTATGGCTCTGTGAACGCACATATGAATAATATTAAACAAGCTAAAACTATGCCTACATTCGTATGCTTTATATAGAAAATGAGGAGCAATGGCTAAAAACCAGCATATCCTAAGTCTTTATCCAGCTTATGTATGTATCTCAAAGGAATATTAAACATACAGAAAAGTCAAATGAGCCAAAGTCAAATGAAGAAAAGCAATATGTTTGTCAAACTGAATAAAGCCGAGAAAAATACATTAATACTAACTGTTTCAAATGTTTTGTCAAGAATAATATTGTACCAGAATATATGTTTTGCAGGAAAAGCTTGCAAAGACATCAAAGTATAGTTACCTTAATAGGCGAATTGTAGAACAGGATGCGGAGATGACCCCATTAGCTTAGACAAAAAGACCTATATACTTCTATGTGAACAAACAGGAGTTTCAAATGGATAAAATAGCTAAAACTTCCTAAGCCTATTAAAATGAAAGGACTGATGAATGAAGAATTTATACCTGGGGCCAGGGGAATGGGGATAGGTTTATGTGCTTCTTGGACTGGGCAGTAAGTTGATTGGTGTTGATTTATATTAACATACTTTTAATATTGCAGAGCTGTTACAGTATTATTCTGCATGTTCAAAATATTCTACATAGTAAGTAAAAGAATCAACTTTTACTTCTGGAAAGATGGAGTAGATGAACTTTTCCCTTTTTGTCCTACTAAGTAGAGCTAACTCCCTGGGCATTATACATAAAACAGATAGCCTAAGACTGTGAAAGGTTAAAGAAAGCATACCAACCAGGGACCTTAGGATCTGAGAAACAACACAATGATTAAACCCCTGGGTTTTCACTTTTCTTCATATACCCTGGCCTTGATATTAGAGAAGCCAGCAACCTGGCTGGTAATAGTAACAAATGATGTTTAATTTAGTATTACTGGGACTTTTTATTTAAATTTAATTTTTTTTTTCATTTTTATTTACTGTTGAGAGACAGAGCATGAGCAGGAGAGCAAGACAGACACAGAATCTGAAGCACTTCAGGCTCTGAGCTGTCAGCACAAAGCCTGATATGGGGCTTGAACTCATGAACTGCCAGATCATGAGCTGAGCCAAAGTTGGACACTTAACCAACTGAGCCACCTGCACGCCCCTAGTATTACTGGGATTTTGAATTAAAGACAACTACATACCTTTAATTATTTTTTTCCTCCCATGCAGTTGACTAGCTATATAGATGAATACTTCTCTAAACTCTGCTTATCTCACTCCTTAAAGTTCACGGCTCTGTGGCAGTTTGGAAGGAGTGTCAAAAAATTAATGTTGGAATTAGAGTGGCTACTATCTATTTTTCTGCCTGTTGTCCAAGGTTTAACTTTGTTATATTTTCACGTGGCTAGTATTATATACTAGGGTCAGGGTAAGAGAATCACCAACTGTGAAATTCAGGGCCTGAACAAAAAGGTGGAGTATTCACTTCTGTTTCAAAATCAATTGGTCATCTGTACTTAGGTTTTCTTATTTGGGAATATAGGCTTCTGCTGCATTTCCCATTTTTCAT
Organism: Hyaena hyaena; assembly: GCF_003009895.1. Taxonomy (NCBI): domain Eukaryota; kingdom Metazoa; phylum Chordata; class Mammalia; order Carnivora; family Hyaenidae; genus Hyaena; species Hyaena hyaena. Next base: position 2,515,935 of record NW_024080834.1, read on the forward strand.
TAGCACAGCACTAAAGCAATATCAAAGTCATCTTACGGGATAATGAGAACCATCTTCTCTTGTCAATCTAGCGGATTGTTTGTGAAATGTGTTCAATAAAGTTGTCCTTGACTTCCCTCACTAATTCTAATGCTTATAACCAGCTTTATGGTGAGGAGATATTGTAGATGAAATATATGTACCAAATAATGCCACTTTTTCACAGTTGAATGAGGTTCTTAAGTAACAGAATTGCATTTAAAGGATTTGCCAAGGAGATAACATATTCGTGTACTCGCTTCTAGGAACAAAATACCTGATCAACAGATTATCAGTTATACATATTCATATATATGCACTTATGTACTACACATATAATTGAAAACATACTTGCCTTTTAAAAAATTTACTGTCTCAACATATCACTATTTTTCCCATAACCATTCTACTTCTTGCAATAAAGTCAATTTCTTGCTGCCTCTACTTCATTTATTACTATTACCTTACATATGCCAGTAATGTCTGCTACCACTAGTTTGCCCATTAGTTGAGGTTACTGTAACCTAATAACATTCTTGAAAGATTCTGGCTTCAATTATTGTTATTGTCCACATATCTAAAGGATTTCTAGATAAGGACCCATTAGTCAACTGACAAGAAACCAGATCTCGTCAAAATTAAGGTCTTGGGAAATAACCCGTGAGCAGTCTTAAACAGGCCATTCCCCTTGGGTATTGTAAGTTTCTCATTTTAACACATATGAAAATCTGGCATCTGTCATGACCACACTAATGAAACTCTGCTATCAAAGGTATACATGGTTTCCTAGATGCCAAACTAAATGAACTCTGTGAGCCACTGACTCCAATATCTACTTCTCTAGAGTGTTAACACCCCACCCCCTGTCCCATTCTTTGACTTTTTTGTTAAACATTTCTATTTTCTAAGAGCTTCCTTTTCAGTCTCACTTATGTCCTCTTCAATTGAAATTAAACCCATTATATCAATCTCCTGTCTTCAGCTTCCAATGATGACCTCATTATAACTGTTTATTTATAAAGACTTCTACCCTTCCTCTGACCTAGTTCTTATGTCTCCTCCTCTTTTTTCTTTTCCTTTATTTTTCTCCTCCTTCTTGTTGCTACATTAAAATTTTTAATTCTGATTATTTCATATTTCTGTGATTCAGACTCTCCTTGTTATACATGGTATGAACAACTTTTTATGATTTTTACCTTGCTTACTTCATCCCGTTTCTACCCTTCTCTATCCTCAATACATATATGTTTTTAAGTTCTATTGACTTTGCATAATTGCATGTCCCCTAAACATTATATTAGAATAGGGTTTTGTCTTCTGTCCTTGTTTGTTCATTCATTCAAAATACATTTAAGAAGCACCAATTATATGTTGGACATTTTTATTGTTGCTGAAGATATAGAGATAACTAAAATGGGGGAAAATATTTCCCTTAAAAGAGCATCCATCCCAGTGTTAGTCCATAAACAGAATGTATGCATTATTTTTATGGTAGAAGATATGAAATTCAACAAATAAAACAGAAAGAGGGAGCAAGATGGCTCAAGGGAGAGTTGCAATTTATTTTTTTAAAATTTTTTAATGTTTATTTTTGAGAGAGAGAGAGAGACAGAACACAAGCAGAGGAGGGGCAGAGAGGGAGACACAGAATCGGAAGCAGACCCTAGGTTCTGAGCTATCAGCACAGACTCAGACGCAGAGCCTGAACTCATGAACCACGATATCATGACCTGAGCTGAAGTTGGATGCCCAACTGACTGAGCCACCCAGGTGCCCCAGGAAGGTTGTAATTTAAATACAATGATGAGGAAGAGACTAATAGAGAAACATGTGATAAAGGTATATGAGGTATGATAAAAGCCATGTGGCTATCTATGTGAAGAGAATTCAAGGTAGAAATAACAATGTATTCCAGGGCCTGAATGCAGCACCGTGGTGTTTGGTTTCTTCAAATAACAGCATGAAATCATGCATAACTGGATAAGTGGAAGTAAGTGGAAGAAGTGTAACAAAAGTAGTTACCTCCGAACCAGATCGTGGGGTGGTTACTACTAAGACTCTTATTGACTCTTAATGTGCTGTGATACCACTAGAAAAATTTTAGCAGAAGATCACACAATCTAAATTACATTTAGGGGCGCCTGGGTGGCTTAGTCGGTTAAGCGTCCGACTTTCGCTTAGGTCATGATCTCGCGGTTCGTGGGTTCGAGCCCCGCGTCGGGCTCTGTGCTGAATGTCAGCTCAGAGCCTGGAGCCTGTTTCAGAATATGAATCACACTCTCTCTGACCCTCCCCTGTTCACGCTGTCTCTCTCTCTCTCCTAGAAATAAATAAAACATTTTAAAAAAATTTAAATAACTTTTAAAAAACACTTATTGTAGCTACTTTTGTTAAAAATATGTTGAGATGGCATGAATGAACCAGAGAGACCAATTAAAAAGCTATTTCAATAATCCAAATGAAGAATGATGAGCTGGAATTAAAGTGATACCATAAAAGATCAAAAGAAGTAATTAACTTCTGGGTACATTTGACTACCTTTACTCCCACCCCACTTAAATATTTTTCTCATCTTTTAAAGCCCCTTAAATTATAATGTTTAAGCATAAAAGAAGCTTCCCTGAAGTTTACACTGTATATCTGAATCACTGATGTTTCTCACATAGTTTATTATAGCTACAGCTACTTCATATCCAAAGTATAATCTGGAAAATCATATCACACAATGCCTTGGCTATATTAGATGTTCAACAAATATTAGTCCCTTCTCATCGCTGTCCATAAGTAAAATAATCTTCTTTAGTTATCAAAGAATTTGAATTATATTTAAATTGTGATCAATTGTAAATATAATATACATAATATTAAATTTGAAGTCAGTTTCAAACTTTCTAGTCTCAAGAATATTTATACTCTGATAAACTGCCAAGGATCCCAAAGAGCTTTTGTCTATGTGGTATGTTGTTTATGTCAGTGGTGGCTGCTAAGCCAGATATCTGAAGAAAAAAAAAGCCCCCATCTCTAACCATTGTGATTTGTATGGCATAAAGCTTGGTATCATCTCAGATTTCTAGCTGCCAATAGTTGGAGAGCTACCTTCCAAAATTTTGGAATATTAAACAATTAGCTCTCATGTGCCAGTAGAAGCCAACTCTAGTACATCATTGGCTATATCTATTGATATTTATATATTAAAGATAAAGACTATCTTTAATTGATCAATAATAGTAATACATCTATTACACATTGGTAAAAATAACATTAAAAAAGTACCTTTTTGAAAGCAAAACATTTTTAAGACTGGCATTATTTTCCTTATTTGCAAACTTTTAAATGTCTGGCTTAAGAAGACATGAATAGACACTTTTCCAAAGAAGACATCCAGATAGCTAACAGACACATGAAAAGATGCTCAACATTACTCATCATCAGGGAAATACACATCAAAACCATGATGAGATATTACCTCAGACCTGTCAGAATGACTAAAATTAACAACACCAGAAACAACAGGTGTTGGTGAAAGGGGAACACTCATGCACTATTGGAGGGAATGCAAACTGGTGTACCCACTCAAGAACAGTATGGAGGTTCTGCAAAGAAAATCTAAAAAATAGAACTACCCTATTATCCACCAATTGCACTATTAGGTTTTAATGCAAAGGATACAGAAATGTAGATTTGAAGGGGTACATGCACTCCAGTGTTTATATCAGCATTACCAACAATAGCCGAATTGGAGAAACAGCCCAAGTGTCCATTGACTGAATGGATAAAGAAAATGTGATATATATATATATATCACATTTATATATATATATATTTATATATATATATATATAAAATGGAATGTTACTCAGCCATCAAAAAGAACGAAATCTTGCCATTTGCAATACTGTGGATGGGGTTAAAGTGTATTATGCTAAGCTAAATAAGTCAAACAGAGAAAGACAAATACCATATGATTTCACTCATATATGGAATTTAAGAAACAAAACAGATAAATACATGGGAAAGGGGGAAAAAAGAGAAGAGAGGGAAACAAACCACAAGAGACTCTTAACCATAGAGAACACACTGAAGGTTGATAGAGGGAGGTGAGTGGGAATATGGGTTAGATGGGTGACTGGTGTTAATGAGGGCACTTGTCTTGATGACCATTGGGTGTTGTATGTAAGTGATGAATCACTGAATTCTACTCCTGAAATCAATACTGCACTATATGTTAACTAACTAAAATTTAAATTAAAAAAAAAAAAGTCTGGGGGTGCCTGGGTGGCTCAGACAGTTAAGCTTCTGACTTCGGCTCAGGTCATGATCTCATGGTTCCTAGGTTCAAGCCCCACATCGGGCTCTGTGCTGACAGCTGAGAACCTAGAGCTGCTTCAGATTCTGTCTCTCTCTCTCTGCTCCTCCCTCGTTCACACTCTGTCTTTCAAAAGTGAATAAGCATTTAAATTTTTTTAAATGTATGGTTTAATAAAAGACAGTTATGTTTTCATAACTTCTTCATTCAATCTACACAGCATGTGCTGTATGTTTTGTTGTTGTTGTTGTTGATGATGCATATGAAACAATTTCCAGTCTCACTCAGATACATTATTTGAAATAGAAGTGTTTTAGATAATGCTGGATATTGCTTTTGATGTTCTACCCCACCTTGGCAACTGCTAGTTTCTTAAAAGCTAGTTGCAATGTGGATTATGAGTAAACTTTTTGTTGTTGTTCAGTTGTTAGGTTACATTAAAATCCATTGGCCTATCATGCATTTGGAATGACTCATTTAATGTATGATTTTGTAGCATTAATCATCAGTTATTTTGAAAATACTATTCATTGAGTTATTCATGTCTTCTAAATGCTAACAAATTTTATTATAGAATACCAAAAATACCATATGGTGGTATCACTAGCAACCTCATTAAAAAGGCATTTACATATTAGACAGTTCTCAAACTCGAGGTGTTAGATACATAGAAACTTTTAATTTTTGCTTGAAGGCTCAAATTTTATTACTGGCAACAAATATAGCCAGGCTTTTCCTTTGAAGTGACAAACTTTGTTTACTTTCAAAAACATGGCTGTCAAATGCCCAATTTTGAATAATACAATTGGTCTGATAGCCATTCTTATGAATAAATATTGTATTTCAATGGAAAAATGCAGCTAGTTTAGCATGCAACTCAAACAACTGCAAAACACTTTTTGTCAAATCAACCATCATAGTTTAGTATGCAAAAGAAGTACTTTATGTATACTTTCCATTTCAAAATACAAATACCCAATGGTACAGTTTAACAACATTAATAAAAGTACTGCTTCATCAATGAATTCTTGAGTGAAATGGATTTTCTTTTTTCTTTGTGTGCATGGTACAGAATTATATATGACTATGAGTTGTTTTGTGCCCATGCCTTTATTTGGACTAAGAGACCAAAATGTTTGTCTGCTATTGTCTTTTCACCATCAATGAAAATATTAAAACACTAAAAAATAAAAATACCATTGAGTATGGTAATGAAAATGATAAAACATACTGATCCCCTCAAAGTACATTGATGACCCTGGGGGCTGCATGGGCCACAGTTTGAGACCCACGGTTTAATAATCCCTAATACTCATTGAGGATTATTCATTTTATGACAAAAGACTCAACATTTCTTTCCATAAACTAAATGATTACTTTAAATACATTTAGCAAAATCATATATATATAAATAAATATAAAACCCTGAGTCTTCCCAGGAAAATAGGGAAAAGGAAAGTGTGAAACTCTATAGACTAGAAAGATAACCCCACTGGAAGAAATACTACTCATACAGTTGAAAATCTGGCTCCTGTTTTAGCATTTATGACTGCTTATTCCATCATCAAATGCTTTACTATACTCTTTAGAAGGCCATGGATCTATAGTGTTGTGTTTTGTTTTGCCTGACTACCTCTCAAAGCTTCTGAGAATAAAATATTAGGAAGAATGAAATATTTTAAAGGTAGACTTACCTTTTCACCCACTTCTATACAAGTTTTTATGAAGATATGTTATGTATCAAGTCCCAAAAAATGAAAAAATAAGTAGTTCACATCAGAATTTACCATTTAGAGGTCTAATATTCAATATTACATTTTCATTGAATGCATTTTCTAGTTGCTACCTTTTAATTTATATGTAGCTTCTGTCCCATTTCCATGTAGTATTAAAAAGGTGAACACTTTACAAAAGTGTTTCTCTGTATGAAACATTTCAAAAGTAGAGTATCACCTCCCAAACTTCTAAGACTTGTAAGCAATTAGATTTAGGTAGTCAGGTAAAGAAAAATATTTTACGAGTGGAGATGAAATAGTTAATTACAGTATCAAGATCTGTCACAGCAATAGATGTAATGTACACCGTAGATACAATGTAAAATATTTACCAAAAAACAAAGACAATAAGGAAAGCAAAAAGAAAGAATAGATACACAGTGGCAAAGGTATGAGAAGAAAGCAGCTGTCATCAGTTTCATTAGCATTTCAATTATGCCCCATTATTTTAGGTAAAAGCTGGTAAGTTCCCAATTATCCAACACATTTCACTTTATCCATTACCTTATATTTGCCTAAGGGAATTTGTGTTCAGAGTTACTAAATTTTAGTTGAGAATATAGTATTGCTAAGTAAATTAGTAAAATGAAGACAAATAGAAAGCAATTAACCATAAATACTTGTATGCAGTAGCTGCCATTAGGGCTTGTTTAACTCTGCTCACATTAACTTAATATTTTATAGGACTGCATGTTGGTGTACAATTGAGTAGCAAGGCTGGGATTTATTCACTTTGAATGACATAGACAAATAAGCAGAGATGTTTGAATAATAAGTAAATCACTCTGAAATTAACTATCATATACCAATTCTTCTGCAAATATCCATGCAGATTTCATTGCTTAAAACAGAAGAATTTGGAATCGGGAAGAAACTTGTGATTCATTTTTTACTATCCAAAGTTATTATATCTTACGTATTAAATTATCCACAATAGGGGCACCTGGGTGGCTCAGTCGGTTAAGCATCTTATTCTTGATTTTGGCTCAGGTCATGATCTCAGAGTTCATGTGTTCAAGCCTCACGTCAGGCTCTTCACTGACAGTGAGGAGCCTGCTTGGGATTCTCTCTCTCTCTCCCTCTCTCTCTGCCCCTCCTCCACTCTCTCTCACACACACACTCTCTCAAATATAAATAAATAAGCTTAAAAATAAAAAAAACAGAATATTTTATTAAAATCATTAGTGTTTGTAAATGTCCTTGACAAATATTTTAAAATTAAATAATAAAAGATACAATTCATAAAATTAACAAGACTATTCAAATACAATTATAAGTAGATTCATGAAATGCTTACATGGAGAGGGGAAAGAACACCAGACAAGAAAGATTTAAAATTAGTTTTCTTCTTGTGTCTTACATAGTCAAGTCCTGAGAGTGTGACCTTTCTTGTGTCCTCTATCACTTGATAGGTGAGTAGCCAGTTAAACACATGAGAAGACATTATGAAATTGATAGAATATTGTGTTCTTGTATTAGATGACATAATATTATAAAGATGTTAATTTTCTTTAAAAAAATCTCCATACAGATTTAAATTCATTCCATTTAAAACTTTGATAAAAAAATGGACTTTATAAAATTATTCTGACATCATCTAGAAGAATGATAGCTAAGGAAATTTTTAAAAGAAAAATAATTGGATGGAAATGATCTACCAGATACTAAAATGTTTTATATACTACAGTCAGTTAAGGCAGTATTTTATTGGCCCAAATATATCGAAGCAGAGCTTGTATAGCTAAGAGTGAGAAATCCAACTTGGTGTTTCTTTAATACATACTTATTGAGCTTCTAAGGAAATGCTAAGCTCTGGGGATACACACTGGGAAAAAGATCAGGTCCCTTCTCTAAGTGCCATTAGCAAGTTTTTCTAAAATATTTTTTTTCAGTATCTTCAGCATGTTCTATTTTTTTAATAATTATTTTCATTGGTCTCGTATGTTTATTGTCTTTTAAAATGTTTTTATTGACCTAACTTTGAATAAGGGGTTGTTATTTTCTGTTCTGTGGGTTACCTGAGAATTAGTGGATATATCCTCCCTGAGGACCCTCATACCATTACTATCTACTCATAGCGAGTGAACATTCCTTTTAAATATTAATTAAGAGGTATGGTCTATGTGTTCATCCACCTACTTTGGAAACTTCTGCCATTGTTAGGAGAGACCCCAGGACCCTGTTCCACACAAAGGCAAGTGCCATTTATTTTAAAGCAGTCACAGTACTTATCCTGACCCAACAAGTGAAAGTATTACTCTAATGCCAGGAGCATTCCAATTATTTACTCTTTTAGATTTTACCCCATGTCCTGCCAGTTCATAAGTCCAAATTTAAAGTAGCATCCTGTATTCATTTCTGTAGATAGATATGTCACTTGGCTTAAATCTTTTCCTCTTATAAAAATAAATGGTATTAATGTAGAAAAAAACAGAATATTCTGATTCTGTTTATACCAAAAGACAGCTTTCAGACAACAGAGTTTTTATTTCTCCTCCTATCTAATTAGATTTCTGTGTCCCGGTGGTAGAGAGGAGAGAAATATTATACCACTTTTTGACCCTTAGATGTAACATGTACACTGTAACAAGTTTAGGTATTTTTGAATCACAATTAATGTTTTATATTATAAGATATTTTGTTTGTGATATGTGTTCATACATGTTCATACTGTAATGAGAATATGTGTAGATACACACAAAATCTTCTTTACATTTATGATAACATTGATATGTTTAAATGTTTCAAATTTGTCACATTATATTTACTAGGTATATATTGTTACTGTATTTCTCTATGAATTTAGTTTTCTTTGTTCTTCCCTGAATTGCTTATTTTTAAGGAAGATTTTATTTTTTTCCTTTGCTTATCTTTATATCAGTATTTTTTGTAATGCTTTTGCCCTTTTATTACTATTCTTTTTCTGATTTTTTAAATTCAAGTTAGTTAACATGTATTATAATATTGGTTTCAGAGTAGAATTTAGTGATTCATCACTTACATCTAACACTCAGTGCTCAACACAAGTGGCTTCCTCAATACCAACCTACATTTCTAATTGCCATTTTGCTAGCTTTAAAAGACAGGCTTTGTATCCTACTATCCCCAAAGCAGCAGTCAATACAGTTACTTCACTAGACTTTTTCTACTTTTTTCTCCCATTTTTTTTAACGTTTTTTTTTTTTTTCCTAGGAGAGAGAGAGAGAGACAGCGTGAGCAGGAGAGGGTCAGAGAGAGAGGGAGTCACAGACTCTGAAACAGGCTCCAGGTTCTGAGCTGGCAGTCAACATAGCGCCCGACGTGGGGCTCGAACCCATGAACCACTAGATCATGACCCAACCGAAAGTCGGACGCTTAACCCACTAAGCCACCCAGCCGCCCCTCCCATTTTTAAGTTATATACTTTCTACTTTATTAGAGAACATAATACTCACATGTCCTTATCTCCCCCCACCCCCATACCCATCATGGTATTAATCCATGGTGTTAGCCAATTAAGTTTATAAAATACTCATGGTCAGTCGATTTGTCAGTTTGCTTTCTCATTTCTTAATTGAATAAAGTTTATGTTCCACTAGATTTCTCAAAAAGAGCTAATGATTACGCTATTCCTTAAATTCTTACACATTTAAAACTTTCCAGCAGCCGTTATACTTGAAAGACAGCTTAGCTGGCATAAAATCCTTGACTCAAACATTCTTGAGTTTCTTTGAAAAGATGCTCCAATGTTGATGATTTCTCTACTGCTATCAAGAAGTTTCTTCTCAAACTGATTTCTTCATTCATGATTTCCCTTTGTTCAAGGATCTTGAGTTTTGTGCCTTAAAAACTTAATTCTTCTATTAGAATATACTCTAGATTTACTGGTTTATTTTTATATTTCCATGCAAATGACTAAGTCTTTACATAAGGAGATGCAGATTTTCTTCTATTCCTATAAGCTTTCTTGGATTATGGCCCATTGTTTCACTTTCCTCCTTCTCCTCCTCTGCCTTCCTCCCTCTCCCTCCTCTTCCTTTACTTCTTTTTATAATGCAGTAGTTGGATCTTGGTCTCTTTATTGAGGCATCATTATGACTGTTTCCTTCATTTCGGTTTTTTCTCCTGGCCATTGTCCTCCTCTACTCAAGCCTCCTCAGTAGGGACAATTTGAAATTAATTTTCGGTTTTTAGATAAATTCATCTTAATCTTAAAAATTTTTTTACTTCTGAGATCTGTCAATTTTCACTTCTCTCATTCTGTGTTTGGTGTTTTATACTGTTTTCCAATTATTGTGTACCTTTATGATGTTATATATTTGCCTGCATCCAATTGTGTAAGAATATTTAGTTACATAAGAGTATGGTATTATGGTTTCTTTAGCTCAGTGGCATTTTTCTTGAGGAATATTTTCAGTTACAGAATTTATTTGCTTCTGATGTTTCCTTTATTATTAAAATAGTTTTTTTCTTTAGAAGTCACTTGTTATTGTGGCACCTGAGTGGCTCAGTCAGTTAAGTGTCTGACCTCGGCTCAGGTAATGATCTCATGGTTCATGGGTTCGAGCCCCGCGTCCAGCTCTGTGCTGACAGCTCAGAGCCTGGAGCCTGTTTAAGATTCTGTGTGTGTAACTGAAATACTTAAACTGATTGTTGCAGAGTGGTAAATGAGATTTGTAAACTTTTGATTCTTTTCCATTTTAGATATAATAATGCAAACATGTCTCCATCAGAGAGCAAAAAGATCATTTTTCTTGAGGTAAAGCTATTTGATAACTTGTACAACTGGGTTCTTATTATGTGACAGTAGATGATGTAGCCTCCCAAAGAAGTAGGCTCACATTATTGTTTTAGCCTAGAATTGTTTACTTTTATGTTTTCTTCTACTAATTTAAAGATGTATAATCTATTGTGGGTAATATATTTTTTTTAATTATTGTTTATTTATTTTTGAAGGAGACAGAAACAGAGTGTGAGCAAGGAGGGGCAGAGAAAGAGAGAGAGACAGAATCCAAAGCAGGCTCCAGGCTCTGAGCTGTCAGTACAGAGCCTGACACAGGACTTGAACTCACAAACTATGAGATCATGACCTGAGCCGAGGTCAGATGCTTAAATACTTTGAACTAAGGCATTTATCTGAAACACTATGTTATGGAAAACACCATTAGCTAGTGTTATGTGTCGTAAGTATTAATATCAGTATTAATGTTGATTAGAGTTGGATTAAAATCCCCTCCCTGCTACTTACTATATAACCTTCGGCAAATAAGTTAACTGAGACATAGCAGGAGAAATGGTTTAAGGACCAACTTGGCTACCTCTTAGTAAAGGATGCTGATAGCAACTTAGCTCCATTTAGATGTGTATGTAGCACTTATTGTCAACAGTGTACTAGGATGAAATTCCTGAGTAAAGGATGCTCTCTTTTACTATTAAATTTACTGTTGATAAACCATGCCTTCATTGATATACTTTGCTTAATTAAGTTCTATTATTATTTTTTTTATGTTGCTGGATCACATGTGCTAACATTTTGATGAAGACTTTTCTGTAATCTTTCCTTTCTTGTGCTATACTTATTAGATTTCTGTTAACAGTTTATGCTTCTTTCATATAATATACTTGAAATGTGTAGAGAAATTTCAAAGCTATGGAATTATATACTTTAAAGCTTAAAAAAAAAAAAAAAGCCACACACTCCTTGAGTTATATACAATGCTCACTTATCATCTATATTTTAAAGAAATATATTTGTGACTTTCATGACCACACACTTGTCTCACTTGTTAAATCTATTTAATTTTAATATCTGAGGTGAAACTTTGATCTGGGTTCCAGCAATGTAGTAATTTTTCATCTTGACCTCAAATAGTCTCCCTTTCCTCCCTCCTATATTAACTATTTCCCTTATTGTTATGGAGATGTTCATCAATATTAGTGGCTCCAATCTTTGGCAGTCATGATAAGATTGCATATCCCCTCTCTTCTGATGTTAAATAAAGCCATGCCATTAAACAAACAACACCAGTAAAGTATGAGTGGAACTGATGCATGGAATCCAGGCACAAGCTAAGGAAAGCCAGCATGTGACTTTATGTTTCCAATCCTCTCTGTGTTCACCTTACTGATGATAATTTAGATAATTTTACATGTTTCTTTCACTCTAGGTCCTTGCGTGAAAATAACACGGTAAAGAACCTCCTGCTTATATAAAATAGATATGTAGTGTAAATAAGAAATAAATTCTGACTGATAGGTTTATGTAGTCCTGATAGGAATTTAAGAGGAGTAACATAAAAAAGGTGGCACTCCTTCCAGAACCCTAAACCTTGATTTCCAAAACATCACTGAAAATGTAAATCTAAAGTTTTTAAATATTCATTTATGTATCTAATATAAATCTAGGAAGAATCAAATAATCAGGAGGTAGTACACACTGCAATCTGTTTTCTAATAGGAATTAGGTCAAAATATTATGGAATTACATCAGAAGAGATGTCCATTGTATGCACATTACAAAGTTAACAGATCAATAATAACTTCCAAGGGGTATCTGAAGTAAATCTAAATGTCTAATATGTAATCAGGTAACAGAGGTAAGGGAGAATTATTTCAAAGTGAGTTTGTGCACTAGAGTAGTAACAAGGGTTTGACCAAAGTAATTATGGTAATTGGTTAACTATAATTGATGGATGGATAGATGGAAAGATAGATGCATAGATAGATAGATAGATAGTTAGTTAGATAGATAGATCATTGGTATAATTTCTAAATATATATTAATATTTATATATTACATGAAGCTATATAAGAAATAGATATTATACTTAAATATTTAGTTGAGTCAATCATGCAAAAGGTCTTGGTGAGCATAAATGCTAAGAAAAAATATAAATGTAAATTGGAAAGACTTAAATTTATAAGTTAACAGATTCTATAGTCCTCAAAATAACACAAACAGAAATGAAAGGAAAATAACTAATTTAGAAAGTATATTTATAATATATTATAGAGGATTAAAACCTAAAAAATACTTAGTATATAAATTGTTTTTTTAAATGGACAAAAGACATGAATAGAAAATTTTCAAACTGTACATATAAATATATATGTATGACATAGTGTTTAACTTTGCTAAAAATCAAAGAAATTAATTTTTAAAAAGTAATTTGCCTATGAATTTGACAGAGAGGAAAATAGTCATTTATATTGTTGAATAAATATGCTGGAATGGGTACACATATCTTTTATGGGAGGATATGTATGCAATCGTTAGAGAGCAGTACTGCAGTACATAACAAAAATCTCAAACATATCCATATTATTTCACTCCATGATACCACTCCTTAGGATTCTACCCTTAAAGAATAATTTGAGGGTAATCTCATAAATACCATTTTATTACTTTTTATCTTGTCTTTTATTATTATTATTTATGGAAGTGATTTGGAAATAAATTGCACATAAAAAAACAGAGGTATACCTCACACCTGTCAGACTGGCTAACATCAACAACTGCGGCAACAACAGATGCTGGGAGGACACGGAGAAAGAGGAACCCTTTTGCACTGCTGGTGGGAATGCAAACTGGTGCAGCCACTCTGGAAAACAGCATGGAGATTTCTCAAAAAATTAAAAACAGAACTGCCATTTGACCCAGCAATTGCACTACTAGGTATTGTATCCAAGGGATATAAATGTGCTATTTCAAAGGGACACACGCACTCCAATATTTATAGCAGCACTATCAACAATAGCCAAAGTATGGAAAGAGCCAAAATGTTCATTGACAGATGAATGGATAAAGAAGATGTGGTATACACACACACACACACACACACACACACACACACACACACACACAAAATGGAGTATTACTCAGCAATCAAAAAGAATGAAATCTTGTCATTTGCAACTATCTGGATGGAACTAGAGGGTATCATGCTAAGCAAAACTAGTGAGTCAGAGAAAGACAAATATCATATGACTTCACTCATATGAGGACCTTAAGATACAAAACAGATGAACATAAGGGAAGGGAAACAAAAATAATATAAAAACAGGGAGGGAGACAAAAACATAAGAGACTCTTAAATATGGGGTTACTGGAGGGGTTTTGGGAGGGGAAATGGGTTAAATGGGCAAGGGCCATTAAGGAATCTACTCTTAAAATCATGTTGCACTATATGCTAACTAACTTGGATGTAATTTTTTTAAAAAAAATTAAAAAAACAGAGGTATCAAAATAAATTTTGAAATATTCAAACCACAAAATGATCTACAGCAAAAAAATACCATGTACTCTAATGAATTTCAAGACTGACAGGTTTCCATGATGTAGAGCTTGGTGAAAAAATGAAAAAACAAGAATCTAAGCTGCCCATACTATAGTTTGTTTATACTTAAACAAATGGTATAATCTATAGGATACATGCATAAATTCATATGTATATCAATACAATTTTAGAATATGTTTAATAAAGTCTATGTACTTGTTTGAGAGAGAGAGAGAGAGAGTATGACAACCAGCTAGGGGCAGAGGGGAGTGAGGGAGAGATGAAAGGGAGAGAGAGGGAGAGAGAGAAAGAATGAGAATCCCAAGCAGGCTCCACACTCACTGCAGAGCCCAAGATGGCACTAGAACCCAGGAACCACAAGATCACGACCTAAGCTGAAATCAAGAGTTTGATGCTTAATCCACTGAGCCATGCAGGTGATCCACAATTTTAGAATATTAAGCAAGATTCTACTCTATTTTCACACATCGTCTTAGAACATTGTGACTTTTACCAATGAAGTTAAAGGTATGTATTGCCTCAGGAGAAGAAATACTCAGAACTCAGACATCAAGGTTTGATTTCTTGGTGTTTTACCTATTAAATGGATTCTTGAAACTCATGATGATTTTGAGATATTTCCTCCAATTTTTTATTAAAAATCTCATACATATAGAAAAGTTGAGGGGCACCTGGATGGTTCAGTCAGTTAAGCGTTCAACTTTGGCTCAGGTCATAATCTCATAGTTTATGGGTTTGAGCGTGCTTCAGATTCTGTATCTACTTCTCTCTCTGTCCCTTCCCCACTTGCACTCTCTCTCTCAAAAATAATAAATAGTGAAAACATTTAAAAAAAATATTGAAAATAGTTTATTGTGAACACTAGCATCTACTCCGCCTAGATTTAACCACTCATATTTCAATATAATTGCTTTATCACATATTTATCCATTTATATGTAACTGTTCATCTTGTTTTTGTATGCTTTTCCGGGTAATTTGCAAACACCAATGTAATTTATTCTAAATACTTCAGCATGTATTTCATTGAGCAAGAAACTTTTTTGAGTTCAAGGTCTAAGCTGTGGAAGATGCAGAGCCTACAAGCCATATCAGTACCTTGGTAAGAGAACAGATGGAGAACCATAGTACTTAACCCTCCTTGATTATACAAATGTTAGCTGGGCACATATTGACAGTCCTTGTAAAAGTACCCAGCAGTGATGCAGGAGAAAGTGCATGCAGTAAGATCTCTGGATATAGAAAAGGATTTTAGGTCAAGCAGACTGCTTTACTTTATTTCCCGTTGAAGCTTAGAGGAACTATAAACTTCTCAAGGATGTTTGTTGTGCCAAGATGATCACGGAGGCTTCTCTTTGCAGAGAAAAGTATGAGGAAGCATCTGAGTGTTTCTAGTAGGGTGAAAAGTAACTACAGGTGAAAAGTAACAAATGTAACAAGATAAAAGGAAGAGTTCATGGCTCAGTTGGATCAGACACTCCTTCATCACTGATATCTGGGATTCACATAGCTATAATGCGCATGCCGCCTTGGGAAGACAAGATAGTGTGTGGAAATCTGGAATGACTTAGAAAATACTGAATTGATCAAGTCTCATAGAACTGACTCATTTGTGTTTTCTATTATCAGGAGGGAAATAAATGTTGAAACTGCAGATTAGGGCTTCGACAAAAAAGTGTATATGTATTTCATGCTTGAGGTTTTTTGCCATAAAATATTCTAAGACCAGATTGTGTTAGATACATTGTAAAATGTATTCCATAAAAGAATAAAAAAATAAATATTAAGCTTGGAAATACATAGTTTTGCTCTTATTGATTCTTTATTTGTTTTTATTATTCTTATTGACTCTTTTGGAAAGAATCTTTTGGGGTCCAGCATATAGAAAATTATTTACATTTGGGTATTTAGTTATGCAAAATTAAAGTCACTGTTGGACGAAGAGCAATGGATGTTAAAATTCTTTGGTAATAATCATATCAGTGGAATGCTGTAAACTGTCTTGGTTTAGGGGCACCTGGATGCCCTAGGGGCATCTCAGGTCATGATCTCAGAGTTCATGAGTTCAAGCCCTGCATCAGGCTCTGTGCTGACAACTCAGAGCCTGGAGCCTGCTTCAGATTCTATGTCTTCCCCTCTCTCTGCACCTCCACGGTTTACAATCTGTCTCTCTCTCTCTGTCTTTCAAAAATAAATATGTATATATTTTAAAAATCTTTAAATTGTCTTTGTTTAAAATTTCTCTTTTATTGTTCAAGCCTTAAGAAACTTTTTTCCCCAAGTGAAATACTCGTGTTTGCTCTGTAATAGAGTATTAGGTGATAGGCCTGCATTCATGCTTGATATAAAAATCACAGGGGAGCAGCAGCTAGCTGAGTGGGCTAGATTAATGATTTAAGGAGGGAAAGAATCGAGTGCATGGCAAGGACTAATTTTTAGAATATCTAAGCATAAGCATTCCTTGATGTTTCTCAAGGTTAATGAAATAAAATAATCTTCTATAGTCAAGCAGGGTGGAAGCCGCATAATACAAATGTGTGTCTCCAAAGAAAGAAATGTGATATTATTTTTGGTTTCAGGATAATACAACCTGTCTTCAAAAGATATTCTCTATAATAGCATGCTCAGATAATTGAATAGTGGGGGACACAGGTGACTTTTATTTTCTTATTTTTGTTTCTTTGTTTTCTAATGATCTACAGTTAAATTGTGCTAATTTGCCATCCTCCAAAATTGATAAGAGCATACCTCAAATACTCTTTGGTAAGTTAATAGCTTTACCTTTTTTAATTATTTTACCATGAGAGCTCCTGATAAACATTATTTTAAGATAGAAAGATCCTATCAATCAGGATTTGTAGTTATAAAACAACAAATAACCTCAAACTCTCAGTAACTTATATCAACAAATGTTTATGTTTTTACTCAATCAGCATGTCTATCCATATTAGCCTCATCCAGCTCCCCTGAATCTTTATTTCACTCCCCAGTCTCTGAGCACATTCAAAGTCACTGTGAAGGAGTGAAAAAAGACATGGGAAATCACACAATGGCTCTAAAGCTTCTTCCAAGGAGTGACATATGGTACTTATATTTACTTTTCATTGGCCAAGCCAAGTCAGTCCTGAGATCTCCAGAGCAAGGATATGTATTTCTGCCTCAGAGTAGGGCACAACAGGAAGAAAATTGAATATTGAGGAAACAGTAATAAAATCTATTTTGACATATATTATAATTTAACATATAATAAATATGTTAACTTCACATTCAGGTAATTTTGAATTCTGTTGATATATATCATCCATATTCTTTTTTTCTAATTATGGAGATAGTTATAAAATTTGGTTTCTGGCCAATTATCTCAATATCTTGTTAGGTGAATATATGCTGATTTTGCTCATCCAATAAGCATTCCATTTTCTACTAGTAAGAGTGCTTGCATTTTGCCCACTTAGGGTACATGTATTTTATCTACTATCTTATAACTCCAAGTTTGGGATGTGGACCCCACCTTGGGTCAAAGAGTACAACACTCCATAGCCACTGTGTGACACATGCTTGTCCAAACAGTGCAGTTTCATCACTCTGGTCACATTGATTCATCAGCTGAAATCTTACCATTAAAATATTTCAATCAGAATGAATCCTGAACATGTGTAAAAGCCTATAGGAAGAAAATAAAGTAAAACAAAACAAAAATTTTCCACCCAACCCCCTTTTTTTTGTTGTTTTTGGACCTTGGATCTTGGCCTACCTGCTAGCAGCCATTTTCATCATGTTCATGTAAGTGAATTAAGTCATAAGATGTAGACATGGTGAGACCTGATGATATATAGAATTTTGAAGAAAAGGGTGTATCTGAAAAATGTAAAGAGAAAAAGGAGAAAGGAACAGAAAAATGGCAAGGACCCATTGTGGACTATGTAACCTATAAAATAAACTTGCTCTCCTTTCAATGTCAGTTGGAAGTGAGTTTTCTGGTTACCTGCAAACAAATGTCCCAACTGATTCACATACTATTCCAAATAGCACATATGCTTACTAAGTGAGGTTTTACTGTTTCTGCAGCTGCTAATTTGCCATAATTGCCAAACTCAGGCCTTTTTCATCTTGGCAAAGGTACAATAGACCTGGTTTCCATGAAATAAGACAAAAAAATTTATTCACGTTGATGCTGGAGATAAGACAACATAAATGGGTTTCAAAGCTGTGTGAAGGGCCAACACCAATCTAATAGGATTCTATAAGTTATAAGTAGAGAAAATTGAAGAGAATTATTATTTGAAGAGATAACACACGTGGTTTTCCCAGTCAGCTAAAGACATGAATCCTCAGATGTGGGAAACACAATGGATTCATGCATGAATAATTAAGTTTTAAGTGGAAAACTCTATCAATAAGAACCTAAATTTTAATCAGCAGGATATCACTTTTTTTCCATAGAATGTGATAATGAAGAATGATGACCTCATGTCTAGACTTAAGCTTTTAACTCTGCCTCTGTTCAAGAGGTTCTAATGTGTTTCAAAAGCAATCAATCATATGCCAAAAGCTGACTGGATAATTACCTGTGAGATTTTCTGAAAACTTTTAATCTTTTTTGATAAGAATACAATTTCCATAAAATCATCTCCAGGCATACGTCAGGTTTTGGGTAGCTGCCTTCTGTTCAATAATCTATAAGACCTCATTGAGAGGGGTGTCTTTTTATTGTGATTTTCAAAGAATTTAATAATCAAATATATATTATTAATCTTTAAAGTAATATGTCCTTAAAAATCTACTGGGGCCATGGTCACATCCTAAATCCAGTAAAATAAGATGTTAAACCAGTTTTACCACCTAAAACACAACCAAGACTAAGTTTTTAAACTAATGCATTACCCACAAAGTATTTCCTCATAATTGTTTGCAGAATTAAAAAAAAAAAGATTCAAAATAAATCTGAGAATTACGTTGTTTTATTATCAATGTGCCAGAAAACTAGTCAAAGCAAAAGAGAATTCATATACAAAGTAGTTCACCTATAATGTAATGCAGTGTTATTTTGTATAACAAAATTAGAAGAAAAGCAACTTGGGAGTGAAATAAATCTTTCCCTACTTCATATACATGTTGGAATGTTGAACATAGCTTATCATTAAGTGGTATAGTGTATGATTTGCTGTTTTGATGATTTGGAGTAAAGAGAGGGATAGGAAAAAGATGGAATGAAAGAAATAACAGATCAAGGATTGTCGTCCTGGCTTGAGGATTGTTAAAGCTAACCTTTAGTAAAATGTTTAAGGATAATCTAAATACTGAATTCTAAAAGTAAGATTTTGATCTGCACCACCAGAGATACTGAGTTATAAATTATCAATCACATATTTATAGTGAAAAACTGAGTACAGACTTAATTGCACTTGTTAATGAATGAAATAAATGATAGACCTCACAAGTCCAAATTTATTTAACTTAGTCACTATCAAAGTTGTGATAATAAAATTGGTGCAATAGTTACCTTATGTCAGGAACCACAGACTAAGAATGCTTGTATATGCCAGAATTTTAGTTATGTATTGTGCCACTAAATCACACTTAAAATTGTTATCAGGGGGCGCCTGGGTGGCTTAGTCGGTTAAGCGTCCGACTTTCGCTTAGGTCATGATCTCGCGGTTCGTGGGTTCGAGCCCCGCGTCGGGCTCTGTGCTGACTGCCAGCTCAGAGCCTGGAGCCTGTTTCAGTCTGTGACTCCCTCTCTCTCTGACCCTCCCCTGCTCACACTGTCTCTCTCTCTCTCTCCTAGAAATAAATAAAAAGCATTTAAAAAAAAACAATTTAAAAATAAAATAAAATAAAATTGTTATCAGATCTTTAATGATAAATAAGAAGATGTGCTATAGGTTTTTGCACTTCCTTGTACTTAATTCCCACTTTGCTCCAGTTAGTGCTGAGAAAAAAAAAAGTTCTAAGTAGTGTTAATACGTAAGCTCTATGAATGTTATTCCCAAAGTAGGTCTTATATTTATTTTTCAAATGAGTGCCACTAAAATGTAAGCTGTATTTTATTACAGGGTATTTCAGATCCTTTAATGACCTACTATTTGTTGGGAATCTTCAAAAGGAAAAATATAGAAGAAAAACACATTTCAGCAATACTTTTACTTTGACTCTTAGTTGTCAAAACCCCTGATAATATTGCTTAAAACTACCACCACTGAACTCTGCCTTAGGCGCCCTAGTTTATATAAATAACTTATTCATAAGTCATTTGGTGAGTTTTATATTAACAAGTAAGTTTAGCCTCTTATTTATTAATCATTACTCAGTCCAGAGTCATATAGCATGACCTCATTGAAAATATAAATACAATGTAAAAATATCACAAATAAATCACTGTAGTGATAATAAGATGATTATACAGTTTTCCTATTCCATCTTTCACAAATGTGTAACTTCACATATCACTGGAATAAAGCCCATCAGACTTGACTTTAAAGAATATGTGGAGTAATTGTATGATCGTTTATGGTTTTGAATTGTTCAACTTGGTGAGAGGGAGGGAGTGCATGAAACTATACTCGGACATTTTTAAAAAATTACTTCCCTCTACTTACTAAATACTCTATCAGTCCAAGAAGTCATCTTCTATTTCTCTCTGGATACAAGCTTTCTCATTGGTACAGTGAAAGCTGCACTCAAGTATCAGTTCAAATAATTTGAGGAATAGTCGAGTGCAGAGGCAGAAAAATCAAATGATGTGAAACAAAACAGTAAAGAAGCTCTGGATTTCACAACCCAAGGCTTAGATACTTAATGCCTTTTTAGGACAAAAGGAGAAAAAATAGCCATTAACCTTTCATGAAGTTATGTAAATTCTGATAGAAAGCCATTATATTCTTTATATGAATATTTATCAAAAAATTTAAAAGAAGACGTAGGGTTCTGAACTCATCATTTTAAGGTAAACTACAAATACATCTTCAGTATTCTTTGAACATCAACAAAATCAGCAAATGATTACAACTGGCACTTGTAATAAGCACTAGTTATGGTTGATGTATGAGATAATTACAATGCTTTGCTGGAAAATCTAATAAATCCCAGAATTGTTATTTTCTAAAATCTATTTTTATGGAAATTAGAACCCAAATATTCCATTTATTATAGCAAGAGAATTATACAAGTTTTTCTGACAGACTCAATCAAAAACTGTGTCAACTCATAAATAGTAATTGTTTCTGAACACTGGGAAAAATACTTCATTTTCTAAAAGTGAATGGTTTAATATTAAAATGTAGTAAACTTGATAATTTTCACAAAAAATGAATTTAATAACTTTCAGATATTGCTGTGCCATCGAACTCAGGAAAATAGTAAATATAACAATAATTTAAAATATATTTGACAAATTTTCAAAACATGAATCACTTACAGTATAATTTTTCTTGAAATAAAATCTTATATGCAAGTCATATGGCTTATTGTTTTTCCCCCACCATATCTAAATACTTTGTGATTTTTTTCTAATCCTTCTTTACTGTTATTTTAGTAAGTGGGTTATACAAGCCTGTATAAAATATTACTCAAGGTAAGATATTTTAGAAGTTTCCAGGGCCACAGAAAGTCAATCATTTTGTCTCAATCAAGTTGATAACCATGTAGCTACTTAATCATTAAATCAATTGAGTCATATTTTTCTCAAAATGACAATATTAGCTCAAAAGGCCAAATTTTTAAGTTAAATAACAGAAACTATATGCAAATAATAGAGGTACATGAAAATGCATTTATATGTCAATTAAGTTGGGATTTCTTAGCTACATTGGATCTTGAAACAGTTTTAATGTAGGTTAAAATGTCTTTAAATTTTAATTAGTATGTGGATAAAAACAAAAATGAAGCTCATTTTTTGTCTTTTTGTTGAAGCAAAGCTGACATACAACATTATATTAGCTTCAGTGTACAACCTAATGATTTGATATTTGTATATATTACACTATTCTTGTCTTAAATTCTTTTAACTATACCTATGAAGTTTATATATCCCTAAAATATTATCTTCTATCACTCCATAATAAGTATTTAAGGTAATGCCAAGTCTTTTCATGGTTTGATAGCTCATTTGTTTTTAGCATTGACTAGTATTCCATTGTCTAGATGTGCCACAGTTTATTTATTCAGTCACCTATTGAGGACATCTTGGTTACTTCCAAGTTTTGGTTGTATCTGTGTGCAGATTTTTGTGTGGGCATATGTTCAACTTCTTTGTGTAAATACGAATTTGTGCCTTTGCTTGGGCATATGTTAATAGTATATTTTGTTTTATAAGAAGCCACCAACCTATCTTCCAAAGTGGCTATATCATTTTGCATTCCCATCAGCAACGAATGACAGTTTCTGTTGTTTGACATTCTCTCCAGCATTTGGTGTGGTGTCAGTGTCCTAGATTTTGGCCATTCTAATAAGTTTGTACTGGTATTTGGTGTTGTTTTAGTTATCATTTCCCTGTTGACCTGGGATATGGAGCATCTTTTCATCTGCTTATTTTCCATCTGTGTATTTTCTTTGACAAGGTGTGTCTGTTAATGTATTTTTCTCAAATTTTTTTTAAAATATTTTTTATTTATTTCTAAGAGAGAGAGAGACAGCGTGAGCAGGGGAGGGTCAGAGAGAGAGGGAGTCACAGACTGAAACAGGCTCCAGGCTCTGAGCTGGCAGTCAGCACAGAGCCCGACGCGGGACTCGAACCCACGAACCGCGAGATCATGACCTAAGCGAAAGTCGGACGCTTAACCGACTAAGCCACCCAGGCGCCCCAGTATTTTTCTCAATTTTTAATCAGGTTGTTTTCTTATTGAGTTTTAAGGGTTATTTGTATATTTTATTTTGCTTTGTTTTATTTTATTATTTCATTTTTAAAAATATTTATTTATTTATTTTGCACGGGCAGGGGTTTGCAAAGAAAGAGGGACAGAGAGAAAGAATCCCAAGAAGGATCCACATTGCCAGTGCAGAGCCTGATGCTGGGCTCGAATTTATTAACCTGAGATCATGACCCGAGCCGAAATCAAGGGTCAGACACTTAACCAACTGAGCCACCTGGGTGCCCCCAAGAGTTCTTTGTATGTTTTAAATAACAGTCTCTTATCAGATATATCTTTTTAAATTGAGGTATAATTGACATATAACATTATAAGTTTAAGGTGTACAATGTGTTAGTTTGATACATTTATATATTGCAGTATGATTACAGCTGTAGCATTAAATAACACTTCTGTCCCATTATGTAATAGTCATGTATTTTTTGTGGTGAAAACAATTAGTATCTAGTTTCTTAGCAAATTTGAAGTTCATAATATAGTATTGTTGACAATAATCACTCTTCTGTGCATTACATCTCCTGAACTTACTTATGCACTAGTTATGAGTTTCAACCTTTTAACATTTCCTCAATTCCCTCACCCTGCCAGGCCCACCATTCTACTCTCTGTTTCTGTAAGTTCAGCTTTTTTAGATTCCACACATAAGTGGCATCACACAGTATGTCTTTCTCTGTCGACTACTCTCACTTAGCGTAATGACTCAAACCTCTATCCATATTGTTGCAAATAACAAAAATTTCCTTTTTTTAACTTTATCATAGCTGAATAATATTCCTCTGTGTGTGTGTGTGTGTGTGCATCTGTCAGTGCGTGTGTGTGTGTGTGTGTGTTTGGGTCACATATTCTTTACCCATTCATCCACTGAAGGACACTTAATTTCCATTTCTTGGCTATTTTATATAATATTGCAATAAACATGAGGGTGCAGATGTCTTTTTGATATATTGTTTTTACCTCCTTTGGATATACCCCGAATTGGGATTATTGGATCATACGGTAGTTTTATTTTTAATTGTTTGAGGAACGTTTATACTATTTTTCATAGTAGTGGAACCAATTTCCATTCTGACCAATAGTGCACAAGAGTTCCCTTTTTCCCACATATTTACCAACACATATCTCTTGCCCTTATAATGGTAGCCATTCTAACAGGTGTGAAATGATATATCCCTTGATTTGCATTTTCCTTATGATTAGTGATATTGAGTATCTTTTCATGTACTTATTGGTCATTTGGATGTGTTTTCTGGAAAAACGTCTATTCAGTTCCTCGGCCTACTTTTTAATTGGACACTTTCTATTTTTTGTTACTGAGTTGTATGAGTTCTTTATGTCTGTGTGTGTGTGTGTGTGTGTAATATATTTGAAAATATTTTCTCCCATTATGTAGTTTGCTGTTTTATTTTTCTTTGCTGTGCAGAAGCTCTTTAGTCTGAGATAGTCTGATACGTTGATTTTTCCTTTTGTTGCATGTGCTTTAGGTGTAACATTTAAAAAAATGAAACAAAACAAAAACAAACAAACAAACAAACAAAAACATTGCCAAGACCATTGTCAAGTACCTCATCTCTTTTTCCTCTAGAAGCGTTATGGTATCAGGTCTTATGTTTAAGTTTTTAGTCCATTTCAAGTTAATTTTTGTGGGTAGTGTGGGATAAGGTTCCAAATTCATTTTTCTGCACATGATTACCCACTTTTCCCAACACCATTTGTTGAAAGACTATCCTTTCCCCATTGAGAGTTCTTGACTACTTTGACAAATATTAATTGATCATATATGTGGGGGGTTATTTCTGGGCTCTCTATTCTCTCCCATTTGTCTATGTGTCTTTTTATGCCATTATAATACTTTTTAAAAATAATGTAGCCTTGTAGTATAGTTTGAGATAGAAAGGGTGGTGCTCCAGCTTTGTTCTTTCTCAGGATTGTTTTGGTTATCTGGAGTCTTTTAAAGATCCATATAACTTTTAGAATTTCTTTATCTCTGTGAAAAACAAACTATAGACTAATATTCTTGATGAATGTAGATGCAAAACTTCTCAAAAATAGTTAGCAAAGTTAATTCAACAATAAATTAATAAGATCATACAACATGACCAAGTGGGGTTTACCATTGGAATGCAAGGGTGGTTAAACATATGTAAATTAATAAATATAACATACTACATTAATAGAATGAAAGACAAAATCATATGATCATCTCAATAGATGCATAAAAAGTATTTGAGAAAATATAACACTTTTCCTGATAAAAACTCTCAACAAATTGGGTAGAGAAAGAACATACCTCAACATAATAAAGGCCATATATGACAAACTCACAGCTCACATTATTCTCAACAGTGAAATATTGAAAGCTTTTCATCTAAAATCAGGAACAAGACAAGTTACCCACTGTCACCACTCTTATGCAACATTATGCTGGAAGTGCAGCTAAAGCAAGGCAAGACAAAGAAATAAAAAACATCCAAATTGGAAATAAGTAAAATTGTCATTATCTGAAAATGATATGGTCCAATGTATAGAAAATCCTAAAAACTCAACCGAGAAATTATTGAGACTAATCAATGAATTCAGTAAAGTTGCGAGATATAACATCAACATAGAGGAAGGAAATCAGTTACATTTCTATACATAATAACAAAATATCTGAAAAATAAATAAAACTATCCCATTCTTGGTGGTATCAAAAATAATAAATTATTTGGGAATAAATAAAACCAAGAAATTGAAAGATCCTTGCAATGAAAACTGTGGGACGTTAATGAAAGAAATTAAAGAAAACACAAACAAATGGAAAGTTATCCCATGTTCACGGATTGGAAAAATGACTATTGTTAAAATGCCCATACTATCCAAAGTCATCCATTGATTTAATGCAATCTCTATTACATTTCCAATGGCATTTTTTACAAATGTATCTCATATAAATATTTTCTCCTATTCTGTGGCTTGTCTTCTAATTCTCTGAATATTGTCACAGAGCAGAAGTTTTTAATTTTAATAAAGTCCAATTTAATAATTATTTCTGTCATGGATTATGTCTTTAGTGTTTATCGACAAATTTGTTGTCATATTGAAGGTCATCCAGATCCTCTCTTATGTTATTTTCTAGGCTTTTATCATTTACATTTTACATTTAAGCCTACGGTCCACTTTGAGGTCACTTTTGTGAGGAACATAAGACCTGTATCCAGATTCATTTGTTTTTGCATGTAAATATCCAATTGCTCCAGTACCATTTGTTGAAATCATTTGTATTTTAAATTCCCCAAGACCATTTTTTGTACTGGAAATTCTTTTTCCTAGAGACTTATGTAAAGGATGTAATATCAAAACAAACAAACAAAACATCTGAGGTGATAACCAGAGACTTTTTACATTATTTTATTATTCTTCCATGTTCTTTCAATAATTTATATTTCCTAAGGAGTAATTTCCTCTAAGTGTTTATTTTGCTTTTTTCCTCTTAATGTTGCAAGCTTTCCTCAGATGTCTTGTGATTCTTGGTTTTCTTATTATAATTTAAAATGAAAGTAGTACAGTTAATTGTAACTCAGCATCTGACAGATTTTTTTAAAATAAATTGGAGAGGTAATTATTTGGCATAGTGCCCATAAATAGGTAAATTGGGAGACCTATGCCCTGGATTACTAATACTCACATTATCTGCACTTTTTTTTCCTCTGAGAGTTTATTCTACTTCTGTAGAAACGAACGTCAGTGAATGGGCACTCATCACATGTTACAGCTCTGTGTGCATGGTTGTAGTGATTGAGGTGATGCTCCATTCGTAGATCTTTAATTGCCATTTCAGACATATTTCATTCTTTCTACTGTGTTAACCTTAGGGTTTTTTTAGTATCTAGGCTTCTGAAGATTCTGCAGGGCAAATGAGTTGCTTTTCACATAGATTTTGACTTCCTTCCCTATGCTTCAAAGTTTATTCATCAGGGTCTTTCAGGTGCCTTTCATCTTACAAAATGGTTTTTGATATATTTCATTCTATAATGGGCTTTTCCATTTTTTTCATTCTTGTAACCTTTTGTTAAACAGTTTATTGATTTATCCTGAGAGAGGAAAAGAGAGTGGGAGGAGCAGAGAGAGAAGAAGAGAAAGAATCCCAAGCAGACTCTGCACTGTCCACTCAGAGCCTGGATGCGGGGCTTGGATTCAGAACCTCAAGATCATGACTTGAGCTGAAACCAAGAGTCGGAAGCTTAATCAACTGAGCAACCAATGCATCCCCATTCTCGCAACTTTTACCTTTTTATTAAATTGCCACCATTTTAATGTTATGTTTGTAAGGGAATGTGGATGAACACATGTCCATCATCCTAAACAAGAAACACCGTACGGTCTTTATATCGTAATTATCTTTTAGGTGCCACCGCTACTGCTTATTTTCATTCAGTTTATTAGTTGCCTAATTTCTTTCAATCACACTTTAAATTCAGTAAATCCCAAATAGAATTCCTTTTCTACAAGTAGGCTCTTTGTATTCATTCACAATGTATGTATGTGAAGTTACTCAATTTTAATCTTCTGCTTACCTCAATCTCTTTCTTATAAATATTTTTGTCTCTCATTTATTCTTTCTCTTTTGTTTTGAATCAACAATCTCTACATTTGAAACATATCTACCAATGCATTCAGTTGATCGGTGGCACAGTTATCCTCTCATACAAAGGCAAAAAACAATTAAATATAAATGATTATGATATAAATCACCAAATTACTGAGCCATCTTCATAAACACTCATAGATGTTGTGATGATAAAAATTGAATAGTTGTATAATCAGTGGGGGAATGTCAGGATAATAGAAGTTGTAATAAGTCTTCTGGTATGTTTAGATTTCTGTGTGCTGTGTTTTCATATTTACTCAATTTCAAGTACCTAATACTCTACTGGTTTAGTTTTTTAAAAAGATATATTTTCCCCTGGAATGTTAATTGTTGTTAACAACTTCAAGTAGCTATCAAAAATCATTCTCTTTTCTATTGCTTACCAACTAAGACAGAAAAGGATCACAATGACAGATGTTTCCTACTCCAGTGAGGACCCTGCAAGAGTTTTGAGTCTTAGTCCCATACTGATGGTTATTTATCCATTAACACTCTACTATAAGAGTATATTAATACTTTTGGTAATTTTAACTCAAACTTAAAAATTTGCTTTACTGAATATCACAGTTCAATTTACAAATTTAATTCCTTAGTTTCTCATAACGTAGTTTCAACATTATTTTTACTAATGTTGGTCCCTCACCTACCCACCTCCAGCTCACTCCTGTCTTTGTATTCACTTGAATATCATCTCAAAGAAGCCTTCCTTGTTGTCTCTATCAAAAAAATGTTCTCATTACTCTAAATATGTCTTGTTTTTTCTTATAGTAATTACTGCTGTGTGAAATTATAGTACATATATATATATACTTCCCTCCCTCCCTCTCACACTCACCACCCCCTCCCACTAAAATAAGAGTGTTCTGTGGGTATAACCTCTATTTTGTTTATTACCCTACCCCCAATCACAAATGCTTAACAAAACTTCCACATAAGGAGTACTCAATAAATCTTTGTTAAATGGATGAGAAAGTGTAAAGAAATGGTTTACCTCTGAGCTTAGCTTTATAATAGTGCTTAAGTTAGAAAAAAAAATTGTATGTTGTATGACTCTAATTTAGAATATGTTATGGTGAAGTGTGTGGAGAGGTGTGAGATGTAACCAATTCAATTTGCTTGAATTGCTGTGCTTGCTAGTGCAAAAATTTGACCTGATTATAGTCATTTAAAAATAGAGCCTAAATGGTCACTGCAGAGAAACTGTCTTACCTGCCTTTGTTTGACTTGGTTCAAAACCTTTAGACTTAGCAAAACACCAACTGTTTTGAGCAATTGTTTGAGTAATCAATAGGAGAGCAGATATCCTGATCACAAAACTGATGGTTGTGAACTTTCTGAAGATAGAATCAGTAGTCAACGAATGTATAATTCACTGTGGTCAACACCCATAGAAAAATTTGTTCTTTCTTTCAACCCATGTAAGTGCCCCTTCTTTTTCCCCATAAAATACCCATGGTTTCACCCTACAAGCAAGACACTATTTGGGTCTCTGCCTGGATTTGTTCTTGGATTAAAATTCTTTGATTCCAAATAAACACTCCATTGTATCTCATCACAGTTCTTATTTTTCAGGTTGACACTTGTATAGAAGGAAATAACAGCACACAGTTGCATCTACTGTACTTAATTTGCTTGCATAACAGTTATAGATAAACAGATACACTAAATATAATTACTTATGCTTTTTCATACAGTTCATATTTCAGTATACCAACACATTAGTGTGTTTTATTAACACTTACATAAACATTAACATCTTCTAAAGTCAGTGTTTTCAACAAGTTTTATATAGTAATTTATAAGGTAGATGTAGTTAACAGCTAATAAGTGTTCTGCTAATACATAAATTAAAAACATTAATTACAACTAACATACCAAACACATCAAATACTGATTGATTTTACTACCTGCTTAAATAAAGCATGAGTAAGGATATTTGTTAAGAGCTTCCACTTTTTCATGGAACTAGTTCAGGTAGAAATGGATAGATTTTGTATACTAAAAAAGGCTGATGGACTATTAATTTATAAATATGTGTCAGGCAATATATTTCATCCTGGTGATGTTATGTTGAAAAGGAAAGGTCATTTCCTTATGTACCCAATAGCTTACCAGGGAAGGAAAGTCCCTGTACAAATAATTTCATGATGGCTGATCATTTCTTATAAAAAGTATAAGGTAAAACTAAAATAAGATCACAACAAATCATTAATCTAAAGCCAGGAAGTACTCAAAAAATGATTACAAAGTAACTATTCAAAAGCAAGTATAGCTAGCATTCCAAGCAGAATGAAAGAGTAAATAAACAGGTGAAGGGAAAATGTATAAAGTATATGAAGACTAAAAAGAAGTCCAATATGATTAGTAAATGAGGCTGAGTCTATCCAAATGAAATTATATATAAAAGCTACATCATGAAATGTCTTTTAGGATATATTAATTATTTTTGAATTTTTTTTTTATTCAGGTGAAAACAGAAGGCATTGAAAGGTTGTGGTCAGAGTAATGACATGGCAAGATGTATTTCTTCACATTTATGTAAAATTTAAAAAACATTAATTTGTTTCAAAGTAATTTATGGACAAGTATGGTAAATTGAATGTATTGGTCCTGATTCTTTACTCCTCTAAATAAGAATTACATGTACCCACCCTTGCCAAAATCTCATAGTGAAGTATATTTCTCAGCCTCTTGACACGGACTTGGATCATTTATCTTGTTTTGGCTGATGGAGTGTTAGAGGGCATGATATTTGTAGAGGTTTGTTCTGTGCTTCTATGATTGGCATTGCTCCCTTGAGTTTCTGCCATCTCAAGAAGAAGGACACCACTGGTAACAGCAGACTACAATTTGGCCTTAAGAATAATATATGTTGGGGCGCCGTGGTGGCTCAATTAGTTAAGCATCCAACTTCGTCTCAGGTCATGATCTCACGGTTCGTGGGTTTGAGCCCCGCGTCGGGCTCTGTGCTCACAGCTAGCTCATAGCCTGGAGCCTGTTTCAGATACAATGTCTCCCTCTCTCTCTCTGACACTTCCCTGCTCACGCTCTCTCTCTCTCTCTCAGAAATAAATAAAAAACATTAAAAAAAAAAAGAGTAAAATGTGTTCCCAGAGCCCAGGGTAGAGTGGCACTAGCTGAACTGTAGCTATGTTAGCAAGAAATAAGTGCTTATTGTGTTTATGCCACTAATGTTGCAGGTCTTTGTACAGTATTATTGAAGTAATTAAGTGATATAACATGGTGAAAAAAATTTTACTTAGAAGAACTTAAAGTTAAAATAGAGATCCCACCCCACAGTCCCAAATTAACTCTTCTGTTCCTGATGTGGCTCCTTGTATAGCTCCAAATAATGTGTTTATGAATGTCTTTCATGATTTTGTTAACTCTAGATATTTTTATTAATTCAGCAATAGGATAGATATAGGTTTATCTTACATAACTTTCACTCCCTCCATATTTTTTATTATTATATTGTCCTATTATTTAAAAATGTTAACACTTTATAATATGTTGCAATTTTCATATTTTATTAGCTTCAGACACTATCTCTTACTCCCTTATCTGTGATATGTGATCATTAACATCTTAGATTTCATTCCCCACTTCTACTTCACAGTTTTAGTTAACTATATTACTGTTTTCATATTGATAATAATAACTACATATGCATTCAGTTTTCAAGACTGGTCCTACCATGAAGATAGGGATGTGTGAGAATGAATGTTCAGTCACTTGGTCCCTGTCTACACATTCATGAATATGCTGAATTTGGTTTGTATTAGTTACATGTCATTTAAGCAGAAAGATTGAGAATCTGCAAAACAGTCAGGATGGGCCAGGTAGATAGAAAAGGAAAACCTGAGAATGTCAAAGCGGGGCTTTTCATAGTACTTGATGGGATGAACTGGTAATAGAGCTGGTAATATTGTAATGTGAGGTCCCTTAATGGGTCTCCAGAACGATGGAACTCTGTACCTTCGACTGAAAGTATGCACATTGTCTGGCTTTATGTAATTGCTTAGGTACATATGGATGTTCATATACTTTTGACTTTCATATTTTAATAAAAATATTTTCATAGATATGAATAACTTTCTCTTTTAAGTTTCTGTCATTGCTCTGTAACTGAATATTTGCACAATAACCATAGTTAAATACAGAATGATGTTTTCCTATAGATTGTTTATAAAAATGAAAATAATTATATGATTGCTATGATGTAAAGATTGCACCGAAGGCCATTATCCTGATTCAAAGAAAAAGAGATGTGCAGTATTATCTGGATTAGCCTCTTTTATGTTCTGTCAATTGTGTAAAATCTTGAGACATTTAACATTTTTTTTCTATTTGGCCATGATGCTTTTTTACCTCTTTTAGTCTTATTTCTAAGTCATTTTATTTTAACATTATATCATTACTAATTTTTATTGTTGTTCATAGAAGATTGCCTTGGTCATAGCCTCAAGTTTATCAGCCTCATTAGTCATTCTCTGAATTAAAAGATCCATAGTCTCACTGAAATGTTCCTCCTTTTGGACACTTCTTGCTTTCTACTCCAATCTGGATCAGACATTAAAAAGACTGATTTCAGGGGTGTCTGGGTGGCTCAGTCGGTTAAGTGTCTGACTTCAGCTCAGGTCATGGTCTCACGGTTCGTGAGTTTGAGCCCCAGGTCGGGCTCTGTGCTAACAGCTAGCTCAGAGCCTGGAGCCTGTTTCAGATTCTGTGTCTCCCTCTCTCTCTCTGACCGTCCCCTGCTCACACTGTCTCTCTCTCTCAGAAATAAATTAAAAACATTTAAAAATTTTTTAAAAAGACTCATTTCAGAATTCTACTTAATCATGGCATTGCATTTTCCTACACTATAATACTATATTAGATCCACTCTTTTCCAGATTTCATATTTCCTATTTTTTTGGTTGCACTTTCCATTTGATCCTTCTTTATGAATTTCCAACTGTATGTATAGATCATCATACCTTTGAGAGATGATCTATATTTTAGAATTCTAGACAGAAAATAATTTCTTTATGAGAAAGCTCATGTCAGTCTGAATCTTATTCTTTTATGTTATACTTGCATGATGAGAATTTAGGACCTATGCATAGTGGTTATAATAAAATCAGGAATGTGTCATATAGGAATAAAGTATAGAAGGAGAAGAAAGATGGATCAAGACAGGGATGGTATGGTTTAAGTCCTTCATACCATCATTTTATAGTCTATACAATCTTAGAACTTCATAAAGGAGATATTGGAGTATCAAGAGAAGAGAAGGAAAAATAAAGCAAAATATGTTTAGGGAGCTGCACAAAGAAAGAAGTTTAAAAGAGTCTGAAGATCCATGTCCTGGCCAACAAAGAAAAGCATAGGTGATTTGCTTAATCTATGATCATTGTCAGCCCCTACTATATTCCAGGCTTTGAGTTCTAGACCCTGATAGTATAGTGGAAAAAGAATAGTCCATGGCCTCAAAGACGTTAAAATGTGACATGAAAAATTGCCATTGTGCAATTAAATGAATGTGTGATACATACCAACATGGACAAACTTGGTATGCTATTTATACAATGTAGAAATGAGCATCATTTGGGGCTCATACAAGCCATTTTGGAAAAAGTAATGCTTAAGTTGTGACTAAAAGGTGATTGGTACGTATTCGTCCAACAAAATTGGAATTTATACAATGCCACCATGTAAAGAACTGAAAGATAAAAAGGAAAGTGGATGTGCCCCCACAGAGAAAATCAGTTTTAGTTTATCTATAGTTTATTATTTTTTAATTTTTTAATGTTTTTTATTTATTTCTGAGAGAGAGAGAGACACTGTGTGAGAGAGTGACGGTGGGGAGGGTCAGAGAGAGAGGGAAACACAGAATCTGAAACAGGCTAGCTGTCAGCACAGAGCCCACCATGGGGCTCGAACCCACGAACCACCCTGACCTGAGCTGAAGTCGGACGCTTAACCAGCTGAGCCACCCAGGCGCCCCTTTCTATAGTTTATTAAATAAAGAAATGAAAAATCCATATTTCAAAATTTGCTAGCAGTCTACCTGCATGCTGAACCTGTTTTTAATGTGCTAAGAAGGTTAGAGCAGGAGGTATAGACCCAGTTTCCATAAATCTGACTGATTTGGGAGTACATGCACTTCTGCACTGTATGATAAGAATCAGATGAACCACAGTCTGAAGCTTTTCAGGAATGTTTAAAATTATTCATGGATCACAATTCTGAAGATTTGTTAGATTTAAACTCCTTTATACTTTGGCACAATACATGAATTTAAAACGCTGACAGTAAATAAAGGGGTGATTTGCTTTTCAACTTTCCACCCCAATTTTAATGATAATTTTATTATTCTTGCAGAAACACAGAAAATATTCAAATAACTCTGATAAAGTCTCACTTTCTGTAAATTGAGGAATATGTATCATCTTAGATAGGTCATGTTCTTAACAACAGCTCTCAAAATTAAGTATCTAACCTATACAATTTCTTAAGTGATCTCCATAGTTTTCTTGACCTTTTAGTAGACAAAATTGGGGGGGGAAGAGATCATCTTGGTAAATTCTTAAAAGTCAAAAGGAAATATAAAGGCTATTTTTAAGAATTGGAAAAGGCCAAAACACTTAAAATCTTGCAACATTGTGCTTTTTCTTCACACTACAGAAACTATGTTCAAATGGCAGTTTCACAATGAAGTCATTTTAAATTTGGCACTATGTGGCAAATTGCTTTCTTAAATTCTTTTAAAAAAATGCCTCTATGTTAGTATGCTAGAGATTTGAAAGAAACAATTTATTGCTGATTCACCTAGTATGTAACCTACCACGAAGGGGTTAGATTTTTTAAAATACACATTATAAATTATGTCATATGTAATCACCTATATAAATATATGCAATATATACACCCATATATGTATGGAAATTTCATATTTAATGTAAATTTCATGTTTTATATTAAAAAAATAACATTAGAAATGAAAATGAATTTTATTGAGAAGCCTAAAAACTTCCCTTTTTTTTCCAAAAGACTTTCTTTTGATACCTGTATAGGTCTTTTAAAGTTAAAAAGAAACTCACAGATTAGAACTTCAAGTCATTTTTACCAAAGACTAGTATTTAATGGAGATACTATAGGGATTGCTTTAAAGGAGTGAGGAAAAAAAAAAGAAAGATCAGGAGTTTTGAACATTTGTTTCTACTTTATCCAAAATAAATGGGTCTCATTTTATTAACATTATATACTAAGGTCCTGAAGTTCTTTTTTATCAAAAAGCAGCAGCAGCAAACACATGGAGAAGAAAAGGAAAAAGCAACCAAAAAAATGACATATCTATTCCAAATCTAGTCTAAATCATCATGAAATAAAAGCAAAAACCAAAATTCCAAGACGGTGGGACTTGAGCACCCAGAATCTTGTTGGGTATTTCATCTTCACACCTATCTCTCTAACTATTTTTGTTTCCTTGTTAAGGGAAGAAAAGATGAGATGGAGGTGGGAAAGGTACATACATATGAGTACTTTTCTCTTATTAAACTTTTTAATCTGTGTGATAGAATAACCACCTGTTGGTCAAATACCTTTGAGTTTTCCTACTTTGGTGAGGTGAATGGCCATTGATCTGATGGAAGAACAATAACTTCACTGAGGAACTCTTCCATCACCTCAACTCATTGATATCTAAGACCATTTATAATTCTGAAGTTCTGAAGGATGGGTTATCTAGATTTAGTTCAAACATTGGCAAAGTTCTACATGTAAGGAATTTAAAATGTGCAAAAGCAATAGGTGTATTTACAATGAGATTAATTCAAGTTGGAATTTGCTTTGAGAGAGTCGTAAATTAAATATTATGACAACATAGAAGTGAGTTTACTTCTCTCTAGGAAAAGGAATATGAGAGAGAACTTCATGGGGCAATCTTTTTTAATGCCAGTAGGTGTCCTTGACTTTTGCCAGGAAAAGACATCTTTATTATCATGCACCATAAACAAACATGCTCTTTGATCTGGAAGGACACACTGTGTCTATATTCCAAAGCTGTTTGTTATACAAACATCCTTGAAAAGATGGTCTGGAACCAAGTTAGTCAGTCCCCATGTTCACAAGATGGGCAGAAATGTGAGGGACTGATGAGAATCATCTTCCAACAGACGCAATGAGACTATTGTAATAAGCCAGATGAGAGATGCCCAGAATGAGGAAGCAACCATGGGAATTAAAGGAAGAGGCATAAAGCGCAAAACACCACATAGGTGGGTTAAAAGAACTGAATAGAGATAGTTTGGTAAAGGAAAAATATGCATGTCTAAGGATTGGGATATGGAGAATGAATACATATTTTTGATAGCAAAAATAATTATACTTGGGTAGATGTTATATTTTTAAAAAATATTTTATTCAGGTAAAGAATATATAACCTTTGTTATTTTAACCATTTTATTTTATTTTTATTTTTTAAAGTAATCTCTGTACCCAACATGGGGCTTGAACTCATGACCCCGAAATCAAGAGTCACATGCTCTACTACTGAGCCAGCCAAGTGCTCCAGTGGATATGCTATCTTGATAATTAATTGACAAATAGAAAATGGCCCAGCAATTCACATATAAGTAATTCACAAAAATATTGTTTATAATCATTATCAGTTAAAATATTAAAGTTTTCTCTTAGAAATTAGGTGTAGAAAATAGTTACTGTGTACAGAATATTATCTCTGTTATTGCATCTTATATGTAGTAATTGATTTGCTTGATAATCAGTGCATTTGATGTTAAGCATATTTCAGTTGTTAGAAAAAAAAGACCTTTTAAAAATTTTTTTAAATATTTATTTTTGAGAGAGAGAGACAGAGATAAAGACAGAGTGAGAGTGTGGGCAGGGCAGACAAACAGGGAGAAACAAAATCTGAAGCAGGCTCCAGGCTCCAAGCTGTCAGCACAGAGCCTGTAGGGCTCGAATTCATAAACCATGAGATCATGACCTGAGCCAAAGTTGGACGCTTAACTGATTAAGCCACCCAGGCACCCTGAAAAAAAGATCTTTTCAGTGCTAAATGATAGGCAAGTACATTTAAATAATAAATAACCTTGGATTTAGCATACATTCTAAGAATTCTGGAAATAATCATGAAAACTAATCACGGTTATGAAAATACTTCACTACAAGAAATTTACAATTTTTATTTACTTGCTGTATATAGTGATAGACACAAGATTTATTTTAACTGTTGCAGCTGACAATTTAGTAATCAACAAACTAATGAAATCCATTATTTTGAATATTAGTAATCTGAACTGTAAAAGCATGCTGAGGTTAACAGAAAGCTTTAGTTGTACTTACAGAAAACCCAAACTCTGTGTCAAAGAAGAAAGGTAAATATTAAGAGTGAAAATATGGAGGGGCGCCTGGGTGGCTCAGTCCATTAAGCATCCGACTTTGGCTCAGGTCATGATCTCATGGTTGGTGGGTTCCAGCTCCGCGTCGGGCTCTGTGCTGACTGCCAGCTCAGAGCCTGGAGCCTGTTTCCAATTCTGTGTCTCCCTCTCTCTCTGACCCTCCCCTGTTCATGCTATCTCTCTCTCTGTCAGAAATAAATTAAAAAAAACATTAAAAAAATTTTATTTTTTTTATTTTTATTTATTTATAGGAGAGAGAGAGAGAGAGAGACAGCGTGAGCAGGGGAGGGTCAGAGAGAGAGGGAGTCACAGACTGAAACAGGCTCCAGGCTCTGAGCTGGCAGTCAGCACAGAGCCCGATGCGGGGCTCGAACCCACGAACCGCGAGATCATGACCGAAGCGAAAGTCGGACGCTCAACCGACTAAGCCACCCAGGAGCCCCACCTAAGGTTTTTTCTTAATTTTGTGATGTGTTACATCTTATTTTTTTTCCTAATTCATAATCAAAAGCATTATTCCAAAATTCAGGCAAATTAACTGACATGAATACACTCTAATGGAGCTTTATCAGACAATGTTCACTGTATAGGATGAAACAAACTGTCAGATGAAAGTAGCTGCCTGATGGTACAGAGAGCTGTGCTCTATAAAATCAAGATTTCTGGGGCGCCTGGGTGGCTTAGTCGGTTAAGCGTCCGACTTTCGCTTAGGTCATGATCTCGCGGTTCGTGGGTTCGAGCCCCTCGTCGGGCTCTGTGCTGACTGCCAGTTCAGAGCCTGGAGCCTGTTTCAGTCTGTGACTCCCTCTCTCTCTGACCCTCCCTTGCTCGCGCTGTCTCTCTCTCTCTCTCTCCTAGAAATAAATAAAACATTAAAAAAAATCAAGATTTCTGATGTCATTTCCAGTTTTATAATTTTTTGGTTTTGGTTTCCTACAGCCTGTTAGAAAATTTCATTTAGAGGGATAGAGAGAATATGAGGGCAGGAAAAGGGTTTAAAGAAGGAAGAACAAGAGGCAAGAAGGAAAACAAACCACTTCGTGCTGGTTTGCAAAAAGCTGAGGGCAACCTTAGAGCTGCCAGAGAGAATGAACGGTATGCTGTGCCCTTCCCTCCTACCTTAGGACATGAGCATTCAAAATACTAATCCTGAATAAACCTCAGAATTAAAAAAAAGTACAGTGCAAAGTTGGGGTGCCTGGGTGACTCAGTCGGGTAAGCATCTGACTTCCACAAAAGGCATGAACTTGTGGTCCCTGAGTTCCAGCCCCAAGTCAAGCTCTGTGCTGACAGCTCAGAGCCTGGAACTGCTTGGGAATCTGTGATTGATTCCCTCTCTCTACCCCTCCCCCGCTCTCCTTCTGTCTCTCTCCAGTCCCTCAAAAAATAAATAACTGCTAAAAATTAAAAAAAAAAAATTATGGTGAAACAAAGCTTCATATGGAAAAACCTTAATGAGCATGGTTGCCTGAAGGATTTTCACAACAATTTGCATTTTAGAATAATTCTCTGAATCAAATGATAAGAAAAGACATTTAAAACAAAGAAACAAAGGTCTGAGTGAGTCCATTGATAGTGTGTGACCAACAAGGCCCTAAGTCATTCAAAAAAGAATGAAAAAAAAATCTTTTTTAAGAGACAAGAATAATTCTAGTGGGTAATTTACTTACAGTAAGCTTGCAAAAATACTTTTCTCTGTTTCATTTCACTGTGCAGGCGCAGCCTCTGAGAAAGCTGAGCTTCTTTACTTTGAAATTTTGTGGCTAGGGGCACCGGGTGGCTCGGTTGGTTGAGCATCCAACCTTTGCTCAGGTCATGATCTCACAGTTGGTAAGTTTGAGCCCCACATCCCTGGAGCCTGCTTTGGATTCTGTGTCTTCCTCTCTCTCTGCCCTTCCTCTGCTCATGCTCTGTCTCACAAAAATAAATTAAAATTAAAAAAAAAAAAGAAAAGAAAACAACCTAGTGGTCAGAAGAGTTAGAAGAGGCATTGTTCCTGCACCCCCCTTCGTCAAGATACCTATCACTGTATCGTCCAATGTAAAGTGTTTCTTAAAAATGTGCAGCATGCCTGACGCCACCTGTGCACTACTGCCCACCCACAGTTAAACAAAGTGTATAAAAAGAGAGACGTCTGTTGCGTTATTTATTTTCTTCCTTAGGAGTTAGTGCTATTCTTTTTAAGCAAAGTGATGAAAATATTAAGAAATTAATAGATTTATTCCTAAAACTCAAATTCCCAAAGCCCCGTTCCTTCTGACCACACACTTAAAGTTATTCAAGAGCTGGAAGCTATTCAAATAAACTTTAAAAATATTTTCTGAAAGAAAGGCAATTCTTTTATAGCTATTTCTGCTGGTCTTAAACTAATAATCAGAACTAACTAATGCAACTGCTAGTGATACATGCATAAAGAAGAATGTTCAACTGATGAACTGAAAGAAGAAAAAATATAACTATAACCAATGTTCATGACCCTTCCTTGGGAAACCGTCTTTCATTGGTCAAATATATAAAATATTAAATAACAAACTTACTGTATTAAAAATTATAGGTAGGAAATAGACATGTAAGTGTTATAAAGGGAATATATTATTGATAAAGGTTTGTAAAACTTGTATTTCTGAGGTAAGAAGTGTTTTTAAATTTTTTTTAATGTTTATTTTTGAGAGAGAGCATGAGCTGGGGTGGGGCATGGAGATAGGGAGACACAGAATCTCTGTCAGCACAGAGCCCTAGTCAGGGTTCAAAGTCAAGAAACATGAGATCATGACCTGGGCCAGTGTTGGGTGCTCTCAACCGACTGAGCCACCCAGGTACCCCAAGAAGTGTTTCTTTAAGTTAAAAAAAAATTTTTTTAATGTTTATTTATTTTTGAGAAAGAGACAGACAGAGCATGAGTGAGGAGAGGCAGAGAAAGAGGGAGACACAGAATCTAAAGCAGCTCCAGGCTCCAAGCTGTCAACACAGAGCTGGATATGGGACTCGAACCCACGAACATGAGATCATGACCTGAGCCAAGGTTGGACACTCAACCAACTGAGCCACCTAGGCACCCCTGTTGAAGTTTAATAATAACTTTTTTTCAAAGCACAGCACTAAGCTCCTGAAAGATAAGTATAGCCATTTGAAAATTTTTGTTTAAATGATATTTTTGTTTTCCTGTATAAGGAGATGCATCCACCATTGTCAGTGTCAACACTGAAGAAGAAATGGAGCAGCCAACTGTTCAACCAGATCACTGTTTAATCCACTGATCAAAGAGAGTAATACATTTAGGGGAGAGGATCTTCCTTTTACAAATACCCTAAATGCAATTTTTGAAGGTACTAAAATAATGTTATTTGAAGGATAGTATAGAAACATAAATTTTAACCTATATGCCTTGATGTGTGGTATATAAATGCACACTGGATAGCATATTCCTTATTATTTTTGTATTTCTCTTCACCTTAAGAAAAATATTTTCAGATAAAAAATAGGAAAGTAGATTCAGATGAAAAAGGGTTCTATTGAAAAAAGAAATACATTAAAATATAATTCAAAATTTCACATTATTTATTTTTGGGCTTTTATACTTAACAAGTTTAAAATGCATTTTTTTCTTCCTTAAGAATGAAGCTACTTAATACATAAACTTTTAGTGCCTGATTACTGTTAATCTGGTTGGTAGTTAATTGTATCTATTATCCATCTGTAATTCTGCCTTTCAACTGATTCAGTAGGTGATTAGAAAGGGGCAACTTTCAAAAATGTAAATTAGAAAAGAATCACTGTTTCCAGGATATTTAAAATAGTCAACTATAGGATTAAATGTTCTACTTAAGTGTTCTTTTGCTAGTTTTTGTTAGTTTATCTTATAATAAAGTTCTGGGATAGATCAATTATGTCCTGCAGCACCTCTAAATTGGCCAAAGACCAACAACATCAAAATATATTTAAAAATTAAAAGCTGAGGGGGGCCTGGGTGGCTCAGTCAGTTAATCATCCGACTTCAGCTCAGGTCATGATCTCACGGTTCATGTGTTCTAGCCTCACATTGAGCTCTGTGCTGACAGCGAGCTCAGAGCCTGGAGACTGTTTCATATTCTGTGTCTCCCTCTCTCTCTGACCCTCCCCTGCTCACACTGTCTCTCACTCTCTCTCAGAAATAAATAAAACATTAAAAATTTTTTTAAAAAATAAAAAGCTTAGCCATTGATAATTTCTGTATGATTCCATTATTGGCATATGATATGAAACTATTTACATCCCTATTAAGAGAACAATGTTCTTTATAAATTTAACGTTAAGCCTCAGGGACAATTTATTTCTCACAGTTCTGAGGCAGAGAATTCTAAGATTAAGGTGCTCACAGAATGCATTTCTGGCAAGAGCCCTCTTCTTGGTTTGCAAATGTCTACATTCTTGCTGCACTCTCTCATAATGGTGGTAAGGGGGAAAGGGGACAAAAAAGACATACAAAAAGATATCTTCTGTCCCTCTTTTCATAAGGTATTAATCCCATCATGAAGATCCCACCCTCATCACCTAATCTGATTACCTCTCAAAGGCACTATCTCCAAATACCATCACACTTTTGGAGTTAGGGCCTAAATATATGATTGGGGGTGGTAGGGAGACACATTCAGTCCATAGCAATGACCAATAAATTCCAACTGGTGAAGGAGTAAGTTGATTCAAGAATTTTTACAAGCACTGATGGATAACATTCTATTTTTATTAATTTCTTTTACTTCAGTATATATTCCAATGGCTAACAAAATGTTATAGTAAATCCTGTTCCCTATGAATACCTCATAAGTCCCTCACTACCATGATCATCCAATAGTGATCAAAAAAAGAGAACATCTGAGTTGGTGCAAAGTAATGAAAAAATAGCAGAGTGAAATAAACTCTATGTTACAACAACATTCCATTGGAGCCAAGGATTGAAATCTTGGATGTTCAAGTAAAAATAATCATGAGTTTTCTTGAAAATTCCAGAAATTGTGGAGTGACTTTGAACTTCCTATAAGTAATTGGATAAAATACTTAAATTAAATTAAGCTAAATCTCAGACTATCAAGCTAATATTTGTCTCACAGTATTTAGTTTATATTGATGTCTCTTTATCATTAAATGTTATAAAATAAACTATTTTACAGTAACTTATAAACTGACTTACAGTAACCTACATTTTAAAATCATTCTAATACTTTTAAGGTTACAAAATTCTGTTACTTATTGTGGACAACAGTATGCTTTGGGCACTTTTTTTTTTGCTATTTTTTTAACAATTGGTCCAACATAGTAAAAGGGCTTTTAATCCTTAATATAAATTCTTAGTTGCTTTAATCTATTTATCTTCATTTAAATATTATTTAATATTTACTTATTTTTGAGAGAGGAAAAGAGAGAGAGAGAGAGCAGGGGAGGGTCAGAGAGTGAGGGAGACACAGAATCTGAAGCAGGCTCCAGGCTCTGAGCTGTCTGCACACAGCCCAACTTAGGGCTCAAATTCACAAATGAAGAGGTCATGATCTGAGCTGAAGTCAGACACTCAACCAAATGAATCACCTGGGCACCACTTTTAGGAACATTTTAGATGAGAGATTTGAGGCAAGCTATAATGTGTTAGAGACAAGAAATATTTGTGAGAATTTGGGTGCAAAAGACTAAATTTTGTAGGCAGACAGGGAGATGGTACTTATGGAAATCTGGAAAGCTACCCAGATATATCCTTAGAGTCATATTACCTCCTTGAATTCATTTTAGTCTCAATTTTGATCCTAGACTTGTCATTTCATAAATCTTGTTGGAGTCTCAGAGAGTCTTAGAGAATGTGGATTCATATTAGCAAAGCCCACAAGAGACTAACAGACCTATACCATATGCATATGGTATACTGCATATTTTTTAAAAAATTTTAATGTTTATTTTGTTTTTGAGAGAAAGAGAGAGATAGAGCATGAGCAGGGGAGGGGCAGAGAAAGGGGGAGACAGAATCCTAAGCAGGGTCCAGGCTCCAAACTGTCCCCACAGAACCCTATAAAGGGCTTGAACCCATGAACCGTGAGGTCATGACTTGAGCTGAAGTTGGACACTTAACCTACTGAGCCACCCAGGAAGCCCTAGTATACTGCATATTTTTAAGCTAAATTAAGAATACAGGACCTAAAAATTACTTCTTTGCCTATGCTTGAGTAGAATGTTTTCTGAATAGATTACTTTATGTGAAAGGAAATTGTCAGAAAGTTTCTTAATGAGTGAGGACTTAGAATAAAAATATTAATTACTTGATTTAGTTGTATGTGCCAATAAGATGTATCCATCTGTAAAATACAGGTAATCTTCAGATCTATCTGACAGACTCTCTATTCCTCAAAAATGATTAAGATATTTTTGCACTAAGACTCCTTTTGCTGCTTTGCTGCTTGTAACCAGAATAGTATTGTCCAATATATTAATGGGAGAAGTAAAATAAAAAACAAAAACAAAAACAGGATGGAGGAGTTTGGGGTTTGTACCAGCTCATTGAGTGCAGCAGTCTCTTCCAAGAATTACAGAGTAGACCCATATCAATGTGGCATAGATGAAACACAGAACTATACTGTCAACATTTAGGGAATCAGCAGTGAAGAGACATGAATTAGACCTCCCAGATCTATCTTCATTCTCACTGTAGCATGGAAGTAATGCATATGTTTCCCCAAGCCCTACAAAATTAAATACAACGAAGCTGAGCTCCAGCACCAGGCAAGAGAGTCTCTATGACAAAGGAAAGGCTTTGTGGGGGGTGAGCTGCCCCCTAGATCACATAGAGAACATGGCTGAAAGGCAATGTGTCTACAGCACTGTGAGGCAAGACCAAAGCAGCACAGACACATTACAGAAGGACAGACACTGACCCCTAAATAAGCCAAATAAACAAAACATGGGTTCATCACTTGAGATTTCAGTGGCAGTTGCCAACACACTACATAGGAGCCTGAGCAAGGCACTAATGTGGAAGCCAGAAGGTAAAGAAGAAATCAATTGATCCTTTGTGTAGATTCCAGGAATCCTCATTCCTTCCACTGCAATTTCGTGCATGTACTGAGTCCACCAAATGTCTTTTTAGGGAACATTCCAGAAGAATGGATTTTTATCTAAGGGAATACCTAAAATAGGCTGTTTAAATGAGAAAAAATTGACACACTACAGTATTTTATCTAATATAAGAAACCCTAACTTGTAAGATGCAATCTAATTTTAGAGATATTAATTTGTAAAAAAAAAAACAAAATTTTTTTTCTTCAGTCTTTGTAAGACTGAAGAAAAGACTATTAATAAATATGCTTAAAATTATCTGTCACCCTCTACCCTATCCTGCAAGGTATTATTCTTGGCTCTCTTGCCTGGAATAAATCAGATTTAAACAAGACCTCTCAATGCTTAGAATAATGACCCATAAGCCTAACTGTCTATTCAACCAGGAATTATTTCAGCAGTCTAAACAATTAACTTGAATTAAGTATTTTCATAGTTTTCTTCCTATTCCAGTTTTGTTTTCTGAAATTCCCTGCATCCCCTACCTCATATGAATCTGAAGTCAAAGACTACAGTGAAATTCTATTATCCAATTTGTTCTAACTGCATGGAAAAGTGGCTCTGTCAACACTACTGAGAGTTGGGATATATCCATTAAGTGCACTTTAATTAACACAAGAGCATTTGCGA
The DNA here is from genome assembly GCF_003009895.1 of Hyaena hyaena. NCBI lineage: Eukaryota > Metazoa > Chordata > Mammalia > Carnivora > Hyaenidae > Hyaena > Hyaena hyaena. The sequence continues at coordinate 2,560,911 of NW_024080834.1, forward strand.
AGATAGTTATTTGGATTTATGATATAATTATCAATATGAGTCTAGAATTGAAATGTGTGTCAGGGAACACTTAGTAGCTTCTTTGTGAAGCTTTCCCTTTGAGATATATATTAATAATGGGAAGTTTTTCTGGGTTTATGTAATCGGACTGCTAACTCAGATCATTTCCAATTAATCCCTATTTTCCACAGTTATCTTTCTGTTATCTAGGTTTTAAATTCATTGATGCATTCTTCTTTTTTATTTGCAATGCCCAAGAGTATACCTGATGCTCAGAGGGCATTCTAGATTGTTTGCTCATCATAGGGACCCTTTGTACTCTATTTTACAAATATTTAGAAATTTGAGTTTCCTCCTTTATTATACTCTTAGTTTTACTACACATTTAAATCTATGATTTTCATGTATGGTTCATATTGTCCACTAGGAAGAACCTTTAAAGATTTGTAGAGTGTCTTTGTTTGTCAGAATGGTTGTGAGCTCCTCTTATTTTCAATAACTAGAGAATAAAGATGATACAAGTCTTGATATGTATCCAACTGCTTACACAGATAAACACTATGCCACAGGACTTTCAAATGACCTATAAAACATTGTATGGGTGGTAAACCTACATATAATTGGTCCTAGCATAAGACTCACTCTGTTTCATATGTGAACTGAAAATATTTTCACATCACTTCAAATATACTAACTAATGAAATTTCCACTTATTCATAGTGCTTGTCAATTATTTTCCCAATAATGCTGCATTAGAATTCAGCCACAAATTCCATCACACACAAATACCTCTGTTAATTTCTTTCTTTTGTATCAACTGATTGAATAGTCAGGGTTTTGGATGACTTAGGGTAGACTTGTCTACAATCAGAAAATTGCAGTCAGGCCTGCTCCAACATCTCTCTTCCTTGGGCCAGAGACCATCTGAAACATGTTCTTTTTGTTCAATACAGGAGCATAGATTATATAGCCCAAATGGATGCACACAGTTCAAATTTGTGTTCATATGGCATCTGTTAACATTAGTTGGCCAAAGCAAGTCATATGACCAAACCAAAAACTTGAAAAGTGAAGAAATGCACCCACTTATCATGAGGTCAAAGCAAGACATGTAATTATGTGCAGCATTCATGTGGTAGAAAGTAACATGAAGGTGTGGTGAGGGGACAGAGTAAATGTTTTCTGGAAAATAATCTAAAACAATAGGCATTCTATTGGTTCTTTAAAATTCAAGTGATATATAAATATAATAAATACAGTGTTATATTAGTTTCAGGTGTACAATATAATGATTCAACAATTCTGTACTTTACTCAGTGCTCACCATGGTAAGTGTACTCTTAATCCCATGCACATATTTCAGATATTTACTTTTAATTAGACAGAGAATTAGATCATACTATCTAGGACTCTAATTGGAGACAGTAGGGTGTTTTAAGAAAACAATTATTGAGGCACCTGGGTGGCTCAGCCGGTTGAGCATCCCACGCTTGATTTCAGCTCAAGTCATGACCCTAGTGTTGTGGGGTCAAGCCATCGTTGGGCACCATGATAAGCATGGAGCTTACTTGAGATTATATCTCTCTCTCTGTCAAAAAATAAAAATCAAAATAAAATTAAAAATAAGAAATAATTCTCATTTTAAGTGCACATATATATTCAAGGTAGATTATTCATATTCAATGTGATCCATTTCATGGGTCATAAAATAAACCTTAAACTTTTGAAATAATTGAAATCATATAAACTAGGTTCTCTGTTTAGTATGCAGAAAAATAACTCTCCAATATATCTACATCCTAATCCCTTAAAACTTTTAATATAATATCTTACATATTAAAAAGGGACTGCTGATGTGACTAAGTTAAGGATTTTGAGATGGGAAGATTATTTCTGCTGGATAGGCACAAGGATCATTATAAGAAAGATTAGACAGTCAAAGTCAGAGAAAGATGTGTCTACAGAAGCAGATGTCAGTGTGGTGCCATTGAAGCAGGATGGCTACAAGTTCTGGAAGATGAGCAGCCTCTAAAAGCTAGTAATAGCAAGGAAACAATCACAGGAAACTTCAGAAAGAACATAGTTTTACCAAAATCTTGATTTTAACTCAGTAAGACTGATTTCTGAATTGCAGAACTATACAATAATAACTTAAGCATGCCTGGGTGGCTCAGTCAGGTAAGCATTCAATTCTTGGTTTCAGCTCAGGCCATGATTTCAAGGTTCATGAGTTTGAGCCCTGCAGAGGGCTCTGAGCTGACAGTGCAGAGCCTGCTTGGGATTCTGTGTCTCCCCCTTTCTCTGTCCCTCCTGCACTTACTCTCTCTCTCTCTCAAAATAAATCAATAAACTTAAAAAATATAAAAATTCTTATTGTTCTAAGCCGCTAAATATTTGCCTTTTATCACAGCAGCATAGGAAACTAATACACATATTACCTGATTTTAAGACTTACTTAAAACTAGGAAAATAAATAAGTGTGGTATTTGCAAAGACAAAGACAAACAGATCAATGGAACAGAACAGAAGTTCCAAAAATAGACCCAGACAAATATGGTCATTTGATTTTTGAGAGAAGTACAAAATAAATTGAGAAAAAAATCTTCTGAAGAAGTGGTGTAGGAATAATTTGTTATTATCATATACAAAAAAAAGTAAAAAGAACCTTGGCCTAACTGTGATACCTCATACAAAGATTAATTTAAATTATATAATAAAAAACAAAATAAAATAAAATGCATTCTACATATAATTGTAAATGAAAACAAAAAATTATAAAACTGTTAGGAGACCAATGTAGGAGGAAAACTTCATGACATGGATTACAAAAAGTGTTGATATACATGGCACCCAAAACACAATGCATAAAAGAAAAAATGTATCAATTAAATTTTATCAAAGTTACAAATTTTTGCTATGTGAAAGAGAACAAAAAAGAGGCTTCACACTGAGGGAAAATATCTTCAATCCACATCTAAAGAAGAACTTGTCTCACTAATATATAAAGAACTCTTAAAATTCAGCATCAAAAAAATAGGCAACCCAATTAAAAATGGGCAAAAAACTAAAAATACACTTTATCAAAGAGGAATCAAAGATAGCCAAAAGTACAGAAAAGTAAGTTCAGAATCATTAGTGATTAGAGAAATAGAAATGAAAACCACAAGGACATCACTTCACATATTTTTAGAATGGCTAAATACAAACAAACAAAACCCAAATCAACAATAAAATTATCATACCAACTGCTGGTGAAGATGTAGACCAGTTAAAACTCATACATTGATGATAAGAATGAAAATGGGTACAGCCATACTAGAAAACAATTTGACATGATTTATAAAGTTAATCACATACCATTTGACAAAACAATCCTACTCCTGAGTATTTACCCAGGAGAAATGAGAATTTAGATTTACATAAAACCTTTACACATATGTTCATATCTATCCATAATACCTCAAACTAGAAGCTACCCAGATGCCTTCCAATGGATGAATGGATTAACAAATGGTGGCACATCCATGCAAGGGAATACTACTGAGAAAATAAAAGTAACAGACTATTTTTACAACCAGTACTTTGGATGACTTTAAAAAGCATTATATAAATGAAAGGGGCTGGCATCAAAAAGTTATATACTGTTTTACTTATACATGTTTTGACATTTTTAAAGACAAAGCTCCAGTGATGGACAACAGATCAATAGTTACCAGGAGTTAAGTATGGTGATGGCTCTGACTGTAAAGGAGAATATGAGAGAATTTGGGGGGAATGATAGAAATCTTATTTGTTGTGGTAGTTACACAAATCCATATGTATTAAATATAGAACTGTGGCGAGGAGTCTCTATGATAGTCCCCAATGATCTAAGCTTCCAGGTATTCACACTGTGTGTAATCCCCTTTCCTTGAATGTAGGCTGACCTAGTAATTTACTTCTCAACAATAGAATATAGCAAAAGTGTGAAATGTCACTTTCATGATTGAGTTATATAAGACTAAGAGTTTGTATTGATAGCATCTTCTCTCCCTTGTTAACCTGAAGCAAGTTAACATATTGGTCAGGCCAGTTAATAAGAAATTAGGCCGGTCTTTGAGAAATAGCCAACTAGGAGTTGAGACCCATTGTGCAATAGACCGGCAGGAACTGCAATTCTGCCAAACCATGTGAGCTTACAATGCTGAGCGAAATAAGTCAGGCAGAGAAGGACAGATACCATATGTTTGCACGTATAGGAGGATTAGGAGGAACTTAACTGACGACCATGGGGGAGAAGAAGGGGGGAAATAGTGGGGGAGAGGGAGAGAGGCAAACCGTGAGAGACTCTTGAATGCCGAGAACAAACTGAGGACTGATGGGTGTGGGGGGGAGGGGGGAGGGGCATGTAGGAGGGCACTTGTGGGGATGAGCACTGGGTGTTATATGGAAACCAACTTGACAATAAACTATTTGTAAAAAAAATAAATAAAAATAAAAGTGGATCCTTTCTCAATTGAGTGTTTCTCTCCCTCCCTGTCTCTCTCTCTCTCTCTCTATCTCTCTCTCTCTCTGATATACACATATTTATGTATATATAATGATTTTTTTCCTTGTAACAGTTTTTTATTTAGTCTATTAGTATAGTTTCCTCACTATCTCTTGGTTACTAGTTGAATGGAGTATCTTTTTTTTTCAGTCTTTCACTCTCAACCTATTTGTGTCTGATCTAAACTGAGTCTCTTGTAGAAAGCATATAGTTTTCTTTTGTTTTTCTAATACATTCTGCAAATCTTTGCCTTTTGATTGAAGAGTTTAAACCACTTAAAGTAATTGCTGATGAGGAAGGACTTATTTGTGCCAGTTTTTTTATTAATTTCTGTATTCCTGAAATGCTTACATCTCTCATACCTTTTATTACTGCCTTCTTCTGTGTTTAGTTGATTTTTATAGTGAATCATTTTGATTCCTATCTCATTTCTGTTCATGTATATGCTTTAGATATTTTCTTTATCATTGCTATGGTGATTACGTTTAACATACTCAATTTATAACAATCTAGTTTGGTGTATACAAACTTAATTACAATCACATATAAAAACTGTGCTTTTCTATAACTTCTATCTTCATCTTGTCAAAAAGTACATCTTTTTATATTCTGTACCCAATACATCAGCTTTTAATTGTATTTTATGCATTTTCTGTTTAAATCATGTAGGAGATAAAATTTCAGTTACAAACAAAAATTATAATAATACTGGCTTTTACATTTGATCATATATTTACCATTACCAGAGGTCTTTATTTCTTCCTATAGGTTCATGTTAGTGTATAGTGTTCTTTCATTTCAACTAGAAGGATTCCATTCAGAGTTCTTGTCTGGTGGTAATAAACTACTTGAACTTCTGTTCATCTGGAAATAATTTATATTACTTAATTAATATAATACTAATATTTAAATTAATTGATATTTAAATATATTTGAATTAATATTTAAATATATGTTTATATTATAATAACTGTCCTAATTTATAAAGGACAGTTTTGCCAGATATAAAATTGTTTACCTTTAATTTCTTTCAATGCTTTACATGTGTCACATCAAAGCATTTGCCTTCCATCATTTCTGATGAAAAATTTGTTGTTAATTTTATTGTGCATTATGAATTGCTTCTTTCCTGCTTCTTTCACTCTCCTCTCTTTGTAATGCCTCTTGATAATTTTATTATAATTGGTCTAGATAAAGATCTCTTTAAATTTATTCTACTTGGAGTTCATTGATCTTCTTAGATTTGTAGATTTAAGTCCTTCACAAATGTGGGACATATTTCTTCAATATTTCCCCCGATTATTTTCCTATTTTCCTTATGGGGCTTTCATAATATATATATACATATGTTGGTCTGCTTACTGTGTTCCATTTGTCCCTTAGGTTCTGTTTACTTTTCTTCATTCTTTTTTTTTCTTTCTGTTTCTCAGACTCAGAAAATTCAATTGTCCTATCTTCAGGTTCACTGATTCTTTCCTCTGCCTGCTCAAATCTGTTATTGAACTCATTTACTGATTTTTTAAAAATTTTTCAATTATTGTATTCTTCTCCTCCAGAATTTTTGTTCTGTTTCTTTTCATAATTTTTATGTCTTTATTGATATTCTAATTTTGTGTATAGAGTATTTTCCTGACTTTTAGTTTTTAGTGTTTTGTCCTTAGTCATTTGAACATAATTAAGACAGTTGTTTTAAAGTTGTCCCCTTCCTACCTCCATCCCCCCCCCCCCAACCTTCCACCCCAGTAGGTTTGATGTCCGGGCTTCTTCATGGATGATTTCTATCCATTTATTTTGTTCCTGTAAGTAGGACATACCCACCCACCCCCACCTGATTCTTTGTATGGCTTGTGACTCTTTGTTGTTGAAAACTTGACATTCATGTATAACGTGGTAGCACTAGAAATCAAGCTCTCTCTTTCTCATGATTTACCTTAGTTTGAATACTGGAGAGCTATGGTGGTCCATTTGTTTAGCGACTTTTCCAAGCTGTTTTTTGTTTGTTTGTTTGTTTGTTTGTTTGCAAAGACCACATTCACTGTCATTTCTGGTCAGTTAAGTCTCAGTTTCTTAGTTCATGTTTAGCTACATGCTTTCATAGATATGTCATTGATAGGAAAGAGCTTGAAAGCAAAAAAAGAAAAATAAAACAAAGTACAAAACCAGCAACAAAAAATTATATAAAAAATAATAAAACAAAACAAAACCACCCAATGAAACAACAACAACACAACAAAAACACGAACTCATATCAGTCTATGCAGATTTTCTTTTTTTCCGGGGTATTTCTTCACCACTTAGCCAGGTTTACATTGAGCCTAGGGATCAACCCAAGGTGAAAGCTTAATCTTCTCACATCTTTCCTGAGCATCAATATTGCCCTGGGCAAGCATGTCATTTTCTAAATTTCCCTATACAAAGGTGTTTTTGAATGTTATTTTTCAAAGAATCTCCCCTTTCTTTCTTCCAAGATCTTAACTGATCTAGTGTAAATCTTAATTCTATACATTATGTAGGTTGTAAGTTTTCCTGCCAGAATTTTGTAACCAATGCCATTCACTTCTGGCTTACATTGCAAGTTAGGCAAAACAAAGTTGAGCACCTTGTGTTAGTCCTTCAGGTAGATCTCAGACAAGTTAGTATAAACATATATAGTCATTTCTAAATAAGACCTGTGATATTTACTCCAATACCAGGAATCAGAGCTTGACAATGAGAACACAGTCTGCAGTCAATTTAAAGTTGCTGCCACACTAGGAGTCAGAAGGGCCAAGTGCAAATGGAAATACCCGCAACTGTTTTCAAATTGTTCTTTTCTTGATTCAGTGTTTGCCTGGTTGCTATAAATCTCTGACTACCTTCCAGAATTCTCACAAAGTTGGTTCTGACAGTTTCTGTCTTTTTAAAAAAGAATATTTTTGTGGGAGACCAGAGTTTCGAGATGCCTATTCATATCAGATTTCCGATATCATTGTTCAACATATTTATCTCATATTTTTTAGGGCAAAACATCAATCGCATACACAACAATATCTTTACTTGGGGATACTACTTTGGCAATTTTGTTACTATACAGTGAGGCTAAAAACTTCTGACATTCAATAGTGTCTTACTTTTCCTCATGGAAGCATCTGAATTCTTCATACCTCCTGACATATCACATAACATTTTTAAAAACAGTTTTCAAGTTTTTATTTATTTATTCTGAGAGAGAGACAAAGAGAATGAGCTAGAAAGCAGCAGAGAGAAGGAGAGGGAGAGAATCCCAAGCAGGCTCTGCATTGCCAGCTTGAAGCCCAATGTGGGGCTTAAATTCATGAACCATGAGATCATGAACTGAGCCAAAACCACCAGTTGGACACTTAACTAAAAAATACCATTTTAAAATTTATAAACATGTTATGAGCTTTTAATACATCTATGGATGGTTGCTATAGCATTTGTGATTAGGTTTTACTCAGAAATGACTGACAAACACATACCTATTTTTTAATGCTTAATACCGCTAATGTTGTGATGAGTGTAGAAGATAATTTTGATTATGTTATTTAAAACTTTTTTTAGAAAACTGAATATGTTAAGATCAGCTATATCTTCTTTTAAAGGAAACATCATTGTTCATGACATAATAATGATTTTTACTTAATTTGGATATTTCTACACATCTATCCTACTGAAAATAAGTTTTATTTTTAATCATATTTTTGAACCAAACAAAAAAGAAAGGAAATATGGTGAGTTCTTTGACTGAAAAGCACTCAGTTCTTTACTGCATCAGTCTAAAAGTATCAAAGGGGCAGGTGTCGGAGCATGATTTCAATAGGAAAAATAAAAATAGAGCTTAAGCCTTTGTGACAGATGTCAAACATGCTGACAACTGTTAAAAGAAAAATCATTTTCCTGATCCTGTGCAAGGAGACAGCTTGTAAGATTAAAGATGTATCTCTTTATCTATGTTTTTGGCAGATCATTTCCACTGAATAGGACATGAAAGGTACTTCAGTTGGAGAAAAGGACACTAGGAATTTTTATCATCTGAGCCACACAAAAGGTATAATGAAAAGTCAGAAAGTAAAGAAATAAGAAAAAAACCTAAGCTGACCAGTATTTTCTATACAGTTTGAAGCCCCATATGTTACAATGATAAATTATCCTGGCTTAAAAATTCATAAAATACTCCAAGAGTAAAGATGTAAGTCCCCAAATAATGAATGTCATATAGTAAATGTGTAATAAATAGATTACATAATGTAATAAATAGACTACATAAACAGATGAATTTGATAATCTAACAGTATTTGTTTGTAGCTCATGACTCACTTTTGTCTATTTTGTCATGTGAAACATAGTGATTTGTGGGAATTCTATTAAATTCTAAATATGTAATTTTAGGTAATTTTAGTTATGCAAATAATTTTGTGTTTATTCACCAGTAAAAATTTATAATCTTAGAGTAAGGTAAAATTGGCAGTGTCTTCTAACTCTCAGTTGGAGTCTCCTCCCTCTTTCATTTTTCTACATTTTCTTTCCATTTATACAACTTTTGTATACCCTAACAAGTATAAAGTTAATACAATATCAGGTATCAGGTCACGTATTATGACTTTTCAACTTTAACAACACATCTTAGCAATGTTTTTAGAGTAGTATCCATAAAGCTACAAACATTCACATAGTATTCCATAGTATGAATTAATTAGAGCTTGTTTATCTGTATCCTTACTGGTGGGCATTAAGTAGTTACTCAATTTTTGTGGTGGTACAAATCTGCTATGTTAGACATCCTTGTATATTTCTCCTTGCACTTGTTGACTGCTTCCCTAATGTAATAACTGACATGTAGAAATATGGGCAGCAACAAATACATATTTTAAACTTACCTCATTGTGTATACATTTTCCCGTGTATTTCATTTTTATTATTATCACTATTATTAACATGAAAACTTACTAGCTCTCCTGGCATCTAGTAAAAATAGACATATTTTCAGATAAGAAGATAGAGCATCGGGGCACCTGGGTGGCTCAGTCAGTAAAACTTCTGACTTCGGCTCAGGACAAGATCTCATGGTTTGTGGGTATGAGCCCCACATCAGGCTCTGTGCTAACAGCTCAGAGCCTGGAGCCTGCTTCGGATTGCGTGTCTCATTCTCTCTCTGCCCTTCCCCATGTGTGCTCTACCTCTCTGTCTCTCAAAAATAAATAAATGTAAAAAAACTTTAAAAAAGAAGGTAGAGCGTCAATAAATATTACTGATTCCCAACCTTTCTTCTCCCATCTTCTCTTACATAAATTCTGTAGGTCAGGAAGAAGTATCTACTAACTGTACCTTGAATATCTTTTGTAACTTTTTCTCCTGCATTAGTATTTTTCCTCTTCTCCATTCACATGCATCATATATTTTGTTAGGATCATTTTGAGGCTTCTTGCTTATCTGAAGGTGTCTCAGTCCTATAAAAAACATGGTCTTTTATTCTGAGATTTCTCTCTTCCAAGTGTGTAAATTTCAACTTCCTAAATATTAGGCATAGTGCTGTATATACAATCTATTTATTTTGATTTACTATAGTTTAATATATATGTACTAAGCCAAAGATATCTTTGAAACTGACTGCATTTAGCTGAATTAGTTTTTATTAGTTTTACTGATAAATGAACCTGAAACTATTTAAAGATGAAAGATCAAGTTCATTTGGTGTTTTGGCAAATTCATATTGAAAACATTTGAAAATGTAGAAGTTAATTATTTTTGTAAATAACTTACAGAAAAAGATAGTATTCACTTGTATCGCCATAAAGGTTAATAAGTATTTTCAATGTCCAACTTCTCCTTTAGCAATTTAAATCCACCACTTCCTGTCTAAATGCCAGGGAGGACTTAGGAAAGCCAGCTACCAATGTATATGTTCAATTGCTAAATATTCCCACCATTGCAATTCCAAATCTTTTATTTTTTCAAGGTGAACATTATTCCCTATGCTGATCTTAAACCTTTCAGAATCATCATATACCATGCACAACAAACCAAACATCAGAAACTTTCAATGGAAGTTAGCCTTCGTGAATCACACACTGCTTTTCTGAAAGTCAGCTATCATGTTTGCTTTGGGATTTAGCTACAGTGACCACTGATAGGTTTAAACTTATCGCAAGTGAAATGGAACTTCTCAGTACACAGTTACTTCCCCCAATTATCCATTTTTGTTGATATTTTAGGCCCAGAATACAATGACTGGAGACAATCACTGTAAATATTATGCTGATACAGATATATTGGAAAAGTTATTTATTTAAAAATGTATTTAAAAATGTATTTAAAATATATTTAAAAATGTATTTAAAAATACATGTGTACTTTATTCACATTAATAAAGTAGTTCTTTTGTGTTTGTTTAACCATTTTTTATTTTGTGGGCACAGAAATTTATTTATTCATTGGCAATGGCCATATTCATCTGTATTCTCTTACTGCATGAGAAGAAAAGATTATATACTTATTGAAGGATTATCTTAGATTTTACATGTTCTATTTATCTGATTTTTAGAAAGGAGACTTTTTATTCATGCACTGAGTCTCTAGTAACTTTATGACTTTGTGATTTATCGGAGACTCAACAGTGTCTTATAATCTTTAGGTGTGCGTTATAGGCCAAATTGTTCCCCACTCTCCCCAAATTTATATGTTTAAGTTGTAACACCTAGTACTTCAGAATGTGACTATATTTTGAGACAGGGTCTTTTAAGAGTGATATAAATGAGGTTATCAGTGTTAGTCCTAATCCAATATGCCTGGTGTCCTCATTAGAAGAGATTAGGACACAGGCACAGAGGAAAGACATGTGAGGACACAAGAAGACAGCCATCTACAAGTCAAGGAAAGAGGTCTCAGAAGAAACCCAACCTTGATGTCAGACTTCTATCTTCCAGAATTATAAGAAAATAAACATTCACATCAGCATACAAAAATGCTGTAAATTCTCACCTTAAGAAAGCTCACCCTCGACCCTAACATTTCTCCACATATTGCTCCTAAATATATACAAAGAGCTTTCCACACACAGACTTCCACTTATTTATCTCCCACTATTTCTTGGACCATTATCATCAGGATTGTTTTGTTTTGTTTTGTTTTTCTCTTAGATATGAAGCCCAACTTGGGGCTTGAACACTCATGGCCCTGCAATCAAGACTAGAGCTGAGATCAAGAGTTGGATGGATGCTTAACTGAACGAGCTACCCAGGTGCCCTTGTCATCAGGATTTTATGTCCATTAAAGAAATAACTCATTTTTGTATTTACTATATGCATATATTCCTTAAACAAGTACTTATTCAACATTCATTACTTGCAAGTAAACATTATGGACAATGAGGATAAGGCAGTAAATTAAATAGATCAAGCCTCTGTCCTCCATGAGATGGATAATGCTTTTTTACTGTTATGAGCAGAAATCAGACACCAGGAAAAATAAGGGCTATAAAATCTGCTACTTCCAGTGTATTTTGTGACCCCTAGCATGGGCATCACTTGGAAGCACGTGAGAAAGGCAGAATATTAGTCCCTATGCCATGCCTACCTACAGAAACAGAGCTTGCATTTTGTCGAGATCCCCAGGTGATTGAAATACACATAAGCATTTAAGAAGCACTGGAAAACTAACAGAAAATACCTACTGGGAAAATATATAATAGACCTCTTTAATAACTTAAAGGTCAGCATTTATTATTTTAATCCATGATTGTTCCAATGCTATCTTGGCTTAGTGATATTTCTGTGGTTTGTATTATAAATTCCTCAATCAGTTAAGATTTCTTTTAGCTGCAAGAAACACAAAACTCAGCACCACAGATATAAAAGATATTGCTGCTCTTTTAGTTCATCAACAGCATCACTGATACTCCTCTGTTTATCTTAAGTATTCAGTAATGTTGCAAGATGGTTTCCACCTTTAAGCTAGAAAAGAGAGAAGGTTCATAGCAGGCATGGCTTTCTTTTATTTATTTATTTATTTATTTTTAATGTTTTATTTATTTCTAGGAGAGAGAGAGAGAGAGAGAGAGCGCGAGCAGGGGAGGGTCAGAGAGAGAGGGAGTCACAGACTGAAACAGGCTCCAGGCTCTGAGCTGGCAGTCAGCACAGAGCCCGACGCGGGGCTCGAACCCACGAACCGCGAGATCATGACCCAAGCGAAAGTCGGACGCTTAACCGACTAAGCCACCCAGGCGTCCCAGCATGGCTTTCTTTTAACCAAAAAAGTAGATGTTTTCTCCAAAGCTCATCTGCTATTTGTTATGTACTAAAACAGTAATTTGTCCACCACTATGTGCAAGGATGGCCAGGAAAGTGAGTATATATGGCTCTCTAGGTAATCTAGAGGAAAGTAGTAAGAAACATGATTAAAAATGTTTTTAGAAAGCTTCTGCACA
>NW_024080834.1:2575804-2652247 GCF_003009895.1 Hyaena hyaena
TTGTGGTTGACAGACGCACGTTCCTGTTTTTGAAGAAGGTTGCTGACATGTTTTGAGGTATTTTAGGAAAAGATCTACATGGTAAAGGACAGAGGAAAGCCTCCAGCTGATAGCCAGCAAGCAACTGAAGCCCCCTCAGTCTCATAGACTGCGAGGCTAACACTTGGATTATAGACCTGCAGGAGACATGGCCATGCCTAGCCTACCTCACCACCCACGGAAACAGTGAGATAAGAAAAGTGTAATGTTACGCAGCAATAGATAACTAATATACACTTGCTGAGTGTTTTAAAACTACACTTTGATATATCTCCTTTGTCTCTAAATAACAACCTGTGAAGACTTTTTTTATGAAAGTATATTTATTTTGTCTATTATTTTAATATTTTTTAATGTTTTTTTATTTATTTCTAGGAGAGAGAGAGAGACAGCATGAGCAGGGGAGGGTCAGAGAGAGAGGGAGTCACAGACTGAAACAGGCTCCAGGCTCTGAGCTGGCAGTCAGCACAGAGCCTGACGCGGGGCTCGAACCCACGAACCGCGAGATCATGACCAGAGCGAAAGTCGGATGCTTAACTGACTAAGCCACCCAGGCGCCCCTATTTTGTCTATTATTTTAAAAATAGAACCACACTATTACCAAAATACCTCAATGTGCATAACTTTTCTGCTGTGGATAGAACTGTGTTACTGTCTCTAGAGGTGACTGTTTTACAAAGGAATTCACAAATTGAAATACTGCATTGGGTGTTTGTGTGCATGTGGGAGGATTTTTCCCAAACAAAAGGCTTTCAAAACCATGTCCCATGGCTCCTTATTTGGATATGTATTATCCTAGTGATATGCATTTTAATTCAAATCTAAAATTAATAGAAACTTGGAAATGTGGAATATATGCCTGGTAATTAGAAGAGTAAGTTAAAAAAATGGTAAATATCTATCATGCCACATGGTCTAGATTAAGTGAACATTTGGTAGATGATTTCCCCCCATAGTTGTTTCATTAAATTTGTGTTTATAGCTGATGATTCTATTTTTTAATGTCCTATGATTACTTTCAATTAGTAAGCCATTACAGTGAACCTGTCAATTTTATTTTTGTTCCACATAGAAAAGAGTTCATGATCCTATATCAACATTCAAACCATCTAAGTTGCAAAGCTTACTCTAAGGTTTTTTAAAGTCACCTATTCTGATTAATTAACTCCTTAGTATTATTACTGTTTACATTTACTCAGCAGAAAGTAAAGAGGAAATCTTCTCAAAACAAAGAAATTTTGTGGCCTCAGGGAAGCTTGAACCATAAAGAGAATGAAAATAAAAATAAACAAAATGATGCTCAGATTGTTCTATTGTATCTATTTTAAAAATAGCGATTGTGAGAAGAAAGAAACTAGCATTTTTGCATATGGAATGGAATTTAGGAAATTGAATACATCTACTAGTTTTTCATGACTTCATTGTTTTCTTCAAATTATTTTATGGCCAGAATTCACTATGCACACTCATGATAAATATGAATGAAATACATTTTTAAGCAATGAATAAGTAGGTTTAGTTTCTTAACCATTTAGTGTCATCTCATATTTATTTATTTATTAATAATTTATTGTCAAATTAGCTAACATACAGTGTGTAAATTGTGCTCTAGGTTTTTGAGGTAGATTCCCATGGTTCACCACTTACATACAACACCCAGTGCTCATCACAACAAGTGTCCTCCTCAAAGCCCATCACCCATTTTCCCCTCTCCACCACCCCACCATCCACCCTCACTTTGTTCTCTGTATTTGAGTCTCTTATGGTTTGCCTCCCTCCCTGTTTATTTATATCAAGAAGTTAGCTAGTTCTCACTAGCAATCATTCCTTTGACATTATCTACATTTACAATTGTGGCACCAATATTTCTCATAAATAATACTCAAACCTTTTGGAATTTCCCACCTACCATCTATTTACCTCACTATGGAAGTTTCTCTGAGAGAAGTGACCATGGCTATCTATTGATACTTAATGTTTTTAAACTAGCAAACCGAATGCTTAATAAATACTTGTTGAATGTAAGAGTTCTTTCAGGCCAGTAGGATTCTAAATGAGCACTTTCATCATAAATCTGAATTCATAGTTACTAAATTGGTACTTTTGCTAATTATTTCTATAGGTATCTAATTTAGCTTCCCAAGAAAGCTTACAGGCTTATGTATCATTCTATCATTAACATATAACCTTTTTACTTATGATTTTGGAAATTCATACATTTTTAAAATGTTTATTTATTTATATTGAGAGAGAGAGAGAGAATGAGAGTGAGCAAGTAGGGTAGAGGCAGAGAGAGAGAGAGAGAGAGGGAGTGAAAGTCCCAAGCAGGCTCCACTCCGTCAGTCGAGAGCCTGATGGAGGGCTCAATCTCACAAACCATGAGATCATGATCTGAGACAAGATCAAGTTGGACACTCAACTGACTGAGCCACCCAGGCGTCCCTCATACACATTTTGAACAAGCAAAACAGTGAAGTAGGAGAAATCCAAACTATGAGCAGCAATTGGTGGTAGTGGGCAAGGAGGCATTGTCATTAAACCATTTAAGCAACAGTAAACTTACTGATTTCAGTCTTTTTATCGTTACCATGTGTTACCAATTCTAAACAATGTCAGTGATAAACTCTTCTTCCCCCATACGGTAGACCACTTCTATTGCCCCTGACTTGTAGGTCACTGATGAAGATATCATTAAGGATCGTTGCATAGTTCATTTACGGAAACTTTCCTGAAGAAAAATGTGAACTTTTCAAAAGGAACAAACATGCATCATCTAAAGTCATGAACTGTTTTAATTAAGGAACTGTGACACCATAAGATTAAAAAAATGAAATAAATAAGAGTGAATAATCAATAAGTAGTAATTTTGGAATGTAATTATTTGAAATTTAAAGAAAAAAAGTGCAAACTTTATACAGCATACACAATTTAATGTCTTGAGAATATTGTTACTATATGAATATTAAGCCTGGTGGACTTGCTTGCATTTTCACGGGTTACTTATTTTTTTTTTTAATGTTCATTTATTTTTGAGAAAGAGAGAGAGAGAGAAGGAGATACAGAATCTGAAACAGGCTCCAGGCTCTGAGTTGTCAGCACAGAGCTCAATATGGGGCTCAAACTCATGAACCATGAGATCATGACCTGAGCTGAAGTTGGACACTTAACTGACTGAGCCACTCAGGTGCCCCTTAACTATTGTTTTTTACCCAGTGGTTAGTGGGTGGTTTCTTTTTTTTTTGTCTTAACTTGAAAAATATCTTACTAAAAGATAATACAAATATCAAAGTATAAATATGAATCATTACTAATACTATACAGCACCAGCTTTAGAATCTATTGGCCTATTTTTTAAAATATCAATTTATTATCTCCCTGCATACATTTTACCAGTTTTAACTATGATTGTTTTTATTTTTCATAGGTACATCCATAGCACTGACTCATTCCCAAGCTCATCAAAAGTTCTATTATGTTTCTATATTACCTATCCATCTCTTCACTTGGCCATAAACACATTGAGAATGTATCTGTATTCCTCTTGAGGACTGGCACAGTGCAGTGCATATTGTTGAATAAATATTTACTGAATGATTGTAAAAACAGTAACATATGCTCATAGTAAAAGTAGTAAAAGTAGAAAATAAAGATAATAAAAATGAAGAAAGTGAAAATCACAAAACCTCTCCCTACACAGAAATACCTTTTTTATGCATGTCAGTACATATCATTCAGATGTAACATATTTATGCATATGTTATAAAAGGATTCAAGATATGGATGCTATTTTATAAACTATTTTAAAATTTTAGCATATTATTCCATGGGGAATAAAACTATACAACAATCACATCTAATGACCACTTTCTATTGCATTGTAAATATGAACTTTAAACATTAAACTCATTTCAGGAAACATTATTTCTGCTTTATAAACAATGCATATTTTACAACAAGTATATTTATATGCAATTTATTATATTGCTTTTTATTAATTTTTTAGTGTAAATTCCTATAGGTGGACTCTTGATAGCAAAGGCATACATGGGGTCATTTTATATATGAAATTTTATGGTCACCTCATACTTATAAGTACCTAATACTCATGAGATTTTCAAGGGACTGGGAAAATACTTGAGTCACAAAGGAGTAAGGGTTTAGTTAAAAAATATTTAAGTAAGGCAACAAAACCAAAATTAATAATTGTCTTAAAGATAACATTGTTACTTGATTGCTGATTGCATCTAATATTGTTAAATCACCTGGCTTAAATTTTCACACTCCGTAAGAAATTTTGCATAAGCATAATTGTCATAAGAGAATCAGAAACAAGCATATAATTACACTCCACACAAGCAAGCTATTTTATAAGCACCATTTAAAATTACAGCAAAAATATAAATAAAGTAAACATGGGTATATTTTAATTTATTTGATATATTATTGAATATATTTGCTGTAGAGTGAGATCTTGAAAAATAAGATTGATTATGATCTACAAAGTTTTACAGCAACCCAGGATATGTAGATTTTTAACATTGGGATATATATTGTTATCAGAAGGTTGTAGCAATTTGTAAGTATTTTCAAAAAATTGTTGACACACACAAATCAATGGGATGAATTTCAGGAATGCATTTTATCCAGACTTCTCTTAACTTTCCTGATGGAAATTCTGAAGTTCACCTACATGCTAAGGAGTAATATCTTTTTAACATAATATACTGTTGATAATGAAACAACATATTCTCTTTCAGAAGGATGGTGATAGCTATCTAATAAAATATTAACACCTCATCTCACTGATTTATTTAAATGGGATTAAAAAACACCATGTGCAACTTCAAATAGCAAAGGGAATAAAAATGCAAGAAGATGGGGAAAGAAACTTTAAATTTCCAAATGTGAGTCTCCACTCCAATTTTTAAAGAGAGCATAATGTATTTGATTTAGTATAGTATAATAGTGATTAGTGTAAGATAATTATAATGGCAACCCACAATTAACTGGTTAATGTCTCTGACTTATCAATTATTTTCTTTCCTCTTCTATTAATGGTAGATCTGAGGAGATCTTAAAGAGAGATGGTGCCAGCACCCTAACTCAGGAGTAGAAATGTCAAACACTTATCTAGGAGGAGGGTAGTGAAGTGAATGAGAGAATAGAACCTATCCAAAGTACAAATCAACTCACCTACTGCATGCATGTGAGCTGAGGACTTGGGTAAAGAATACATGCCAATTTACTTAAAATCAACCAATGACTTTGTTTAATACTTTGCATGAGATTTAAATATTTCCTCTGGCCCTGGCAATTTCTTCAACATCCACTGGAACTGTACCTGCTCAGCACATTCCAAACTACACAGTATGTTTCTTGCATCTTTGTCTTTATTACTGCACTTGGAATTGTATCCCTCACCTTTCCTACATAATGAATACTTTCAATTACCTATTCCATGGATCACTTCCTAATAAAACCCTTAATATTTCTATATTAATTATTTATTCCACTGCATCCAATGCATGTTTCAGTCAAAGCATCTAAGTCAGGGTTTCTCACCCCTAAAGCTATTGACAATTTACACCAGATAAATCTTCTTTTGGACATTGTAATGTTTAGCAGCATCTCTGGCCCCTACTAACTAGCATGCTAGTAGCATCCCACCAAGTTCTGGCAACCAAAAATATTCCCAGACTTGCTTAAATATTCTTAAGAGACAAAATAACTTCAGATTTAAATAACTGATCTAGGCTTATTTTTCCTATTGCACTTACTTTCCCTGAGGCTTATCATCCCCCGTATGGTACCCTATCATTGAGAGCATGTTGGCTGATGGTATATTTTCATTTACACTAAATCCACCAGCTTTCCAGATAGAATTAGTCAATTACTTCCCAAGAAGAGGAATTTAACGTATTTTGGAATTCTACACGTTATTTTAGATAAATTTTTCTACAGTAAAGCTACTTTTTGCTTGCTCTCCTATAGTAATGTCAAATTTGTGTTTTCTTAAAGATTTTCTCTAGATCAAAAGTGTTTCATGTGAATGTTTCTTTATAATCCATTATATCTAGAAACAAAATATGAGTCTCTACAAGTGGTTATCCAGGAGAAAAAAGCCAAATAACTTTGCAAGAGGTGAGTGGTAGTAGTCCAAATGTTAACCACAGTCAACAGAGACTATTTATCTATGATAATTTTCATTTTGTATCTATCGTACATATGCTGCAACTCCAATTTATTTTTTCACAAATATTTTAAAGTAAAGAATGACAGAGATGCCTTGGTGGCTCAGTCGGTTAAGATCAGACTTCAGCTCAGGTCATGATCTCGCTGTTCATGAGTTCAAGCCCCTCTTGGGCTCTGCTGACAGCTCAGAACCTGGAACCTGCTATGGATTCTGTGTCTCCCTCTCTCTTGGCCCTTGCTTCTCTTGCACTCTCTCTCTCTCAAAGATAAACATTAAAAAAAATTGTAAAAAGAATGACAACATTTTTCAAGGAAGGCAAAATGCATCTCCTTTATCTGGTTTAGAAGTAATCCTCTAAGGCCTACCTTTTGTAAAGTAGTGTCTTTTATAAACCAGTTTGTTTATGAATAAACAAAAAACAAAGTCAGATCTATAAATACAGAGAACTGATGTTTGCCAGAGGGAAGGAGGTGGGGGGCTAGACAAAAATGGGTGAAGGGGAGGGGGAAATACAGTCTTCCAGTTATGGAATGAATAAATCATGGTAATAAAAGTTACAAAATAGGGAATATAGTATATGATATTGCAATAGCCTTTGTATGGTACAGATGGTAGCTACACTTGTGGTGAGCATGGCATAAAGTGTGGAGATGTTGAATTAGTGTTTTGTATACCTGACACTAATGTGACATTGTGTGTCAATTATACTTAAAAAAAATAAGTTTTTAAAATTTTGTTGATAGTAATCTTAAATAATTTTGGCCATTTTATTTTATTTTTAAAGTGTATTTATTTATTTTGAGAGAAAGCAAGGCAGAACACTCTCAAGTACCCACAAAGGGGAGTGGGAGGGGTAGGAAGACGGAGAGAGAGAGAGAACTTGAGGCAGGCTCCACGCTGTCAGTAGAGAGTCCAATGCAGGGCTTAAACTCACAAACCTTGAGATCATGACCAGAGCCAAAATCAGATGCTTAAGCAACTGAGCCACCCACAATCTCCTTCAGCCATTTTAAAATATGCTTCAGAAAGATCTAGTTAACGAATACATTCTAACGAAAAATTAATGCTAGAACAATTGATTGACTTGTTCAATGGCTTATTTCTACATTCCGTTGCATTCATTTGTTTCCTTCCTGTATCGAGGGATGTGAAACCAAGAAAATGTGTTTGAATTAGGCAGCATATATACTTTAAAGTCTTGCCAATATTCACAATTAGGTAGTTACCATTATGTTTCAAGAGTAAGCAAGAAATTTGAAGATAGTGAAATCTCTCCTGTGCTGAAATATTTCCAAATGACTTTTTGATTCCAAAATTGATCATTTTGATAATATTGTGTTAAAACCACCCAAAATATATTTCTTATTTGTGTCATTATGTTGAATAAAGAAACATGAGAGATATTTCAAAATCAAAAGGCACGCTTTGCTGAGCCTTATAACCTATATTGGATATAAAATGAAGATACTGTACTTTATTAGGGAAGTGGTTTATGACAGCAATTCTAGATTTTTTAAAATACATCAAAGATAGTCACAAATTCAACTATCAGTTTGTAACAACTTTTTATATTACTCTGGCTGATGTTCTGAGATATATCATAGTTACGGTAACAAGGGTATTGTTTAGATTACAGAGTCATATGTGAATGAGTTCCTCAACAGTTAATGTCTATGTGATAAAGAAATCCTGATAAGAAAAATGGTTTGGATCTGGATGACGATGGGGAAATTTTAGTAAAGTAGCTGGCATTTTCTTCCAGAAACATCAATGTTATATACAGAATTTGTAAACAACTGATTGTTTTTCTTTTTTGTAATCTTGGGTAGCCTAATCAAGGATAGAATGCCCAGAGTGACTCCAAGCTGACACCTTATTATTTTCCACATTCCTAAATATTCAAAATTCATTTTCCAAACCATTTATGATTTTGTCTTTTTAATCTTGAATGCTTCTTATAAATCATATTTTGCCTTTGCTTTTCTGAAAATGTTTCATATGTTTCCCTTTATATAGGTATAGGAGTCATATCAGCTGGTCTGTGGCAACCCAGAGCTTATCTCTGGTGATGCCTGAAGCCATGGTGCTGACCTTAGCCAAACTTGACTGAAATGAACTAACCAACAATGATAATACTCCTGTACCCACAAAGGTCTGAGACAGGCCACAGAGCAGAATTAACTAGTTTGAATGAACTAGTTTGTCAATGCTATTTATAGAAAATATACACATGCATGGGTTTTGCATGGTTTTCAATACGGTCTCTTGGTTTCCGTCATTGAGTATGGTCATGCAGCTTGAAGTCGGTTATGGTTACAGAAGAGTCTAAGAAGACACCATGCATGTGTCTTGGTGGCTGGAAGACAGAGCACATTCTGTGTGATTGAGAGTAGTCCCTGGTAACTTAACAGGAGCTCTTAGATTCCTCAGCTATTTGTCTATGCTATTTCTCTTGCTATACCACATTTGTTTCTTCTTTTTAAAAAAGGTTTTGAGTATAGGTGACACACAATGTTGCATTAGCTTCAGGTGTACAACATAGCAATTCAATATCTGTATATGCTATGCTATGCTCACCACAAGTGTAGCTACCATCTGTCACCATACAATGCTGTTACAGTATCATTGACTATTCCCTATGCTATTGACTATGCATTCATTGACTATTATTCTCATGACTTATTCATTCCATTACTGTGTGAATGAATACTCCCACTCTCCTTCACCTGTTTTGCCTATACCTTCAACCCCCTTCCCTCTGACAACTATAGATAGTTCTTGTTCCTTACTAAATCTCTACATGAGTATACCCTGTGGAATATCATGAGTTTTTTTTCAATTATCTGACTGTGATAGTGGCCCCTTGTATTTAGGTAGAATTTGCAGGATAATTAACTGTATGTCTTTGAGTTATTCTTCTGCTTACTAAGTAACTCTTTTTCTGAACAGTGCTGATGTTTAGAAATCAAATTGGGGTGTGTGTGTGTGTGTGTGTGTGCGTGTGTGTGTGTGTGTGTGAGAGAGAGAGAGAGAGAGAGAGAGATTGATCCTTCAGAAAATCTGAGGGCATGGGGCACCTGGGTGGCTCAGTCGGTTGAGCCTCCGACTTAGGCTCAGATCATGATCTCGTAGTTCATGCGTTCGAGCCCCACATCGGGCTCTATGCTCACAGACAGCTCAGAGCCTCGAGCCTGTTTCAGATTCTGTGTCTCCCTCTCTCTCTGACCTTCCCTGCTCATGCTGCCTCTCTTTCTCTCTCTCTCTCTCAGAAATGAATAAAACATTAAAAAAATTTTCTTAAATCTGATGGCAAAATCTACTAAAGAAAATTTTCTGTTTGCAGAGGGTTTCAGCATCTACTGTAGATGTCACCTTTGTATCAAGAGGTTTCAAAAAAGGACTGGAAAATTTGTAAGGATCCTATTATAAAATAGCTGACAGATGAGGCTGGTGTCTTTGTTACAGGACATCTGAATCCTCATCACAAGTATTTTGATATTGCCAGTTATGGCAAAGATTATCATGAGCCCAATGCATTTCTGTCCTTTGTGTCTTATGAGATTGTGGAAGAACACGATAAATACGTCAGCAGATGGGTTGCTACATCCCAGATCAAATATCTCATAATCAGCCTTTTCTCCAAGTTATGTGTTACCTTGGTTCAGCTAGCATATAGATTAGCTAAAGTCACTGTGCTGGGAGCCATTCTGAGCCCACTAGTCGAGAAAACTCCTGGTGAGGTTAAAGCAAGTTTGCACGGTCTCTTGCCAATCAGATGACGACCGATATCCACCCCCACTCAATTATTTCTGCTTGAGCACTGACCCCTAGGGTACCTTGTTGATCAATATCGGGAGTGATTTGTCCCCTTATTCTGGCCCTGGTATGATGATTGCACCTTGTGAAGGAACTAATTGTGGGAACTTCTTCTTTTGATTATGGGAACAGACATTGTGTCTCCAGAAGGTCCTGTTTCCCTCCATACTTTCCCTTGAGCTATGAACAAGCTAATGACCCCTAGTCATAAAAGATTGACCTTTACATGTACAATTCTGTTTCTACTCTTGCATTAGTCCAAGATGTTCATACAGCTCAACATGCAAATCAACTAACCAAAAATGTCTCTCATGCCCTAGCTATTCAAGAAATCAAAGAAGTAGACACAAAGGCAAATGCACTCGTAGAGGCTATTCTACGTATTGGGAAATAAGCTAAACTCTTTAAAGGTATGGTTGGCTCTCTGGTGCAATAAAGCATATAACTGGAAAAATCAAGTCTTGCCCGGAGACGAAGAGCCTAACTTAGAGAGAAGGAACAGATAAGGGCAGAAGATAAGTTAGTACATACACCTTTGCTAACTGATGGTGTAAAGCAGCCCCTTCCCTAAGACCTACTTTCCACAAACACCTTCCCTTACCCTGGCAGCTGTGATGAGGATGGATAAGAGTATCTACAAATCTATGACTTAATCTTAGTGTTATTAAAATGTGAACACCTTGTTATTTTCTTAGTTACTCAACATCACTATGATTGGGGCAGTTCTGCAAGAAGACTTCTGCAAAACCTGTTTCTGTACATTTTCCAAAAACACCTTATCACAAAGAGTTATCCATTGTAAAAATTCCATTTCCTGATGCCATGTTACCATTTGACCTATAAATAAAGACACCAAAACCGGCAGGACAGAGATGCCTGCCTGGTGATCAGAAAGGATCTCAGGGCTCTCTCACTCTCTTTCGCCGACACCGTCCATCTTTCAGGGACCCCTGGACCTGTCGGAGCCAGCGCGGCCTCTGACACCACTGTTCCCTTCCAGAGACTGAATGAGTCTGTGCTTGCTTACAGTTGCCCCTGCAGTTTACAGCTTATGGTTTTTCTAAAAATGCATGCCTGTTTTACATGTCATAAGCTCATGACATAATACAATGATGCCTGAGGAAGAATACTATGGGCTTAAGAAATGCTCTCAACAGGCTGCTGGCAGTAGAAAGCTCCACGTTTGTGGCCCTCTGGACAAAGGCATATACTCTTTTAAGAAAAATATTTATTTTAAGAAAAATTTAAGCTGTAACAATGCTTTTCTCAAGCTGATAGCTGTTCTGCCTTCATAAACTCTGAATACTTTCACTTTCTCTTTTTGTTAATGGGGCCTACATGGCATCTTGTATATTTTTGGGACGTGTCAAGTTTTGCTCAGTGTCAATGCTTGGTACCCAATGATTGGGTGGGAATGGGAGGGTATAATAACCCTCTGGCAATAAGATATGTAACCAGAACAGTCTGTTCCTAGCACAGCTGAAAATGACACTCGTTCCAGAATGTGTGAATAACCAAGCCTTTGGCTGAAACTACAAAATAAAAATCATTTTAATACAATTATTACAATATTCCTGTGCCCATGAACTACTCTGTATCATTCACTCATAAATTAAACAAGGTCAGTTTGAGAGCTAATGCAGACCTTAGAAATGGTCAAAAAATACAGAAACATTAGAGGAGCATAGTTAATTTCAGCTACAAAGAATCAGTGTGAATTAAAGCATAACACTGTTTTCTTACATTTGTGAAACAAGGTACCATCAGTAGCTGCCTGGAGTTGGACTAAAAGGTGGAGGTCAAAACTGTCTTATGCGCTTGAGGCTGAGTATTACTCTCCAGATGAAAGAAAGAATGCCTTTTGTTCCCACTAATTGGCAAACAAACCAGTTTCCTTTTCTTTTTCAAACATCATCAACACGTCAGTATTCATTTTCTCCATAAAATAGATTTTCAAAATATCTTCTTAGTATTTGCTTTTTTAGAGTATATATAAACTGTTTAATATGTTGATGATTGATGATTTGAACACTGTGTCTGCCTCCTTAAGGATGTGTCTACTCATATCTTTTAAGATATCAATAATGATTAATACTAAAATTTTATCATTTCACAAAAAATTGTTGAGAAATTTATTTTACCTTTAAATCTTTGGATTTATCATACCTAAAGCATATCTTTTTTTTACTGTTTATCTCACCCAAATGCAGATATAGGAATGTCTTTTATTTCTTTTTAAATGTGAGTATCAAAATGTTCTTGTTTTTCTGCAAGAGCTGCAATTCTTTTTATTTTTATTCCTTTCAACCATAAGCTCTTTTAAATTAATATTGTTAACCAAAAGATCTAGTAAAGTTGCAAACTCATTCAATCATTTTCAGTACTCTCTCAAGTCTCATGTAGCAAAGGAGAAATTCAGGAACTTCCTTGCTCTGATTAGTGTTAGTGGTCATGTCATATAAAATATTTCATGGATCTGAATCCTAACTTTGTTAGGATTCAAGCCTACCTTGTTGCTGGGCACTCTTTGACCCAGTCACATCGTGTATGCCTAATTCTTTAAAAACGACTAAGACCTTTCTTGGGCTATGTTAATTTTTGGAAATTATACACTCTTGAATACTTAGAAATGTTTACTACTCTTTTAAGTTATGGGCAAATAAAACCACATTTTTGAGGCTCTCAAGATGATCATAAGGTACCTTTTCTGCACTCCCATAGCATATTAATCATGACTCTGGACAATTATAGCTGATACTGATACTAAAATAATAGATAAAGTTTATTGAATACTTACTATTTGTTAAGCACAGAAAGCATTCTCTTTTTAAATTTTAAATAAATTATTGAATAGGTAAAATTACTAAATGTGTAAGTGGGAGTGCTACCGTTTTAATCGAGGTTTATCTGAGTTTTAAGAACCTGATACAGTATCCCTATGTAACAATTCCTATTATAGGTTAGTTTGAAAATGTATTGTTTTGAGTCTCTCTGTAGAATGAAATAAACTAAACTCCTAGCACAGAAGCCTATCTAGTATGGTTGACTACTAATTTCTAGACTATTGCCTGGCAGATATCTTGCAGTTAGTAATTAATAAATGGATGCAAGAATAATATAATTGATTTCAGCACTGCCAGAAAATTGAGTATTTCATGTGTAAAAGTTCATTTCAAAAGGGTTATTCATGGAAGCTTTATTTTTTTTTAAATTTTTTTTTAATGTTTTTTTTATTTATTTCTAGGAGAGAGACAGCATGAGTAGGGGAGGGTCAGAGAGAGAGGGAGTCACAGACTCTGAAACAGGCTCCAGGCTCTGAGCTGGCAGTCAGCACAGAGCCCGACGCGGGGCTCGAACCCACGAACTGTGAGATCATGACCTAAGCGAAAGTCGGACGCTTAACCAACTAAGCCACCCAGGCGCCCCTGGAAGCTTTAATTCTAACACTGAAACATACACATTAGCTCATGTTCTTTCAAAGATATAAAATTCTACATTAATATACAAAATGAAAGGTATTATCTTAGGTAATCAATTTCTGACCACAAAGCATTTTTAAAATCACTACTGAAGCCATGAATTATTTCAGTCACTAAACTGGAATATTAGACAGATGAGGAAGCAGGGAAGTTGTTTTGTGATATAAAACTGAGGTCTTAACCATTTATTATGGTTACTGACACTTTTTAAGGAAAGAAAACAAAAACAGTTTCAAAAGCCTGTGTATATTCCAATTTGTGAAATTCCCTTCTCAACTAAATTTATCCTGAACTTTCAAATCTTCAAATGGAATTTCTTCCTGTGCTCAGCTGTCGAGAAATTTGCAGTATGGCATTATACAGCTGTCAAATTCCACCCACGGGACCTGATTTGGCAGTTTACACAAGCAAAACTTCTACTGACACTAGGGACAGTTACCATTTTTAGTATTTGTTGGGAATGAAGAAAAAGAATGGCTTCATTTGGAAAAACCTTCTTAGAAATTATTTTATACATAAAAAGAGAAAATATAAAAAGAATCAATTAAGCTTTTCCAAATATATTTTAAAAAATCAAAACCCACTACATATTTGTTTTAGTTGCAAAAATTCATGAGAATATTAAAGATGTTTTCCTATTGTATCTCATTGTCCAGGCAAAAGTGAATACTGAATTTTTTATTACATGCTTTAAATGTCTAAGATGTAGAGATGGAATTGGCAAAATTAAGCATCAAACAAATAAGACAAAAGAAAGTGAGTGAATTCAATGAATTAACTGTGAGTCGTGATACAAAATGCAAACCGAAACAATCACTTCTTAAATACATTTAGGAGGAAGAGTTAAAGAAATGAAAGGCTAGAAAGCTATTGCAAGATTTTAGAAGGGAAGTATCAGTCAGCACCATTGTAAGGAAGTATCTACTCAAATGTATCGCTATTATCTTGACATTTGAAATGACCTAAAGCAGGATGGGAGACTAAATGTTGACAATTGGGAAAATAAGTTTTTAAGATGAAGTCCTCCCAGGTAAAGTCTCAATTCTGAGAGCAAAGCGGAGAGATCTTATCACACAACAGTAGGGTTACAATGTTGGAATGAGAGGAGTTAGTTCATGGCAAGTCAGGAGTGTCAGGATTCTTCTCCCCACTTCTTCTGACTTGGGGAAGTAGTAGATCTGGCCCAAAACTGAAATTGAGCACATCATATCTAAAAGTACTCACCAATATATTGGGCAGGTTGTCCAGCATGAAGACAGCCTGGCCAGCATGGCACAGTCCTCCCTTTCATCCCATAATGGTAGAGAGGGGCAGACACCCTGCTTCCTCTTTGCCAGCACCCATTCACTGAGACCTCCAGTGTGGACTCACCACCAACATCCCTAGAGCCAGTGGGCAGTCTTGTCTCACAATGAAGTATGCTTAAACTGTCTATAGCAATTAAAAATCATGTCCTTGTAGTATGAACATAAATCCAAAAACTGTCAGGCATTTAAGAACAATCAGCAACACAAATCAGACTCAAGAGTAAACACATAAAACTATGTTAGAACCCATAGTCGCTGCTTTGCCAATCCCCTTTACAGTGAATGAACTGGATGTTTGCTAGCCACAGTTCTCTAGTCCTAATCTCTCTAGTCCTGACCTGGGTCCCAACTTTTTGATGTACTCAGAGATTTCACTCTTGAAACTATCTCCTTTCCCTAATGAATCCTTATTTCCTCCTCTCATTTACATTATTACCCTATGCAAACATGCTATATTTTATTGAAAAACAAAACAGAGACCTCCTGGACTTTTTACACCTGCATCTTCCAGGCAAGTACTAAGTTCCAATGTAGAACCAAACTCCACAAAATGCTTGCTTCCTTCCTGTCTTCCGGACATTTAGTCTAATCAGACTTTCCAATCACCACTTATCCCAGGTCACCAATTAATTCTGCATTACCAGACCCTAAAGCCAATTAGAACTTGGAGACTGGGAACTGTATAGCCAAGCAGTGGGCACCAAGCATATGCCCACAGAGAGTAGAGGCAAGTGGTGGCCTAGTCACGCCCTGTTCAATATGGTGCTGTCTGCAGTTTCCTTGTGGTTGCGGGGCAGCTGAAGCCCTTACTTTCTCCAAGGAGCTAATGGCTTTGTCAATCACCGTGGCTAGAGCACAAAAGGAGAGATGTCGCTGTGGGAGGAAGAAACATCTTTGACACCCACACTTCAGTGTGTTTACTATTTAACAGGCAGAAATATATCTGCATTCGAGTAGATCATATACGACAACAACGATGTCATCCACAAAGATGTGATCACCAAAACGCAGCAGATGGCTTTTCAGAAAATGTCTGAGATTGCTGCTCTGAAAAAGGATATGATTATTTTGTAGAAGAGTAAGTTTTCAGCCCACAAAGCAGAAAATGAGAAAAAATAAAACTTGAATGGTATCTGTTACAACAGCAAGCAATGGTTGAAGTGATGAAAGTCCAAATAGATGAAAAATTAAACTTCAATCTAGGGGAAGAGCAGCATTAAAAAAATATTGTATTCACTGAAGAAAAAGAAGCTGTGTAAAATGAGGGCAAAAGAGGTAAGGTTGCACATCCAGCAAGATGGCGCTCTCACCCAGATGCAGAGCAGGAAAACACTGAGGATTCTGGCTTAAAAGCCTTGTAGGAACCATACAAACTTTATGATACTAGATATTTATCAGCGTCTGTGTTTACATGCATAACAACAGCTCTGGGATTGTACTGGCTATTGATATAATAAATTTTCTATTTAAAGAATGGCTGCTTTCTTTTTACTAAAAAATAAAACATTGTCTTCCCCCCCTCCACTCTCAAATTTTAACTTTGCTTTTGATTTTGTGCATATTGTTTACTTGGTGCAAATTATACTTGTATAACCAATGTAAAGATGTCATGAACTTCACAGCATTCCCTTTGTCTTTTCAGTTTTGTTGATTTTTTATGCTGAATGTTGCTCAGTAATGTGAACTCCGCTGGACAATGAATTTTGCCTCACCTGTGGTGCACAGTAATAGTAAATATCATATAATATCTACAATTTAAAAGAATTTGTATCTGTAGGATTTGGATGCTCCATTTAAAAGGCAAATGCCTTTGTTACATGATTTATTTACTCTAAACAAAAACTCCAAACCCTCTATATCAGAGCCCTAGTATCAGCTATTCCCTCTACCACACTATTGGCTTCAGAGTGTGGTGTTTTAACAGGCTCATACGTGTGTTAATGATATGGACGGACTTGAGCAACCAAAGTAGTTTTCCTCCCACTGCCCTACTGAATCATTCTTGTGGTTACTTTTTATGTGTCAGCCAGAAAAAACAAAATTAAGAATCATATTGATGAGGAGAGGGGGGCAAGATGGCGGAGAAGTAAGGAGCTCCGTACTTGCACTCGCGCCCATACATCACACAGAAAAGATCTAAAGCCATTGGAAACCTTACAAAACCTGAGGGATTGGGAGAAAAAGGACGCAGAATCCACTGAGAGAGCCTTCTAACGAGAGTGCGAACTGGGGAAGATAAAATCGGGCCGAGATTGGAGACTCCAGGGTCGGAGGTTATCCCCCTCTACCCTCTACGGGGAGTGAGAGGGGAAAAGGAGAGAGTCCAAAACAGAAAAACCTCTGCTTGGGGAAAAACCTCCTCTCGGTGCATAGAAAGACTGTACTTGCCAAATACCTGTACACCGGGTCCCCTCGCGCCAACTGGTCCTGGGGGGGGCTGAGCACACAAACTGTTTCTTTGTGCTGCTCCTGGCGGCTGGACTTCAGAGCGGCGGCACGCCTGCCGCCATCGTAGCTCCCGGGCGGCTTGGGCCCCAGAAAGAGCTGCGCGGACACCGGGCGTCTGTGCTCCTGGCTGGCTGGGACTCGAGAGGGAAGGCAAATAACTAAAAACTGGGAAATTTGCCTGTGAGTTCGTGTTTCGGGTGACGAGCCATAGAGGGACCCGGTTTTCCTCACTCCAGCGGGCTCTGTGCACCCGGCAGGCAAGCCCCCGCACATGCTCGCCAGCCCGACCCAGAGAAGGAAGCAGCGATTCTGACTCCACCCCCAGAGCGAGGCAGGAGGCCTGGAATTTCCCCATGGGGGTTGCCTGGGAAGCTGTGTCTAAGGCAATTTCAGCGGGGCTCAAGGACTAGGATTTGGAGATTGGGACTGGCCTGGGTTGAAGAGTGCAACCAACTTCGGCTGCGCCCCCGGTACGGGGAGTTTACACGCCCACAAAAGCGATGTGCAGCACTTGGTTCAAGAAGGGACTGGAGCACCATCACTCTCCTCCCCACAACCGCCAAGGCAGAGCTCCCGCCTGAGGCATTGGATCACGCCACGCCCATCCCTGCCAGAGAGCTGCCCTCCCCCCTTTTCTTTTCCCTCCTTTTTCTTCTTTCTCTTTTCTCTCTTTATTCCCCAGAACAGTGACCTGATTAACTCTGGTCTCCAGCTTCCTTAAACAATCACAACGAGTCCATTCTGTAAATGTAAATTCTACACCCACCGACATTTTCATCTCTTTCTCTCTGGAGTGATTAGACTATATAGATTCTCTGGATAATTCCAACATCCTTCTTTCACCTATCCAAACATATTCTACCTTTTACCTCTTTGAAAAAAGCTTCTTATCCCTTCTGCCTGTTCATTCTGTTTCCAATTTGCCTCATCCCCACCCTGTCTTCTCTCTCTTTCTCTATGCTCTTCAACAAGCACTGCATACACACGGCTATTTAACTGTAGCTGGGAAATCTAGTTATATGCTTTAAACCATTCTTTCTCCATTGGTTTTCTTTTTTTTCCTTTTCTTTTCCCCTTTTTGAACCTTTTATGTATTATATACTCCCTAATATTTGCCGTCCCTCCTCTGTCTTTTCTCTTAACTTTTTCGTTTTCCCTCTCACTTTGCATGTTAGTTGAATTAGCCTGTGCATTTGTGTGCTCCTGCTCCCTGTGTGTTTGTCTGTCTGTTTTCTTTTCCTGGGCTACCTCAAGAAACATGCCAGAGTACACAAGGTGGAGAGTCCCAAATATCACTACGAGTAGGAAAATAAAATGACCAAGGTCCCAACAAGAGAGACCAAGAGATACCATTCAAAAAACACTCTCTGAAAGGATAGGTCCTGGAAAGTCAAAGAGTCTTCTTGGATATAGCAGCGCTCATAGAAACAGAGAGCATAACAGGTCTTACAACCAACAAGAGCCGGAAAGCTAACTAAAATGGTGAAACGAAAGAACTCTCCTCCAAAGAAACTCCAAAAAGAAATGAGAGCTAATGAACTGCTCAAAACAGATATCAGCAGCATCACTGAACAAGATTTTAGAATAATAATGGTAAAATTAATAGCTGGGCTTAAAAAAACATAGGGGACATCAAAGAAACGATGGCTACAGACAGAATGGAAAATAAAAATAGGCATGAAGAATTAAAAAATGCGATAAATGAGATACATAATAAACTAGAGAACTCCAATGCACGGATTGAAGAGGCAGAAAGGAGAATAAGTGATTTAGAAGACACCATCATAGAAAAACAAGAAGCTGACAAAAAAAGAGACAAACTGATCCAGGAACAGGAAAGAAGAATTTGAGAGCTCAGGGATACGGTCAAACGCAACAATATCCGTATCATAAGAATCCCAGAAGAGGAAGAGAGAGGGAAAGGTGCTGAAGGAGTCCTGGAACAGATTATAGCAGAGAACTTCCCCGACCTGGGGAAGGAAGTAAATGTTGAAATACAAGAGGCTCAGAGGACTCCCCTCATACGTAAATTGAATCAATCTTCTGCATGGAATATCACAGTAAAAATGGCAAAATACAAGGACAAAGAGAGAATTTTGAAAGCAGCTAGGGAGAAAAGGGCCCTAACATACAAAGGGAAACCTATTAGAGTGGTGACAGACCTATCTACTAAAACTTGGCAGGCCAGAAAGGAATGGCAGGAGATCTTCAATGTGATGAACAGTAAAAATATGCAGCCAAGAATCCTCTATCCAGCAAGCCTGTCATTCAAAATAGAAGGAGAGATAAAAACCTTTCCAAATAAACAGAAATTGAAAGAATTTGTCACCACGAAGCCAGCCCTACAAGAAATCCTGAGGGGGATGCTCTGAAGGAAAGGTTGCAAGGAACAAAGATACCAGAGACACCACCACAAACATGAACCCTACAAAAGATACAAAGACTCTAAACCCACATATTTCAATAATAACACTGAATGTAAATGGGCTGAATGCTCCAATCAAAAGACATAGGGTAGCAGAATGGATTAAAAAACAAAATCCATCTATATGCTGTCTACAAGAAACTCATTTTAGACGGGAAGATACCTTCAGATTAAAAGTAAGGGGATGGAGAAATATATATCATGCTACAGGAAATCAAAAGAAAGCCGGAGTAGCGATACTTATATCAGACAAACTGGACTTTAAATTAAAGACAATCACAAGAGATGAAGAAGGGCACTACATAATAATTACAGGGTCCATCCATCAGGAAGAACTAACAATCATAAATGTCTACGCACCGAATATGGGAGCACCTAAATATCTAAAACAATTAATCACAAACAGAAACAAGCTTATAGATAAGAATGTGCTAATAGCAGGGGACTTTAATACTCCGCTTACAGCAATGGATAGGTCAACCAGACAGAAAATCACTAAAGAAATAATGGACTTGAAAGACACATTGGACCAGATGGATCTGACGGATATATTTAGAACTTTACATCCTGAGGCCAGGGAATTTACTTTCTTCTCAAGTGCGCATGGCACATTCTCCAAGATAGATCACATACTGGGACATAAAGCAGCCCTCAATAAATATAAAAGAATAGAGATCATACCATGCACACTGTCAGATCACAATGCTTTGAAACTTGAAATCAATTACAGGAAGAAGTCTGGAAAACCGCCAAAAACATGGAGGTTAAAGAACACCCTTCTAAAGAATGAATGGGCCAATCAGGCAATTAGAGAGGAAATTAAAAAATATATGGAAACAAATGAAAATGAAAACACAACAATTCAAAATCTATGGGATGCGGCCAAGGCAGTCCTAAGAGGAAAGTACATTGCTCTCCAGGCCTATTTCAAGAGATTAGAAAAAGCACAAGTCCAAAATCTAACAGCTCACCTAAAGGAGCTAGAGGCAGAGCAACAAGAACGCCCTAAACCCAGTAGAAGAAGAGAAATAGTAAAAATTAGAGCAGAAATAAACAACATAGAGACCAAAGAAACAATTGAACAGATCAATGAAACCAAGAGTTGGTTTTTTGAAAAAGTAAACAAAATTGACAAACCTCTAGCCAGGCTTATCAAAAAGAAAAGAGAGAGCACCCAAATAGACAAAATTATGAATGAAAATGGACTTATTACAACCAACCCCTCAGAAATACAAGCAATTATCAGGGAATACTATGAAAAATTATATGCCAACAAATTGGACAACTTAGAAGAAATGGACAAATTCCTAAACACACACTCACTACCAAAATTCACACGGGAAGAAATAGAAAACCTGAACAGACCCATAACGAGTGAAGAAATCGAATCAGTGATCAAAAATCTCCCAACAAATAAGAGCCCTGGACCTGATGGTTTCCCTGGGGAATTCTACCAGACATTTAAAACAGAATTAATCCCAATTCTTCTCAAGCTATTCCAAAAAATAGAAGTCGAAGGAAAACTCCCGGACTCATTTTATGAAGCCAGCATCACTCTGATTCCCAAGCCAGACAGAGATCCAGCAAAAAAAGAGAACTATAGGCCAATATCCTTGATGAATACGGATGCAAAAATTCTCAACAAGATCCTTGCAAATCGAATCCAGCAGCATATCAAAAGAATCATCCACCAAGATCAAGTGGGATTCATTCCTGGGTTACAGGGCTGGTTCAACATTCGCAAATCAATCAATGTGATCCATCATATCAATAAAAGAAAAGATAAAAACCATATGATCCTGTCAATAGATGCAGAAAAAGCATTTGACAAAATACAGCATCCCTTCTTAATAAAGACTCTCGAGAAAGTTGGGATAGAAGGAACCTACTTAAACATCATCAAAGCCATCTATGAGAAGCCTTCAGCTAACATCATCCTCAACGGGGAAAAACTGAGAGCTTTCCCCCTGAGATCAGGAACACGACAGGGATGTCCACTCTCACCACTGTTGTTTAACATAGTGCTGGAAGTCCTAGCATCAGCCATCAGACAACAAAAGGAAATCAAAGGCATCAGAATTGGCAAAGAGGAAGTCAAACTTTCACTCTTCGCAGATGACATGATACTCTACATAGAAAACCCGACAGACTCCACCAGAAGCCTACTAGAACTGATCCAAGAATTCAGCCAAGTTGCAGGGTACAAAATCAACGTACAGAAATCGGTTGCATTTTTATACACCAATAATGAAGCAACAGAAAGAGAAATCAAGAAACTGATCCCATTCACAATTGCACAAAAAACCATAAAATACCTCGGAATAAACCTAACCAAGGATACAAGAGATCTGTATGATGAAAACTATAGAAAACTTATGAAGGAAATTGAAGAAGACACAAAGAAATGGAAAAACATTCCATGCTCATGGATAGGAAGAATAAATATAGTTAAGATGTCATTACTACCTAAAGCACTCTACACATTCAATGCAATTCCAATCAAAATTGCACCAGCATACTTCTCAAAACTAGAACAAACTATCCAAAAATTTGTATGGAACCACAAAAGACCCCGAATAGCCAAAGTAATACTGAAAAATAAAACCAAAACGGGAGGTATCACCATCCCAGACTTCAGCCTCTACTACAAAGCTGTCATCCTCAAGACAGTATGGTATTGGCACAAAAACAGACACATAGACCAATGGAACAGAATTGAGAACTCAGAAGTGGACCCAAAAGTATACAGCCAACTGATCTTTGACAAAGCAGGAAAGAATATCCAATGGAAAAAAGACAGCCTTTTTAACAGATGGTGTTGGGAGAACTGGACAGCAACATGCAGAAGAATGAAACTAGATCATTTTCTCACACCATGCACAAAAATCAACTCAAAATGGATAAAGGACCTGAACGTGAGACAGGAAACTATCAACACCCTAGAGGAGAAAGCAGGAAACAACCTCCTTGACCTCCACCGCAGCAACTTCTTACTTGACACATCCCCAAAAGCAAGGGAATCAAGAGCAAAAATAAACTGTTGGGACCTCATCAAGATTAAAAGCTTCTGCACAGCCAAGGAAACAACCCAGAAAATTAATAGGCAACCAACGGAATGGGAAAAGATAGTTGCAAATGACATATCAGATAAAGGGTTAATATCCAGAATCTATAAGGAACTCACCAAACTACACGCCCGAAAAACAAACAACCCAGTGAAGAAATGGGCAGAAGACATGAACAGACACTTCTCCAAAGAGGACATCCAGATGGCCAACAGACACATGAAACGATGCTCAGCATCCCTCCTCATCAGGGAAATACAAATCAAAACCACACTGAGATACCACCTCACGCCAGTCAGAGTGGCTAAAATGAGCAAATCAGAGAACTCTAGATGCTGGCGAGGATGTGGAGAAACGGGCACCCTCCTACACTGTTGGTGGGAATGTAAACTGGTACAGCCCCTCTGAGAGACTCTTGAATGCTGACAAAAACTGAGGACTGATGGATGTGGGGGGGAGGGGGGATGGGCATGGAGGAGGGCACTGGTGGGGATGAGCACTGAGTGTTATGTGGAAACTAATTTGACAATAAACTATTTGTAAAAAAAAAAATCATGCTGATGAAATATTACAATGTAATGGAGAATATTTTTTACTCATTTTTAAACACAAGATTTCTGGGGGCGCCTGGGTGGCTTAGTCGGTTAAGAGTCCGACTTTCGCTTAGGTCATGATCTCGCGGTTCGTGGATTCGAGCCCCGCGGCGGGCTCTGTGCTGACTGCCAGCTCAGAGTCTGGAGCCTGTTTCAGTCTGTGACTCCCTCTCTCCCTGACCCTCCCCTGCTCATGCTGTCTCTCTCTCTCTCTCTCTCTCTCTCTCTCTCCTAGAAATAAATAAAATATATTAAAAAAAAATAAAACACAAGATTTCTTTCTCTACCTTCTCCCGTGATGTTAGAGCTATATTTATTTTCCATTGTGGAATTATCCACTAGAAAAAGTGTTAATCTTGCAAGATAGTGAAACAGAACATCAAAACTCTTGCTGAGCTACTCTACCTTGCAAGGATTCAGATAATTTTAAACATTAGGCAATAACACAGGGGAGGCAGGGGCACCTGGGTGGCCCAGTTGGTTAAGCATCTGACTTCAGGTTATAATCTCAGGCTTTTGAGTTCGAACCCCATGTCGGGCTCTGTGCTGATAACTCAGACCCTGGAACTTGCTTTGGATTATGTGTCTCCCAGTCTGCAGCTCCCCTACTCGCACTCTCTCTCTCTTTCTTTCAAAAATAAAATAAAAACATTACAGTTTTTTTTTTAAATGGCACTAGGGAGGCAAAAGACAGAACATCTGCAAAATTTTCAGATAACAACTTTGGTCCTAATACATGGGGAAATAAGCCGTAGTTTAATATTCAAAATATATTTTTCTAGGAACAAATGAAAACATCATTGTCAAACACCTCAAAGCCCGTATCCAATAGCAAATATATTTGTATGTCCATTTCATCTAGTAGTCATCCAGGTAATTCTTACTGAGGGCCCTTCTGCTACCTAACATTTCTCTTTCCCTAACTGCTAACCTGATCAATTCAAGCTGCCTAAACACCTTTTAGAGCCTTACTGCTTCATTAACAAGCACCATCTATTTGGATGTATGGTCCTTTAAAAGAATCAATAACTTTGATTTTTGTGCAACTTTTATTATGTCAAATTAGTTTCTAGCTTAACATCTAACAAAAGTGGGGGTGCCGGGGTGGCTCAGTCGGTTAAGCATCTGACTTCGGCTCAGGTCACGATTTCATGGTTCATGGGTTCGACCCCTGCATTGGGCTCTGTGCTGACAGACAGCTCAGAGCCTGGAGGCTGTTTCAGATTCTGTGTCTCCTTCTCTCTCTGACCCTCCCCTGCTCACACTGTCTCTTTCTCTCTCAGAAATAAATAAAAAAGGGGCGCCTGGGTGGCTTAGTCGGTTAAGCATCCGACTTTCGCTTAGGTCATGATCTCGCGGTTCGTGGGTTCGAGCCCCACGTCAGGCTCTGTGCTGACTGCCAGCTCAGAGCCTGGAGCCTATTTCAGAGTCTGTATCTCCCTCTCTCTCTGACCCTCCCCTGCTCACGCTGTCTCTCTCTCTCTCCTAGAAATAAATAAATAAATAAAATATATATTAAAAAAAAGAAATAAATAAAAAAAATTAAAATTTTTTTAAAAATCTAGCAAAAGTAGAATCTGAATGTATTCATTTTTTTCCCTCACCTTGTGTTGAGAAATCACAAATTCAAGAAGATTTGAGTCAAACAAGAAATGTTGCTGAAATATATATCTGAATCCTTTAAAACCAGACCCCTGATAATGGGAGGTGTAGTTGCTGTTACATAACAGTTAGATAGAAAGGAAAGAGTTTTAATCTAGGTAACCACTTGGGTGCCTCTTAGCACCCCTTTACCTGATTTTGATGGTAGATAAGTTTGGCAGTCATGGCCTTAGAATGGCACCAGTGGTCAATGGCAAACACCTCTCAGGGAAGAGTGTTGGAGGTTATCGAACCAAATAAGCCACTCAGACCCCAGAGGTACTGGTTGAAAATGAGGGGAATCCAAAATGGATACTAAAGGTAGAGGAAAGAAAAGTCTAGTACTAACTGTGATCTCATGGCCAGCTGGAATGACAGATGCTGTAATTTGTCCCTCTAAATTTCCACTTATAAATTTCCCCCAGGGGAAAAAGAAAGCTCATTGGAATCCCGTAGTTCTGCTTCTAGAAGTTTATATTTAAAAAAAAAATCTGTCTAGGCAGTGCCAAGGGGGACTGTCATCAATGCTGTAATCTATCTTCTAGATTTTCCTTCAGTAATTACCTGGAATTATTCCCCCCAGGTCCTAGGTTACTCTAGGTTGACTGCCCTTGGCGGTTAGACCTTTCCATGAATTTTCCTCAGCTGAAGAGAGAAATCTGATCCTTGGTCATGCTCTGTTTCTAGGCAAAGGTTATATCCAATGCCTGCTTGATGTGGACAGCACAGAAAATTATCATATCAGAACTAAATATAATTTTCCTCTTTTTAATTTAGTGCATTAGTAACCTACAAACATAGATAGGAGTTTGAAATTTGAACTTGGAAATTTTTATCTATCTTCCCTTTTCCCAAATTCAAAATCTGTGAATCTATAGAATCCTTATTAAATAACCTGAGAGAATATGATAAAAACATGCAATGTAATGATAACATTTTATTTTATTTAAAAAATTGTTTATTTATTTTGAGAGAGTGAGAATCCCAAACAGGCTCTGGCTGTTGATGCGGAGCCCAACGTGGGGCTCGATCTCACAACTGCAAGATCACAACCTGAGCCAAAATCAAGAGTCAGATGCTTAACCGACTGAGCCACCCAGACACCTGAATGATAAATAACATTTTAAAAACATGAGTACATTTTAACCCTGGAAAGTCTTAGGGAGCTTGCCTCTTCTCTCACAAGATTATTTTACTACATTTAACTCTAATAGAAAGAAACTCTGTAAACAGAAATCAGTCATTTATAACTGTCTTTGCTTTCATTCATGTAATAGGAGCATTCAATAAATAGGCACTTCACTTTATGTAGGACTATGCTAGATTAAAACAAAATGGAGATTTGTTTTTAAATCTCACAGCTCTAGAAGTAACATCAAAGTGTATCCGGAAGAATGGCTGGGGGAAAAAAATGCAGTTAGATGGACTGAGCAAGCAAAGTGTAGGAATAGCAAGGCGTAACCTCATATATACTTACCTGCCAACTAATGAGGGAGAAATTGCTCAGCCTGCTTTTCCTAGGTTAAAAGACACAAAGAAATAGAGCGCCCAGTTAGGTGGAAGGCCATCCCATAGGCAGCCTGAAGCTGACCAGTACATTGTTACTTGAATGTAATGCAAAGGTAAAAAAGTCAATCTATATGAAACAATCCATTGATTAACCAACTTTTTTCCTTGAGTAAAAATTTCAAGAAGTTGTGTAAGGACAGTGTTTAGAACAAACAATGATTCTAAACTCTCCCTGTATTTTAGTAAAATGTAGTCTAACCTCAACATAAAGAAAAGTAACATACAAAGAGAAGGCAAAGTGAAGAACAGCTTAACAACATAAGCATTAACTAGGGTCACAAGTAAGTTGTTGATATTAAAAGCAAACAAAAACAATGGTAGAATAGAGCATAAAACAATGATTTGTCACATTACACTCCCTGCTTTCTGTAATGAAATGAAATGTACTCCTGTGAAAATTTCACCACCCCTATACAAAGAAGATGTAATGAGTTGTGCCCTCCTCCCCGCTGCCGCTTTTTTTTTTTGTAAATGTCATTGGTAGAAAGACACAGTGTATTTTTCCTCTGGTTCACAAAATATCAGATCCAAAGAAACCCTGTGAAAGAGAAAGTAGGAAAAATGGAGGCAACAAAGACTTTCGGCAAGAAAGGAAAGCTGGAAAGTAGAGCTGAGACAGTCATAATCACAGGCTGTTAGAGCTGGAATGGCCCTTAGAGATAAACTTGTCCAAAGCACTAAATGCTTTTGTTAGCTCTAAGGAGCTGAAGTGATTTTCAAGGTTGCACAATTACTAAATGAAAGAAAGAGAACCTGAGTCCTTATCTCTTGATTCCTGACCCCATGCCCTGGTGTCACATGACTTAAGGTCCAAAATGTTCCACTTATTCTGCAGGGTTTATAGAAAAGTGGAGAACATATCTAACGTGCATGCAAAGGAGTCCAGTGAGTCCTGACAGATTAGGCACATTATCCATTTCAATCTGATATTTTCTGTGTTTACAACAGAGTTGCAGAAAATGACCACACTAGATTCCAAGGCTCAATCTTTAGAGTTTTTACAGGTAGCTGGGGTGGGGGTGGGGCACCTGGGTGGCCCAGTTGGTTTAGCATCTGGTTTTTGATTTCAGCTCTCCTGGTTTTTTAGATAGGAGTCTTGTATGGGGCTCTGCGCTTGGGATTCTCATCCTCTCTCTCTGCCCCTTTCCGCCCCCCCCCCCAAATAAATAAACATTAGAAAAAGAGTTGTCTTCCAGGTAGGGCCATGATTATGTTTATTTTTAAATGGAATTTAAAGATTCACAGTAATCTACTGTCAGCATATGCACAATGAATAAGGGACTTCTTAATCTTCCCGAATATCCACCCTCTCTTCCTCTCTTTCCTTCACCTTGACTTTTAGCAGGGCACATTGCCTTTGTTCCAGCTGGTGATGCCTGTTCTAGCATTCACAGCTACATGTCACCATATGATTAAATCTAATCCAATCAAACTGAACAAAAGCAAAGGGCAACTTCTAACTCATGTCTTTAAAAATACAGTTATTTGTCTCACTCTCTCCTTCCCCTTTTTATTCTTTGAAAACAATGGATGTCACAGGAGCACCCATTTTATTGAAGAGATGACAGACATATATTAGAAATGCCAGATAGTCTTTTAAGCTTAGATCAATATGGATAATAAGGAAGTGTATTAGGAGAATTTGTTAAGTTCCGTTGTCAACCATGGTGTATAAATTCAACATTTCATTTTAAACATAGATACACATACTTTTAGATAAATATAATAGTTCCACATGTAAGGTTTCTTTTTTAATCTAAGTGTGATACAGGTCTTTTCTTTTCTTTGAAAAATGTCTTTAGGGGCGCCTGGATCGCTTAGTCAGTCAAGCATCAGACCTTGGCTCATGTCACGATCTCACAGTTTGTAAGTTCAAGCCCCTCGTCGGGCTTTGTGCTGACAGCTCCGAGCCTGGAGCTTGCTTCAGATTCTGTGTCTCCCTCTCTCTCTGCCCTTCCCCTGCTCACTTTCTGTCTGTCTCTCTCAAAAATAAGTAACATTAAAGTTTTAAAAAATGTCTTTAAAAAGGATCAAAGATTTGTAGAAAGGCGCAGATTTGTAGAAAAAGATAATTCCATGAATCTGTGAGGAATTCTAGTGAAAAAGTCAGGGCCACTTCACTGACAAAAACAAATCTAAATGCTTTGAGGAGTGACCTCAGCAGTGAAATTAGAAGTGCCCCAGAAATGTTGACTAAGGGATACCTTAGTTCAGGAACTCAGCAAATGCCCTCACCGGGATCCATTTCTTTAGTCCATGGAACTCAAATAAAGCTATTGCTGCTTCAAAAGACTCAAATGATCCAGAATAATCATTCATTGGGGATCATTCAACAAAACACAGTCAAAGATATTTCACAGTTTTTCCTTGTTTCACCTGTGGGAATATTGCTTCTAAGTTTAGATAATGATGTTGTCACATGGAGAACTTAGAATGGCATCAATAAAAATCTGCTAACACTTATTTTTAGAAGGAAAGGGAATGATTTATAAGTTTCTTCCTTCTTTTGAATCATGTCATGAATCACTGTGTATGCCAGATCTGTTCTGTTTCACTTCATGCCTTTTTCTTCCATAATCACACCCACAGACACCAGCTGAGTAGAAGATGTGAATCCATATCTCTATATTAAATTATAGTCAAACATATTTTGTAAAATTTTGCATACCAGATTATCTAGATGAGATCAATGACTTTCCGTATTTTAAATTATGAGGAATTATTAATATCCAGAATAGTAGCTAAGACTGATTTTAAAATGTGCTGATGAATGTTTGTTAAAATATATGGAACAGAAAGCCTAACTGAGATTTACTATTAAAAAAAAAAACAAAGAGGGGTGCCCGGGTGGCTCAGTCGTTTAAGTGTCCGACTTCAGCTCAGGTCATGATCTCCTAGTCAGTGAGTTTGAGCCCCATGTCGAGTTCCGTACTGATAGCTCAGAGCCTGGAGCCTGCTTCAGATTCTGTGTCTCCCTCTCTCTCTGCTCTTCCCCAATTTGTGCTCGCTGTCTCTCAAAAGTGAATAAATGTTAAACAATAACAACAACAACAACAACAGAGAGAGAGAGAGAAAGAGAGAGAGAGAGGGAGGGAAGGAGGGAGGGAGAGAGAGTCTCTGACTTAGGACAGTGGATTGATTTGGATAAGGTCATTGCACTACTATGTTCTTTTTTTAAAATGAAAAGGAGGGCAGTGGCTTGATTTTTTTCCTACTTTTCTTTTCTATTCTTTTTTTTTCTTTACTGCAGAGATACTGAAAATATGTGCTTACTAAAATATAAAATTTATTTGTGAAAACTTGTATAATGTTTAGAATTCTTATAGAATTATCAGTAGAAATATTGTAGAATTTTTGTTAGTTAAACAAACTAAATTATGCAGATTTTACCCTTGCATGGACTATTGTACATTTTACTCTCAACTATCTGTAATGCTATTACTCTAATTAACAGAATTATTATCACATGACATTATTCAATCTGAACAATTCTAAAGAAAAAGTTATACATATTCTCTAATGTCTGGAAAATTTCTCATTAATTTGACTAAATCCTTTTCTTACT
Organism: Hyaena hyaena; assembly: GCF_003009895.1. NCBI lineage: Eukaryota > Metazoa > Chordata > Mammalia > Carnivora > Hyaenidae > Hyaena > Hyaena hyaena. Next base: position 2,605,945 of record NW_024080834.1, read on the forward strand.
TGTTTAATTAAGGTTTCTGATTAGGGGCTCTGTGAAGAATAAAGGTCTATCTAAGCCATTTCTTCAACAGGAGAGGAGTCCCCATCTCACATTTAAGAGGAGTGATGGGTGCATATAATTGACTTACATTTCTCCTGTTTATTCTCTTTGCTCCCCCAGAACCATTGTGTACTTAGTCTCTGTCTTCCTCTGCTTTCATCATTTTCTAGGAGGCTACCCACTGCTTTAACAGCAGTGTTCCCTTGCCATCTATCTTTCAGCTGAATTAATCAAAGGGAAACACCACCAAGACAGTAGAGAAAGGGAGAAGAGAGAGGTCATGCTATTTATTCTTCAACTCTGCCCATTCTAGAATATCCTTTTTGCAATGTTTGGATTATCTTGTATTTGGTCATATCTTCTGTGGGATTAAACCAGTTCAAGACACACAAATACCCTTAAGGGGCAGATCATATTACTTTGAGAATGCACTCTTCAATGTGACAAGTGAATGTACACATTATTTCTTCCTTTTAGTCTAAGCTATCCCCAGATGGAGCATTGGCCATATATCAGGGTGACTCTTTACTCTGGAAAGGAAAATACTCAGAACTTCTGCCTCTGAAATGACTTTCCTGTTTCCTGTGAAACCAAAATGCCACTATGGTCTACTAGTTAAAAGTGAGGTTAATGAAACTCACATCTTACAAATGCTTTTGTGGGACTGTAGAAGTAAATTATAGTTATTTTCTCATTCTAAAATGTATAATGATGATATAGGCTTACTGAGAGAAATCTCACAAGAATAGTCAAGACTAATTTTGTAGGCAAGGCCAAGAAGAATTGCCTCCCATCTCTCACCAAAATAATAACCAAAAACATTGCTATATATTTGAGAAAATTACAGATGTTAATGCTATTACCTGAATGATTCCAGGGTAAGAATTTCCATCATATCCCCATTTAATTTGCATATTTGATAATTGCAAAAATCACATGGGTCATGGATAATAACCATGGGTTATCATAAACTTATTCAGATGGTGACACTGATCACCGCTGTGCTTCCAGATGTGGTATAATAATTCTAGCAAAATAACACATCTCTTGTTTTGTAGGTATTGAACTAGCAAAGGCTTTTGGTTCAATTCAAGAACTGAGGAGACAGATCTTCCAACTGTTTAACTATTAGAATCTTGATTAGAAGAACTCAAATGGAGACAAGGAGGCCTATGCTCAGGCCTTCAAACATTCTCTGGCTGCCTGTTATTCTTGTTCCATTAAAGCATACCAAGTAAAAATTCCCACTACATCAAGGGGCTGAATGAATATAAAAAACATGGAATGCTGGTAGAAAGGCTGTAGGAATACCATCTTGGACTTCAAGACAAAGGACAGAAGTAAAGATTGTAACAATAGTTATTTAATATCTCCTGCTTTTTCCTGCTACCTTATAAGTAGATTTTGAAATCTTATATGAAATCTACTCGTGACGATTGAAATAAAATTTCCCTGCAAAGATGCAGAGTCTGATGAGATTTTAGATTTCTTCTGGTTTGTTGACCTCATTTTTTTTCTGTCTAAACAAAGGACAAGCACAGATTTTTATCCTCGAGGTCCATATTCCCCTACTCTCTGACCTGTTCCTTGCCTTGGGAAGTTCTCTATAAACTTTATCATTTAGACTCCTTTTTCCCTCTGACATGTGGTTGGCTTGACTAATGGAAGGCACAAGAATGAGGTCAGGAGGAAGGAGGCGGAGGCAGTAACATGTCCCCACTTACATACTTCTGTATGATTTGTTCCTCTACCAATGTCCACGTCTACCATTGAGTAGCTCCTCTCTCATAGATGCAGCTCATTCTCGACACTGTCACCATCCAGGCTGAAGTACAATGAGAGGGACTACTGTTAAAAGTATTTAGATATTTCTGATCCTAAATGCTTCACGATTCTTGGTTCTCTTAACCTTGACTACAACAGATTAACATTGACTGACAGGTCTCTGACTGATACATTATATGGATAAGTAGAAATTAGCATTTCATTTAGAGACTACAGACTATAATATTCAAGGAATTTTTGAGAAGTGTCGGATAAGACACTATATAAAACATGGTATGGAGATGGTATGTTTGAAGAGATACTAAAAAGTGTATGAAATGGCTATCATTCTCAAATCTAAGAAAATATGGAAATGAATATAAAGCTAATATAAAACTTTTCAATATTATTGCCAGTGTAGTTCTATTACTTAAAAAAACCCTCTACACAGAAAGTTTAGGATATATTTTATGAAATAAATTAGTAAATAGAAAAAAATAGTTACAGAAAAATCTAATTTTTAATAGGTTATGAAGGCTTCATCTGAATTTTAGTAAATTTATTTTATGCACTATTATTAATCGAGTGCCTTTAAAAACTATAAATTTACCATAAAAACTCTGATAATACTATGCATCTCTGTATGATAGCCTCACAATCTGAAAAATAAAACACACATTATTTCCCCCTTTATCCTCATTAAGAACACTAATTCTATCATTTTTATTTTTATTTTTTTTGTTACATAAGAATAGCCAAACTAATATGGCAATCTCCCCTTTTCTCAGTCTAGAGAATAATTATGCTGAAACGTCCATGTGTGTGTAACCACTTGAAGGAGCTACTCCAAAATGCTACTTCTTGGGCTTCACCCAGGAGATTCTGATATAATGGATCCTGGCATATGGCCAAAAAAATCTGCCTTATTAAAATCATGTGACCTCAGACCACAAAAGTCCTACACAAGTAAGTATAACACCTCTATCTCAGGGCACCTGAGTGGCTCAGTCGGTTGAGGGACTGACTTCAGCTCAGGTCATGATCTCACGGTTCATGGGTTCGAGCCCAGTAACAGGCTCTGTGCTGACAGCTAGCTCAGAGCCTGGAGCCTGCTTCAGGCAGAAAGGATTCTGTATCTTCCTCTCTCTCTGATCCTCCCCTGCTCATGCTGTCTTTCTCTCTCTCTCTCTCTCTCTGTCTCAGAAATTAAATTTAAAAACATTTAAAAAAAGAGTTCTATTGTCATATGACAGTAATATATACTTAGCTTATTAATCACCTGCACATAGTAAAAGTGGTTATTGTAAATAGATCTTATTGTTTTTCCAACAGTTAAGCAATAATAAAAAATAATAAGTTCAATAAAGACAAATCAAAAGTCTAGAAAATAAAATAAAACAAAAATGGTCATAACATTCTAAGTGAATAAAAAGAAGGCATAAAGGGGTTAAGAAGAAAAAGTTGGTTACAGACATCTAATACCTATAAATTTTAAGAATTGGTGATCTTCTCTCCTTGAATTATATCCTAAATGTACATGTAAGTAAAAACCACATTCACAGAGCTATAACCCAGATTGTTCCCTTAGTTTCTACAATTTACTACCTAGAAGAAAGATTACAAGATGTAAAATATTTCAGTATACAGAAATTTCCACCCATAATCTGCCCCTGAAAATATTTATTTTGCTGCTCTACAGATGAGTAACAGCTTTTTGTTTTGTCTCCATTTTAACTTAGGAGCTATAAAAAGTAGCTACAATAAAAGCAATAACACCGCTATTACATCATTACAATATGGTTCGTTCACTTTTTAAAATACTTTTCCATGTATACTCTTCCACTTAAGATTCATATATACTCGGCTTATCAATCACTTACCTGTACGTAATAAAAATAATTTTTATAAATAAGTCTTATTGGTGTACCCACAGGTAAGCAATAATAAGAATAACAAGATAAAAAATTCTGGGGGAGATGCAACAGATCAATATCTAATCACTATCTTTTCTTCCTAATTTTGTGAAAAGAGTATATGCTATGTCTACATACAAATAGATCTATATCATTGGATTTTTACAATGGGTTTGAAAGAAGAAGTTTGCCACCTGCAGCGTAGTGGTAACAAAATGACTAATGGGATCATCCTGAAAAATGTTGTATACTTCCACAGAATTGTGTATCCTTCAAATATTGTCAGAGATCCTACAGTTTCTAGATTGTTTTTATATATTTTGTGGACTCGTTGGCTATCAGGAAGAGGGAGAAATCGATCTTTTCGAAGAGTTTTATCACATAGTCACGTGATTCCTGACATAAAATATGGAAGAGACAAACCAGTTAGCCTGGACAGCACTTCAATATTCTTCCTTATAATTTAGATGTAATAATACCCCATGAAAAAAACAAAAATGAGAACCATTATATGAAAGAATATCTGTGACAAAATAGCTAATTTTAGTAAAATAAAAAACTTTAATAAGTTAATAAAAAAATCTGCGGGGGCATCTGAGTAGCTCATTTGGTTAAGTTTCTGACTCTTGATTTTGGCTCAGGTCATGATCTCGTGGTTGGTGAGGTGGCTCTGCTGACAGCCTGGAGCTTGCTTGGGATTCTCTCCTCTCCTTCTCTCTCTGCCTCTCCCTCACTCACGCTGTCTCTCTCTCTCTCTCTCTGTCTCTCTCTCTCTCTCTTCTCTCTCTCTCTCAAAAATAAATAAACATTAAAATATTTTGAAAAGTAATAATCTGCAAGTATTTAAGATTTGTGAGTTCTAAGAATCCCCTTTGCCCACCTCCCTACACATATTTTAGTTACTCCTGTGGGAAATTTTGAGTTGAAATAGAAACTAACCTATGTTCCTATCAGACAAGTGAACACTGTGAGCTGTAACAGTAAGAAAAATTTGGATCCTCAACCTGGTCAGCCAATGTCAGTTTTAAGGATATTCCATTTTCAAATATTCATAAGATTATCTCATTATGCAACTAACGCAGAGCAAGTAAGAAATAAAATCCATATAAAGAGTGTAAGCTTCAGAAATAAGTAAGCAAATAAATCAATAAGAAATAAATTTTACTTCTTGGGTCAGTGTATTGGGAAAAATGATTTACGAATTCAGAAACAGGTATATGATAGAAGATTGAATCCCATAGTCATGTACACCTTGTACGTTCAGGTGATACACTGAAACCTGACCAGAAATAGCTTTTCACTTCTGAATTGTCTTATTCTAAAAATAAGAACCCTATAGCACTCAAAGGATGATCTAAGAGAATTCCCTGATGTTATATCTATTACCAGATCTATTCTACTTCAGACTATAAAATCAACCTACCTAGGAACTAAAGATAAGAGATCTGTGAGGGAATAGAAGGAGGAGGGAACATGACTTTTTGCCCATTATACACAAGTCCATCTTTCTGATTTCTTTATGAAAATATTTTTCTTTAGAGTGAGAAAGTTGATTAGCTTACTTGAAACAGTTTCCACAGTAGTAAAATAAAGAATATTATCTCAGGTTATACTAAAGAAACCAGATTTTAGCATGATGGTGGTAGAGAGTTATTGAAAACTCTAAGAAGAAAAGACAAGATTTAGAAGGTAACTCTGGTAGCTGTGTGAAAAAATAGCTGTAATATATTCTAGATAAAATCTATTGCGGAATTTAAGGCGAAATAGAAAAGATTAGATGAAGGTGTTAATAGTGGAGATAAAGAAGGAATGAAACTGATACAGATAATTAATATGGTAAAATAAAAAGGAAGTGAAAATTTATTGAATTAGAAAAGAATGAGAGAAGAGTAGAGTTGAGTTTGTTAGTTGTAGATGAAAGCAGCATTAATCAAGATTCAAAAATCTTGGAGATTTTTGGAGAAATACTAGTTCTGGGGAGAAATGAGCCCACCTTTGGAAGTAATGAATATGTTGAAAGGAAAATGAGATGTCTTGTTTATTTTTTTTAATTTTTGTAATGTTTTATTTATTTCAGAGAGAGAGAGAAAGAGAGAGACAGATAGCATGAGCAGGGGAGGGTCAGAGAGAGAGGGAGACACAGAATCTGAAACGGGCTCCAGGCTCCAAGCTGGCTGTCAGCACAGAGCCCGATGTGGGGCTTGAACCCACGAAATGTGAGATCATGACCTGAGCCGAAGTCAGACGCCCACCCAACTGAGCCACCCAGGTGCCCCTGTCTTGTTAATATCCTTAGCAACAACAAAAAATTATTGTTTTCTTTTAAATGAAATAACATTAAAATACAAGATTATGATCATTGTACAGTTTCTTTAATGTTTGTTGTGGTAAAAGCAACTTATTCACATAATAACACCTGGTGATTACACACTATGTGTTTTCATTGATTTAAGTCTCCATCATTATAAGGTTGGCACGATTTCACTTGATTATAAGAAATTACTGAGATTATCAGCCTTATTTGTTTCTACAAACCTGGAAAAATAAGTTGGTAATTCTAAGAGATTTTTTTTCTGAATATAAAACTGGAAATTTCATTTCTTCTACAAACTAATACCTTCTGCTGAAAAAATAAATTTACTCACAAATTTTGTTCTGTAAGTATTCCACTGAATATGATCTCATTGATTTTGTTTCAAATAACCTTACCAGTATATAAAATGTATAATTATCCTGGCTAGTCAAGAAAAATCTCACAGACTGTCATAAAAAAGAAGCGATAAAAATAAGGAACTCAATAAAATTACCCAACATGGAAATGAAGAGGAAAAATAATAGGTTTCTGATAAATAGCCAAATATAGTAATGTATATTTTGCAACCTATCTTTTAGTAAGTCTTCAATCAAAGACATATATAAAATGTTACTTGATTTTCTCAAGATAAAATTGTATTATTATAGTAATATTCTTGTATCTAAAGGATAATGCAAATTTATTATATTTCACATTATACCCATTTTATGCTTTCTACATGAGAATGTAACTTAATTGAAGTTTGCACTTTAGGGTTTGTGACTACATGAAAATTCATTTCACTATTTAATATGAATCACATTTTGGTAAATTCTCCTAAATTTAAATATCTATAAATAATCACATGAATTATTTGCAGCAGCAAATCTTCAAATTATATATTTAGAACTTCAAAAGCACCTGTTCTCAGGTGTGCATTATTTTCAACATTTGTTTGATGTACAATTAGTTTTCAAAGGTTTAAGATGGTCTTTTGAGATATTGTTCAAAAAAAGATTTAATATTGTTTTAAGCACTGTAGGCTCCTGCTGTAAATAACAGTGTACAAGGGACCAATTGTTGCTTTCCCCACAGATGAATTGTTAACAAGAAAGTGATGTTTTATATGAGCTCCTAGGGAGGGAATTATATACAAAACACTACTCAGAAAGAGTGGTGAAGTTGTACAGGATAGGTGTGCTTAGACGGTAGGAAAAAAGAGAGGTGAGATTTAGTTCCACGCAGGGGAAAGAGATGCAAAAGCTCAGAGATAAGTGGAAAGATGGTGTATTCAAAGAATGAAGAATTCAGCTTATTTAGGCTTAGAGTGTGAAGGGAAGGGAGTCAAAATATGAAAGAAAAGAAGTAATTCAGATATGGAAAAAATAGGAGTCAGATATTGGAAAATCTTGTAAATACAGTAAATGAGGTTGATTTCTGTCATAAGGGCAATAAAACATCCTCCAAAAGTTTTAAGCAGAGGAAAAAATTTTCAAATTTGCATAACAGTAACTGACTGCAGTGTGAAAGACAATAGGACACAATTAAAAAAAATGGAGACAGAAAGTGCTGTTTGTAGACCCTTAGTGGACAGAAAACAGGAGACATTGGCAGAAGTGGTATAAAGAAAGTAAAGGAATTAAATCAAAGAGAAGTCAAAATAAACAAAAATAAAGCAGGTCAACGAATAGTTGTGAGGTTTAAAACTGGGAGTTTTTATTCTGGATTTCTGCTCGTAACAATACAACGGGAGTATTTGTTTCACAGAGGATAGTCTCACATAAGTTAAAAATTACAGCAAAGGAACCTGAGTGGCTCAGTCAGTTACGCATCCGACTCTTGACTGCAGCTCTCGTCATGATCTCACAGTTCATGGGATCGAGCCCTGAGTCGGGCTCTGTGCTGGGTATGAAGCCTGCTTAAGATTCCCTCTTTCCCTCTTTCTCTACTCCTCCCCACTTGCACTTTCTCTCCCTCTCTCTCTGTTTCTCTCTTTCTCAAAAAAAAAAAAAAACCTGAAAAAATTACAAAAAATATCCTTTAAAAATTTTTTTTAGTTTTTTTTTTCTGAGACAGAGAGAGAAAGACAGCGTGAGCAGGGGAGGGTCAGAGAGAGAGGGAGACACAGAATCTGAAACAGGCTCCAGGCTCTGAGCTGGCCGTCAGCACAGAGCCCGATATGGAGCTTGAACCCATGAACTGTGTGATCATGACCTGAGCTGAAGTTGGATGCTTAACCGACTGAGCCACTCAGGTGCCAAAAAATATCCTTTCACCCTATTCTCACCCTAGAAACAAACAACTCTCTAGAAAACTAACCCATCCATTTTTCTTTAATATTGGAATAGATAAATACTTCAATGAAAAATATGGACTCTAACTACTGGTTATTACAAGGGAACCCAATAAGAAACAAAACAGGTAAAAAAAAGAGTGGGGTAATACATTAATACTGCTCAAAGAAAAAGAAACCCATCAATCAAGAGTATTGTATCTAGAGGGGAGGAGGCAAGATGGCGCAGAAGTAGGGAGCACCGTACATTTCGCCTGCTCTCATCTCTCAAACAGAGAAGGCCTGAAGTCGTAGGCCACTGAGCCACAGGAGTTTGGGAAGAGAAAGGGACAGAGTACACTGGGAAGGAAACCTCGTAAGTGCGTAAGTGCATGAGTGTGAACTGGGGAAGACAAAAGCGGGACGGGTCCAGAGACACGGAGGGAGGGGAGGGAGCCCGGCTTGCGTGCAGCTGTGGTGAGTGATAAACCGATGAGTGGTGGTGAGCTGCCGCAAATCCAGGGGAAAGGAAAGAAAAGCTGAGATTGCTCATAGAACCGTCCCTGGAGAAGAGAAAAACCTCAGCTTAGAAAGATAGTGTTTTTTAGCTCTGGCTGGGGTGCTGACTAAACTAGGTGCCCTGGTCCCCAAGGCGCCAGGAAAAACTGAACTGCCATGCGCCCGGCACCATCCATGGCGGCGGCGGCCCGGTGAACCGGCAGCAACGCCTGCGGAGGCGGTCCCGGCACCCGGTGAAGTGGCAGTGGCACGCGACATCGGCCCACTAAAGCGACGGTGGCAGCGATCCGGTAAAGTGTCGCCGGCGCCCAGTGAAGCAGCAGCTGCGTGAGCGAAAATTGCCTGCTGAAGCGAATGCAGCCGGTAAAGCGGTTGCGGTGGGGTGAGGCGATGCGGACTCTGTGGACCTGAAGTTGCTACATTCCCCAAATTCACTCAGGTTGTATTGCTGCTTGACCCCAGGGGATGTGAGGCTGCGACACTTCCCCCACCCTCCACTCAACCCCCGGCAACAGGGAAGCAGCGACCAGCGGAACTGTTAATGGTGGTATAACAAAGCCTCTCAGGAGTAATCAGACTAGATAGTCTCTGGATGACACCACCGTCTTTCTCTCACCTCTCCAACCATATTCCACCCTTTAGCTCTTTGAAAAAATTCTTATCCCTTCTGCCTGTTCATTCTATCTCCAATTTTGCCTCATCTCCGCCCTATCATCTCTCTCTTTCTCTATGCTCTTCAACCAACACTGCATACACTCGGCTATTTAATGTAGCTGGGAAATCTGGTTATATGCTTTAAACCTATCTTTGTCTATCGGTTTTCTTCTTTCTTCCTTTTCTTTTCTTCTTTTTGACTTTTTTTAATCTATTTTTATTTTCTAATATTCACCTTCCCTCCTGCGTCTTTTCTCTGAACTTTTTCATTTTCCCTCTCGGTTTGCAGATTAGTTGGATTTGTCTGTGCGTTTGTGTGCCTCTGCTCCCTGTGTGTTTGAAAGTCTGTTTTCTTCTCCAAGGCTACCTCAAGAAAAAAGCCAAAGTACACATGGTGGAGAGACCAAAAAAACACTACGAGTAGGAAAATAAAATAACCAAGGTCTCAACAAGAGAGACGAAGAGATACCATTCAAAGAACGCTTTCTGAAAGGATAGGCCCTGGACAGTCAAAGAGTCTTCTTGGGTACAGCAGCGCCCATAAGTGCAGAGAGCATAACAAGTCTTTAAAAATAACAAGAGACAGGGGCGCCTGGGTGGCTCAGTCGATTAAGCATCCGACTTCACTCAGGTCCTGATCTCATGGTTCATGGGTTCGAGCCCCGCAATAGGTTCTGTGCTGACAGCTCAGAGCCTGAACCCTGTTTCAGATTCTGTGTCGTCCTCTCTCTCTGCCCCTCCCACACTCGTGCTCTGTCTCTCTCTGTCTCAAAAATAAATAAACAAAAAAATTTAAAAAAAAAACTAAGAAGAGACATAAAGCTAACCAAAATGACAAAACAAAAGAGCTCTCCTCCAAAGAAATTCCAAGAAGAATTGACAGCTAATGAACTGCTCAAAACAGATATAAGCAGAATAACTGAACAAGATTTTAGAACAATAATCGTAAAATTAATCACTGGGCTTCCAAAAAGCATAGAGGACATCAAAGAAACTATGACTACAAACAACATGGGAAACAAAAATAGGCATGATGAATTAAAAAATGCGATAAATGAAATACATAATAAACCGGAGGTATCCAATGCATAGATTGAAGAGGCAGAAAAGAGAATAAATGATTTAGAAGACACCATTATAGAAAAATAAGAAGCTGACAAAAAAAGAGACAAACTGATCCAGGAATATGAAAGAAGAGTTTGAGAGCTCAGTGATACACTCAAACGCAACAATATCCATATCATAGGAATCCCAGAAGAGGAAGAGAGAGGGAAAGGTGCTGAAGGAGCCCTGGAACAAATTATAGCAGAGAACTTCCCCAACCTGGGGAAGAAAGTAAACGTTGAAACACAAGAGTCACAGAGGACTCCCCTCAGACATAATTTGAATCGATCTTCTGCATGGCATATCATAGTGAAAATGGCAAAATATAAGGACAAAGAGAGAATTTTGAAAGCATCTAGGGAGTAAAGGGCCCTAACATACAAAGGGAAAACTATCAGAGTGGTGACAAACCTATCTACTGAAACTTGGCAGGCCAGAAAGGAATGGCAGGATATCTTCAATGTGATGAACAGAAAAAATATGCAGCCAAAAATCCTCTATCCAGTAAGCCTGTCATTCAAAATAGGAGAGATAAAAGTCTATCCAAATAAACAGAAATGGAAAGAATTTGTCACCACTAAGCCAGCCCTACAAGAAATCCTGATGAGGACTCTCTGAGGGAAGTATTGCAAGGAACGAAGACACCAGAGACACCACCACAAGCATGAACCCCACAAAGGACACAATGACTCTAAACCCACGTATGTCAATAATAACACTGAATGTAAATGGACTGAATGCTCCAATCAAAAGACATAGGGTAGGAGAATGGATAAAAAACCAAAATCCATCGATTTGCTGTCTACAAGAAACTCATTTTAGACTGGAAGATACCTTCAGATTAAAAGTAAGGGGATGGAGAAATATATATCATGCTACGGGAATCCAAAAGAAAGCTGGAGTAGCTATACTTATATCACATAAACTGGACTTTACATTAAAGACAATGACAAGGGATGAAGAAGGGCATTCTATAATAATTACAGGGTCCATCCATCAGGAAGAACTAACAATCATAAATGTCTACGCACCGAATATGGAAGCAACCTAAATATTTAAAACAATTAATCACAAACAGAAACAACCTTATAGATAAGAATGTGCTAATAGCAGGGACTTTAATACTCTGCTTACAGCAATGGATAGATCAACCAAACAGAAAATCACTAAAGAAACAATGGACTTGAATGACACAATGGCCCAGATGGATCTGACAGATATATTTAGAACTCTGCATCCTGAGGCCAAGGAACTCACTTTCTTCTCAAGTGCGCATGGCACATTCTCCAAGATAGATCACATACTGGGACATAAAGAAGCCCTCAATAAATATAAAAGAATTGAGATCATACCATGCACACTGTCAGATCATAATGCTTTGAAACTTGAAATCAATCACAGGAAGAAGTCTGGAAAACCTCCAAAAACATGGAGGTTAAATAACACCCTACTAAAGAATGAATGGGTCAATCAGGCAATTAGAGAGGAAATTAAAAAATATATGGAAACAAATGAAAATGAAAACATAACAATCCAAACTCTATGGGATGCGGCAAAGGCATTCCTAAGAAAAGTACATTGCACTCCAGGCCTATTTCAAGAAATTAGAAATAGTGCAAGTGCAAAATATAACAACTCACCTAAAGGAACTAGAGGCAGAGCAACAAGAACGCCCTAAACCCAGTAGAAGAAGAGAAATAGTAAAAATCAGACCAGAAATAAACAATATAGAGACCAAAGAAACAATTGAACAGATCAATAAAACCAAGAGTTGGTTCTTTGAAAAAATAAACAATACTGACAAACCTCTAGCCAGGCTTCTCAAAAAGAAAAAAGAGAGCACCCAAAAGACAAAATCATGAATGAAAATGGACTTATTACAACCAACCCCTCAGAAATACAAGCAATTATCAGGGAATACTATGAAAGATTATATGCCAACAAGTTGGACAACTTAGAAGAAATGGACAAGTTCCTAAAGACACACTCACTACCAAAATTCACACGGGAAGAAATAGAAAATCAGAGAAGACCCATAACTAGTGAAGAAATCGAATCAGTTATCAAATATCTCTCAACAAATAAAAGACCTGGATCTGATTGCTTCCCAGGGGAGTTCTACCAGACATTTAAAACGGAATTAATACCCATTCTTCTCAAGCTATTCCAAAAAATTGAAATTGAAGGAAAACTCCCAGACTCATTTCATGAAGCCAGCATCACTCTGATTCCCAAGCCAGACAGAGATCCAGCAAAAAAGGATGAATATGGATGCAAAAATCCTCAACAAGATACTTGCAAATCGAATCCAAAAGCACATAAAAAGAATTATCCAACAAGATCAAGTGGGATTCATTCCCGGGTTACAGGTCTGGTTCAATATTCGCAAATCAATCAATGTGATTCATCACATCAACAAAAGAAAAGATAAAAACCATATGATCCTGTCGATAGATGCAGAAAATGTATTTGACAAATACAACATCCCTTCTTAATAAAGACCCTCGAGAAAGTCGTGATAGAAGGAATCTACTTAAACATCATAAAAGTCATCTATGAGAAGCCCTCAGCTAAAATCATCCTCAACGGGGAAAAACTGAGAGCTTTCTCTATGAGATCAGGAACACGACAGGGATGTCCACTCTCATCACTGTTGTTTAACATAGTGCTGGAAGTCCTAGCATCAGCCATCAGACAACAAAGGGAAATCAAAGGCATCAGAATTGGCAAAGAAGAAGTCAAACTTTCACTTTTCGCAGACGACATGATACTCTACATAGAAAAGCTGACAGACTCTACCAGAAACCTACTAGAACTGATCCAAAAATTCAGCCAATTTGCAGAGTACAAAATCAGCGTATAGAAATCAGTTGCATTTTTATACACCAACAATGAAGCAACAGAAGGAGAAGTCAAGAAACTGATCCCATTCACAATTGCACAAAAAACCATAAAGTACCTAGGAATAAACCTAACCAAGGATATAAGAGATCTGTATGATAAAAACTATAGAAAACTTATGAAGGAAATTAAAGAGGACACAAAGAAATAGAAAAACATTCCATGCTCATAGATAGGAAGAATAAATATAGTTAAAATGTCATTACTACGCAAAGTAATCGACACATTCAACGCAATCCCAATCAAAATTGCACCAGCATACTTCTCAAAACTAGAACAAACTATTCTAAAATTTGTATGGAACCACAAAAGACCCCGAATAGCCACAGTAATACTAACGAATAAAACCAAAACGGTAAGTATCACCATCCCAGACTTTAGCCTCTACTACAAAGCTGTCATCATCAAGACAGTATGGTATTGGCACAAAAACAGACACATAGACCAATGGAACAGAATTGAGAACTCAGAAGTGGACCCAAAAGTATACAGCCAACTGATCTTTGACAAAGCAGGAAAGAGTATCCAATGGAAAAAAGACAGCCTCTTTAACAGATGGTGCTGGGAGAACCGGACAGCAACATGCAGAAGAATGAAACTAGGTCATTTTCTCACACCATACACAAAAATAAACTCAAAATGGATAAAGGACCTGAATGTGATACAGGAAACCATCAAAACCCTAGAGGAGAAAGCAGGAACAACCTCCTTGACCTCCACCGCAGCAATGTCTTACTTGACACATCCCCAAAAGCAAAAGAATCAAGAGCAAAAATAAACTGTTCAGACCTCATCAAGATTAAAAGCTTCTGCACAGCAAAGGAAACAATCCGAAAAACTAATAGGCAACCAACGGAATGGGAAAAGATAGTTGCAAATGACATATCAGATAAAGGGTTAATATCCAAAATCTATAAGGAACTCACCAAATTCCACACCCGGAAAACAAACAACCCAACGAAGAAATGGGCAGAAGATATGAACAGACACGTCTCCAAAGAGGACATCCAGATGGCCAACAGACACATGAAACAACGCTCAGCATCCCTCCTCATCAGGGAAATACAAGTCAAAACCACACTGAGATATCACCTCACGCCAGTCAGAGTGGCTAAAATGAGCAAANCTGGAAAACAGTGTGGAGGTTCCTCAAAAAATTAACAATAAAACTCCCCTATGACCGAGCAATAGCAGTGCTAGGAATTTACCCAAGGGATACAGGAGTGCTGATGCATAGGAGCACATGTACCACAATGTTCATAGTAGCACTCTCAACAATAGCCAAAACATGGAAAGAGCCTAAGTGTCTATCTACAGACGAATGGATCAAGAGGATGTGGTTTATCTATACGATGGAATACTACATGGCAATGAGAAAAAAATGAAATCTGGCCATGTGTAGCAACATGGATGGACCTTGAGGGTGTTATGCTGAGCGAAATAAGTCAGGCAGAGAAGGACAAATACCATATGGTTGCACGTATAGGAGGATTAGGAGGAACTTAATGGAGGACCAAGGAGGAGAAGAAGGGGGGAAATAGTGGGGGAGAGGAAGGGAGGCAAACCATGAAAGACTCTTGAATACTGAGAACAAACTGAGGACTGATGGGTGTTGGGGAGGTGGGGGGGATGGGCATGGAGGAGGGCACTTGTTGGGATGAGTGTTATATGGAAACCAACTTGACAAACTATTTGTAAATAAAGTAAAAATAAAAAAATTAAGAGAAAAGGAATATTGTATCTAGAAAAGCTACCTTTAAGAAGTGAAAGCAAAATAAAAACTTTTAGATAAATAAAAACTGAGAGAATTATCTGGTAGCAAAAGTGCCTTACATGAAATACTAAAGGAAGTTTTATAGGCAGAAAGCAAACGGTCCCAATATTATATTATTTATACTCTGAAAGGATTATTGATTATTGATGATTATTGATTACTTTTATCTAAACTCATAAAGTTTTACACTTAATATTTATACTTTTCAATGTATACAGATGTACTGCAGAAATAGGAATTCAAACAACCAAATAATATGGTATCTATATTTTACATTGCTATGAAAATTGAATACTTAATTACATATAAAATTTTTGGCAGACTAACCAAAACATAGTAAACAAGATATATTTTATATGAAAAAGGAGAGATTTGATTAGTTCGAGACTGAACTTAGAATATATGAAAAAAAAGTTATTTTCTAATACAATCACAAATGAAAGAGAAAGAACAAGAAACACCAAATAAATGTAAACAAGTATCAGAGAACATTATGAAAGCTTAAGGTGAACAAATTGGACGACCTGAAAGAAATGGTTAAATTTCTATCAAATATATGTTACCAAAGAAGTAGAAAGCTTAACAGACCTATAACTGGCATGAAATTTAATTAGCAGTAAAAAAATGCCCCAACAACAAAAGTCCAGGGCCAGATGGCCTCACAGGTGAATTCTATCAAACATTTAAAGAAGCTGTTATTCTTTAAATTCTTCTCAAATTATTCAAAAATAAATAAAGAAGAAAAATTTCTAAATTTATCCTATAAAGCCAGCATTAACCTGATACCAAAAACAGAGAAGATTCCACTGGAAAAAAAAAAAAAAAGAACTACAGGAAAATATCCCTGATGAATATGGTTACCAAAAATTCTTAATATAATAGAGTAAAACCTTGGTTTGTGAGTATAATGTGCTATCAAGCCAAATCCAAGATTACATTAAAAGAATCATTCACCGCAATCAAGTGGATTTATTCCTGGGTTGCGAGGGTGGCTCAATATTTACAAATCAATCAATGTGATACACAACATTAATAAATGAAAAGATAAAAACTGTATGATCACTTCAATAAATGCAGAAAAAGGATTTGACAAAGTACATCTATTCATTATAAAAACCCTCAACAAAAGTAGGTTTAGAGGGGACATTCCTCAACATAATAAAGGCCATTTATGAAAAACTCACAGCTAATATCATACTCAATGTAGAAAAACTGAAGATTTTTTCCTCTATGGTCAGGAGCAAGATAAGGATGTCCACTCTCACTGCTGTTATTCAACATAGTACTGGAAGTCCTACCCACAGAAATCAAACAACAAAAAGAAATAAAAGTCACCAAATCAGCAAAGAAGAAGCAAAACTTTCACTATTTTCAAATGACATGATACTATATAGGAAACCCAAAAGACTTCACCAAAAAATTCTCAGAATGGATACATGAATTTAGTAAAGTCACAGGATACAAAATCAACCTACAGAAATCTGTGGCACTTCTTTACATCAATAATGAAGCAACAGAAAGAGAAGTTAAGGAATCAATCACATTTATAATTGCATCCAAAACAATAAGCTACATAAGGATAAACCTAACCAGTGTGAAAGACTTGAACTCTGAAAACTACAAAACACTGATGAAAAGAATTCAAAGAGGAGACAACAAAATGGAAAGACATTCGACGCTCATGGATCAGAAGAACACATGCTAAACTGTCTATACTACTCAAAACAATCTACACATTCAATGGAATCCTTATCAAAATACTACGAGCCTTTTTCACAGAAATAGAAGAAACAGTTCTAAAATTTGTGTGGAACCACAAAAGACACCAAACAGCCAACTCAGGGTACCTGGTGGCTCAGTCAGTTAAGTTTCTGATTTTTTATTTCAGCTCAGGTCATGATCCCAGGGATGTGAGGTCTAGTTCTGTGTCAGACTCTGCACTGAGTGTGGAACTTCCTTAAGATTCTTTTCTCTCAATCTGCCTCTCCCCTGCTCATGCTCTCTCTCTAAAAAATAAATAAAATCAACTAATAACAACGACAACAAAAAGCCAACTCAGTCACTTGAAAGTCAACTTTATTTTAAACTTTACAAACTATGATCTTTTTAAACTATAGTGAAAAATATCTTCCGTGTTTGGCCACATCATCCTTTATGGACAAAACTGAAGAGGCTAGTAGGAAGCGGATATGCCTATTGAAAAGCCTCACAAAAAACTCTTACACACTTGTATTATTAGAGAAATCAGAAGCAATGCTCTATAAGGTAACATTTTATTACTACTTCTAGTAAAAATAATAAAATTGAAGGAAAAGACTTTAAAAAGATCTAATTCACATAAAACGATAGGGCACACAGAACAACAAAATTCTCTGGATTTGATACAATGTTTTGAAGTTCATTAGTACCATTCACATAAATTCAATATCTACAGATTCTAAATAAGAAAAGGAAATACTGTTGTCAGTAACAATTAGCCATTTACAGTCCCTTCAAAACACAGTTCCATGACAGGTGGAAAATTACCAATGAATTTTCAGCAGATCCTGAACATCTGCTCAATGCTAAAGGTTTAAAAAGTAACTGAAGCAATGAGAAATATTTCTAAAGTCTCAGATAAAAACAATTTTGCAAAGATTCTTTTATTTCTTTCACAAACCCTAGTCAGTGTTCAGTTTAAGATCTTTCAGGACAATAGTAAGTAATTAAGACAACTTATCTGCATAAGATACCAACTCACAATTGATTATAAATTTGCCAAAGTTATTCTTCCTATAAATGGAGTAAAAATTTGATTACAGAAATCACTTCAGTAGCTTGAGAGACAAGTTTGAGAAATTGAAACATTAATCCCCGTGAATTACCAATGTTTCTTCAGTTGACACCTCAGACCTAATGTTCCTGCTTTACTTATGTTGCTGCATTACTCATCCCCTACGTCCCACTCTTGAGAGGCTATTGGACGGTCTACAGGAGACTAATTTTCTCAAATATTCTTTTGCAGGTAACAGCTGCTCTGGCAATCCAAACAGCTGTGAAAAGCATGAACAATTGTCATCACGCTGGGGTAATGAGAGTTTACAGCAATGTTCTAGAGAGTTACCAGCTGCGTCTTTGGGTGTCATAAGCTTCTCAAGTTTTCTGATATCTCTTCATCACCAACCATTTTCTTATCATTTGATCTCATTTATAAGATGGGCTTTACTATGAATTCCTCAGGATTATAAGTGTTTTTAAAAATTGTCTTACATAGAATTGCAAAGAGGCAGAACAGGCTACATTTTTATAGCGTTCCTCCCCTCTCAGGATAAGATCTATAAGTATGATGATCAACAAGACATTTTCAAATGCAAAATGCCGAACAAGAGTTTGTTTCATGACATAAACACATATACACACACAAGAACTTTTTGTTTAGTATACGTTTCTCATAATCTCTCATACATTCAAAGGCAATCTTTCCACCCCACATGTACTTTCCACTCAGTTTAGATGTTGGAAACTTTCACATCTTTTATGTTCTTTACAGATTTATATACACTTATTTGCACTTGTAATAATCTGAACTAACATTTATTTATGTTTCTTTACTGCTTCTATTGTTTGATTTCTTTTCAAAGCCAGTGGAAATGTGTCATCATTTTGTATTCATTTCATGTTGACTGAATCACAATACTAGGTCCCATATTAGCCATTTAGATGGGTGTGTTTCACTGTATTAGTAATCAACATAAATAACTATCACATAGCATGACTTCCCAAGGTGAGAGAAGTAGAGAGTCACATTGTGGATCAATTACAGTCTCCTTTGGGGTCCTTTGCAGTTGTCACAGGTAAAGTACATTATAGTAATAAAACTTAATGACATAAGGAACAGATAATTTTTCAATAGAAAAGGACACTCTGTTCTTTGCAGCAAAAATATATATAGGCACTACTTTGGGTACCCAAAGATATACGGGAATCAAATATCCATTTGGGTATCTCATTTTGATATTCCAGGAAAATTCTTCACTCAGTTCCTGATATTCAACATTATTTTCAGTCAAATTCTAGAATATCAGTGCAGGATAAAAGATAGAAAATCTATGGTCAGTAGAAGGAGGGAAGTGAGAGGGTAAGAGGATTGATGAGCAGTACAGCAAGAGAACTACAATAAAAAATTCAATGGAAAGATGGAGTGAAGAAAATAAAGTTTGTAAAGGTAAAGAGAGAAGAGGAATGGTGGGTCTACATACATAAACTTCATTTTCAACATTTTATCCCCATTGGCCTGCAAAAGTATTTATATTGTGATTTTTATGAAAAACTAATCACCATTAATTGAATTTTTCTGCTGTAATAAGAAAATATTCCAACTTGATGATTTTGCAGTCTGTCACTCAGTAACTTAGTGTCTGTGCACACCAGGAACTCAGAACCTAAATCAGGTAAGAAATGTAGAGAAGTACAGTGTTTGACATCACAGAAGAAGCTTATTAAACAGATATGTAAGTTCAATAAAAATATCAATTGTCAGTGTTTGTGCACAATTAGAATTTTCTATTTCATAAGTATATATACAAATTTGATAGATATATCAAACATATCAAATTTTTAAAAAGATTTAAATGAATTTGTTGTATATTGTAGTTAGTGAATCAACGTACAATTCATTTGTGTCTATTGTTGAAACCTAGTTTTTATATGCATTAATGTAATTGCAGTATCAGTGTAGCTTTAGCGCAAAATAGTAAAAACAAGGAATTACTTACATTATCAAACATCTATCAAAGTATTTTTAACTTGTTATTGGAAGTGTCATCATTCCCAGTTTACAGATGAGGCTGTACTTTTATTAGCTAGTTTACAGTTGTAGTCAGAACAATAGTCAGAAGCCTGTGTTTATAAGACCTTTTGCTTTCAAAAAGGAAAAAAAAATTCAAACAAGCAAGCTTTTATCTCAGGCATTTGTCATTACATCCCTCCAGTTATTATATCATTATCTTGCATCATTCACTGAAGAACATTATTCTACATGTTAAATTGAGTGATGCACTGAAATGACAAAGTTTTAATCTTCACTAAAATTTTAAAAGACATACAGCTATATTTGGCTGGAGAAGCTGCCACTGATTCATTTATAGATTTCCCCCTCCCCCCAACTGCAGTAAAGTTGCAGCCTTTTTTCTAAGCCTATCATACATTATAAAAGAAGAGTGCTTCAATTAATTCAATTTCCAGTAGAAGGATCTGGAAATCAAATTACTTGAACAGGATGTGGTTTAGTCAGTTGAGGGAAAAATGCCCTTTTAAAATTCAAAAATAAAATATTCGTTCTATTTAAGATGAAAGCAGTCTAATGATGGCATGTATAGTGAAATGTTATATCCATTTAGAAGCCAACATATTAAGTGTTATAAGCATGGAAATTGGAATGCACTGGTCCCCGTGGCAATGGTGCATTAGGAAGTAGATAAAACGAGGCTATCTCTATATTCATAATTGACAAAGAAAAAAGAAAATATACCTCTAGTCTTCTCATTTGAACGCCATATACCTTCACTCCACAGGTACCCACTTACAAATCCCATTTATGTAGATAGTCTATCTTTTTTAAGCACTGAAGAGTTTTCACTTTCTAAATTAGGTGTAAGGATTGCTTTCTACATATTTAAAAACAACTCAGAGAAATAGGTTTATACGTGAGTTTGTCATAACACAAAGGAGTATCGCAGAGCTCAGGGAATGAGACACTAATGTCAGCCAGAGGAGGCTGGAAAACAGTAAATCATTGGACATAAACCTTTATTGACAGCTGATGGCCAAGAATGAACATTAATATAAAGATAAAAGGATAAAACATTCAGGGTAGGCAATAATACAAAAAAATGATTTTGTGTTGGGAATGAGCATGAAATATTAAGGGTAAATGGGGACTGTTGTCTGAGAGGTGAAGAACATGTAATTGAGAACAGGGAAAAGTGACTTGGGAGAATCCCAACTTTGAGCATAACAGGTAAATCCATTATTTCCTTTATGATGATTTAATAAATTATAATACAGCATGTATGTTTTATTGGTTAAACACTATAAAAAGTTTTTGATTGCATACTAAATAGTAAAGTGATGTACCAAGAAAGGCAGCATCAATTTAGTTGACAAAGCTCTAAATTATCTCCTAGAATCTTAGGTAATATAGTGAATTCCTCCATTGCCTACTTTTCTAAGGAGCAGTAAGCATACTTGTAAGTGAGCTGCTTTATAAGAGAGAGAAAAGGGCTTTTTGTTATTGTTTTGTTTTCTTATCCAGTACTTGAAGCATAATGATCCCTTCCAATGGAAGACAGAAGAATGTGCTATGGAAAGTTGACTGACATGATGATGCTTAGGTAAATGCACCATTAACAACAGGAGAAAAAAAAAATCTCAAGGTGAAAAAGCCTTCAGTATTTTTCTCTTTATCTAACATTCCAAATGCTTTCAGTGTATTATAATTTCGTTATCAATCATGGATTTGAAAATAATAAATATAAAAGATACAATATACACTTAATTAATAAGCTAAAATTGTGATGGAAAAATTTTAATCCAATTTAAAATTCTGGAGGATTAAACCCTCCATTTTACAGAAGAAACTAAGACCAATAATATAAATTATATATGTTTATATATATAAATTATATAGTATATAAATAATATAACATATCAAATATATATGACCATATAAATATAATAGAATGTATTACATATGATATACTCATATACAAGTATATAATTAAACAATTATTTATTTTATGTTATATATAGAAAAAATGTACTGTGCAATTATTAGATAGTATATTTCTAGTTAAGGGTAAAACTATTTTCCAAAAATTATCATAATTAAACTTAAGGGACTCACTTTTTATTTTTACAAATAGTTTATTGTCAAGTTGGTTTCCATATAACACCCAGTGCTCACCTCACAAGTGCCCTCCTACATGCCCATCCCCCCCTCTCCTCCCACACCCATCAGTCCTCAGTTTGTTCTCAGCATTCAAGAGTCTCTCATGGTTTGCCTCTCCCTCTCCCCCCCACCATTTCCCCCCTTCTTCTCCCCCATGGTCCTCCGTTAAGTTCCTCCTAATCCTCCTATACGTGCAACCAAATGATATTTGTCCTTCTCTGCCTGACTTATTTTGCTCAGCATAACACCCTCAAGGTCCATCCATGTTGCTACACATGGCCAGATTTCATTTTTTCTCATTGCCATGTAGTATTCCATCGTATAGATAAACCACTTCTTCTTGATCCATTCGTCCGTTGATGGACACTTAGGCTCTTTCCATGTTTTGGCTATTGTTGAGAGTGCTGCTGTGAACATTGGGGTACATGTGCTCCTATGCATCAGCACTCCTGTATCCCTTGGGTAAATTCCTAGAAGTGCTATTGCTGGGTCATAGGGGAGTTCTATTGTTAAATTTTTGAGGAACCTCCACACTGTTTTCCAGAGGTGCTGTACCAGTTTACATTCCCACCAACAGTGTAGGGGGGTGCCCGTTTCTCCACATCCTTGCCAGCATCTCATGTTCTCTGATTTGCTCATTTTAGCCACTCTGACTGGCGTGAGATGGTATCTCAGTGTGGTTTTGATCTCTATTTCCCTGATGAGGAGGGATGCTGAGCGTCGTTTCATGTGTCTGTTGGCCATCTGGATGTCCTCTTTGGAGACGTGTCTGTTCATATCTTCTGCCCATTTCTTTACTGGGTTGTTTGTATTTCTGGTGTGGAGTTTGGTGAGTTCCTTATAGATTTTGGATATTAACCTTTGTCTGATACGTCATTTGCAACTATCTTTTCCCATTCTGTTGGTTGCCTCTTAGTTTTGTGGATTGTTTCCTTTGCGGTGCAGAAACTTTTAATCTTGATGAGGTCCCAATAGTTTATTTTTGTTCTTGATTCTAAGGGACTCACTTTTTAGTTTAACAAATGCACATTAGTCTCTTTAAAAACAATGAATTCTGATCATCATTTAAGCTGACTCTAAGCCATGCTCCTCATTATAAGAAATTTTAAGACTTGAAAAACTGCCAAATGTTTATTTCATGTGAAATATGTTATATTGTGTTAACTGTTACTCAAAAATAATTACTATCAGAAATTCTTATTTTAAATTTTAAATTATCTACCTTCTGAAAGTAAAGTATATATTGAACCACAGATGGAAATATATTGCCAAGTCTATTCTTTAATTAAAGTTATGTTTTATTGGCATGCACCCATCTTTTCTATTTATAATGTCTACTGAAACATTGAGAAAGTTCTATTTAATGTTCTTTGAAGTTGTTATTTACTGTATAAAATTACTCAAAGTTTCTCATGTAATGCTAAGGAACTACGTTAACCTGGAGGAAAAGTTTCCAAAACAATTTTATTATTGTTTACATAGTTGAAGCCTTTGATTTTTTTCTCCCTTCAGAAGATTGCAAAAGCACTAGAATTTTAAAAATTCTATGAGAATTGCATGAAAAATCTAGTGGCCAAAGGAAATTGAAAAGCTTTGATATTCTTCATTCAAATAAAAAGTTAAATGTTTCATTAATAGACATCATGCTACCTTTTAGTGAACAAAATTAAAATGTTGGAGAAAACAAGAAACAAAAGCAATTATTTACAAATAGTAGAAAATAGTTTCAAAGACCCAGAAATGAATAATCACATTTACAATAAATTAGATTTATTCAATGAAAATAAAATTCATAAGTTGAGAGATAAATATTTTAAGCAAAGAATTGTACTTATATGTACATGGGAAATGTAATATTGTCTGTGCAGTGGTCTTACAGAATTCTGTTTTACTACAAGAAAAATAATGCTCAGTAATCAGATGAGCTTTATTTTAGTTACGATGACTTTTTCTCTGCAATTAAATCACAGAAATTTGGAATTCTTTCTCATAATAATGATATATTTTTTGGTTTAGTGCTTTTATAAATGAAATTAATTCCCAATATTTCTCCACATTTAGAAAGAAACAATGAAATTTGAGTGGAATTATTTTATATCTTCTTTGAAAGTGAAAATATATCTAGATGATATGTTTAAAGTTTATTGCATAAATTTGTTTTCCTATTATTTTTAAGCAAATTCAGCTTGTTTTTCTATCAATGTATTACATACTGTCTTTTTCTTAAATTCTACTTAAGCTACTCAAATTTACTAAACCCACAAAAAGCAGGGTTTTCTTATCTGGTCATCTATTTAAACTCTCTAACCCTAATTTTTGACATAGATTCTGTAAGACAGTTAAGGCTGATCATGTGCCCACTCACTGACAATAAATTTTTTCAATCTTAATTCTTTTCATCTGTCTTACCTAGAACATGTGTAATACTGAATAGAAGCAGGGACAGCTGGAAAGCTATCTTATACTTTTTTTTAATAGGAAAGCTTCTAAATTGATTCTTTTTATTATCGTTGTTTTGAGAAAGAATGTATGTGTGTGTGTGTGTGCATGAGAGAGAGAGAGTGGAAGAGGGACAGAGAGAGAGGGAAAGAATCCCAAGCTGGCTTCACACTGTCAGCACAGAGCCTAACACAGAGCTTGATCACACCAACCATGAAATCATGACCTAAGCCAACATCAAGAGTCAGACATTTTACTGACTGAGCCACCAGGCGCCCCTAAATTGATCCTTAATATTAGCAAATATAGATAAACTTCTTTGATATAGAAACACTTACACAGATCAATTATTTGGTTACTCTGAAGTACAGATAATACTATGAAAATATAAATGTTAGCTTTTATTCCTTTATTCCCCCTCAGTGTTTAGGCAGAATGGATAGTCCTAGCCATGCTTAATAGTGACCAATGGGATTATTTTGTTAGTCTCATTATGAATGCATGGATTTTTGCAGTGTTGTGTTTTTTATTCATTGCAGTACTAGTAGGCATTATAAAATATGTTGAAAGCCTATTTGAATTTTTTGACAGATGTTTGTTGAAAACTCATGATGATTTTATAAAATATTAGATTTTTTTCTACTAACTTAAAATACTTATTATTCTAGTAATACTAAATTTCTATCTGTGAAATGATATTTTTCTTAGTTTGGCATTTATCATTTCACTCCACTTATAATCCATGTTTTGATGTTTGGCTTTTTTTATGTGACATTTAAATTATACTTAATACTTTTCTTTCCCAAATTCATGCTTTTTTTGTTGGCTTTAACACTCTTTTTTCTTTTTCTATCCAAATAACTTAATTTTATTTTATCTTAAAATTTTTTATTTTTTTTAAAACTTCAGTATAATTAACATATCATACAGTGTTATATTAGTTTCAGGCATACAATATAATGACTCAATAATTGTATACATTACTCAGTGTTCATCTTCATAAATGCAGTCTTAATCCCCTTCAACTAATTCACCCATTCCCCCACTCACCTCCTCTACAGTAATCTTCAGTTTGTGCTATATGTTCTGTTTTATTATTTGTCCCTCTTTTCTTTGATTGTGTTGTTTCTTATATTTTATGTATCAGTGCAATCATATGGTATTTGCCCTTCTCTGACAGTTATTTCACTTAGCATAATACACTTTAGATTTCAGATAGATAGATAGATAGATAGGTAGGTAGGTAGATAATGCTATTCTTTATCCACTCATCTATTGATGGGCACTTAGATTGCTTTCATAGTTTAACTAATGTAAATAATGCTGCAATAAACATAGGGGTGTGTACTTCTTTCTGATTTAGTCTTTTTGTATTCTTTGGGTAAATGCCCAGTAATGGAATAACTGGATCATAATGGTAGCTCTATTTTTAATTTTTTAGGGACCTCCATACTGTTTTTCACAGTGGCTGCACCAGTTTGTATTCCCACCTACAGTGCACAAGAGCTACTTTTTCTCCACATTCTTGCCAACTCTTGTTGTATCTTGTGTTTTTGATTTTAATTCTGACAGTTTGTGAAATGATGGCTCATTGTGGTCTTGATTTGCATTTCTCTGATGATTAGTGACATTGAGCCTCTTTTTATATGTCTGTGGACATTCTATGTCCACTTTGGAAAATGTCCATTTAGGTCTTCTGCCCAATTTTTAACTGTATTAGGTTTTTGTTTTTGGTAATGAGTTTAATAAGTTTTTTATATATTTTGGATACTAACCCTTTATATGATATGTCACTTGCAAATATCTTCTCTCATTCAATAGGTTGCCTTTTAGTTTTGTGAATTTTTTCCTTTGCTATGCAGAAGCATTTTATTTTGATGTATTACCAATAATTGATTTTTTTTGTTTCCCTTGCCTCAGGAGACATATGTAGAATAATGTTGCTACTGCCAATGTTAAAAAAATAACTACTTGCACTCTCTTCTAGGATTTATATGGTATCAGGTCTCATATTTAGGTCTTTAAACTATTTTTAGTTTAGTTTGGGTACAGTGTAAGAAAAATAGTCTGGTTTCATTCTTTTACACATAGCTGTCCAGTTTTCCCAACACCACTGTTGAAGAGATTTTTTTTCCCCATAGCATATTTTTGCCTTCTTTGTCAAAGATTAATTGACCATATACTTGTGGGTTTACTTCTAGGCTCTCTATTTTATTCTATTGAACTCTGTGTCTGTATTTGTGCCAGTACCATACTATTTTGATTACTACAGCTTTGTGGTATATCTTGAAATCTGGGATTGTGATACCTTCAGTTTTGTTCTTCTTTTTTCAAGATTGCTTTGGTTATCTGCAGTCTTGTATTTCCATAAAAATTGAAGGCTTTTTGTTCTAGTTCTTTGATAGATTTTGTTTGCATTTTGATAAGGATTACATTAAATCTGTAGATTGCTTTGGGTAGTATGGACATTTTATCAATATTTGTTCTCCCAATCCATGACTATGGAATATCTTTCCATTTGTTTCTTCATTTCCATATCTTTCTTCAATTTCGTTTATCCGTATTTTGTAGTTTTCAGAGTACAGGGTACAGAGTACAGTCTTGCACTTCCTTGGTTAAGTTTATTCCTAGGTATTTTATTATTTTTGGTGTAATTTTAAATGGGATCTTTTTTCCTGTTTTTCTTTCTGTTTCTTCATTATTGGTGCATAGAAATGCAACAGATTTCTGTATATCGATTTTATATCCTGCAATTTTACTGAATTCATGTACGGTATTAGTAATTTTTTGGTGGAGACTTTCAGGTTTCTGTAAATAGTATCATGTCATCTGCAAATTATAAAATAAACCTTCTTCTTTACCATTTTGGATGACTTTTATTTATTTTTTTCTTGTCTGCTTGTTGTGGCTAGGACTTCCAGTTCTATGTGGAATAAAAGTGGTGGGAACACTTGCACTTGTGCCTGAGAGCACTCCTTGCCTTGTGCCTGACCTTAGAGGAAAAGCTAAATATACACTGAGTTTGCTGTTAGCTGTGGGACTATCATATATGGTCTTATTATGTTGAGGTATATTCCTTCTAAATTTACTTTGTTGAGGATTTTTGTCATGAACGAATGGATTTTGTCAAATGCTTTTCCTGCATCTATTGAAACAACCATGTGTTCTTTTTTTATTCTTTCTCTTTTTGAAGTTACGTATCACATTGATTGATCTGCAAATAATAAACCATGCTTGCATCCCAGGAATAATCTCATTTGATTGTGGTGAGTGATTTTTTTATTTTTTATTTTTATTTTTATTTTTTTTAATTTTTTTTAATGTTTTATTTATTTCTAGGAGAGAGAGAAAGACAGCGTGAGCAGGGAGGGTCAGAGAGAGAGGGAGTCACAGACTGAAACAGGCTCCAGGCTCTGAGCTGGCAGTCAGCATAGAGCCCGACGCGGGGCTCGAACCCACGAACCGCGAGATCATGACCTAAGCGAAAGTTGGACGCTTAACCGACTAAGCCACCCAGGCACCCCGTGAATGATTTTTTTAATGTAAGTTGGATTTTGTGTGCTAATATTTTGTTGAGATTGTTGGTTTTAACATTCTTGCTTTATTTTTAGAGATGTGGTGTTCTGCTTTATGGAACGTGAATTTCTTAGTTGATTTTGTGTGAATATTCTTGTGAGTTTGAAAATGTGTGTTCTGAGTTATAATTGTCTATGTATGGTTGTTACATAATATTTGATCATTTTATATCATGTATATAAATTTTACATCATTTATATGTTATATCATTTATAATTACCATTTTGCTGTTCAATTAATTTGTTGAATATTGCTATACTACTTTTTCTGGTTAATACTCTTAACCATCCCCTCATTTTTAAAAAAAATATTTACGTTTTTAAAATTTTTATTTATTTTTTTGGTTTTTTAATGTTTATTTATTTTTGAGAGAGAGAGACAGACAAAGCACAAGCAGGCAGGGGACAGAGAGAGAAGGAGACACAGAATCTAAAGCAGTCTATAGGCTCTGAGATGACAGCACAGAGCCCGACAGCACAGAGCCCAACAGCACAGAGCCTGATGTAGCGCTTGAACTCATGAACCATAACAATCATGACCTGAGCTGAAGTCAGATGCTTAACTGACTGAGCTACCCAAGCTCCCCTATTCCTTTATTTTTAATCTTCCTTTGTGATTTTTTTTAGATGTAAGCCTTGAAAACATCCTATAGCTAGAATTTGTTTTTTTTTACCTCAACCTAGTGTTTCTGTGTGTTAATAAGATTTTTAACTAATTTTGACTTAATGTGATTAATGCATATGCTTGAAATTATTCTTGTGTTCTTATTCTTGTTACATGATAATTTATATTTACACACATACACACACACACACTGCTCATTAGGAGGA
The DNA here is from genome assembly GCF_003009895.1 of Hyaena hyaena. NCBI lineage: Eukaryota > Metazoa > Chordata > Mammalia > Carnivora > Hyaenidae > Hyaena > Hyaena hyaena. Next base: position 2,634,951 of record NW_024080834.1, read on the forward strand.
ATCTGTATAGTTCATGATTTTCTAATTAGTGCCAACTTAAGAGACATGTAGAACATTTCTATGTCTTATAGATAGTGTTAGGAAAGAAAGAAGTTCCAGCAAAAGGCCATATCTAAATATATGGAAAGTATAGCATTTCTTGGTAAATTGTCGTAGAAAGTGGATTTTTCTTAAACATTTTTAGTCTTCCCAAAAATAGTCTAGCAGCACCTGAGTGGCTCAGTTGGTTAAGGATCTGTCTTCAGGTCAAGTCATGACCTCGCGGTCTGTGAGTTCAAGCCCTGCATTGGGCTCTGTGCTAGCAGCTGAGAAGCTGGAACCTGCTTCAGATTCTATCTTGCTCTTTTCTCCACTCATCCCTTAGTCGCACTCTGTCTCTCTCTGTCTCTGTCTCTCTCAAAAATAAATAAACATTAAAAAAAGCTTAACATATTCTTACAGATTACAATGGGTAATTTAATTATAAATTGGTTAGAAATTAAAACCCTATTATACATTTGTGGTATAATGGTTGACTAATTTTCTTCATTAACTACTGTTTATTTCTTGCCTCATTGCATGCCAATCATGTTTTTTTTTCTCCTGAGGCATTATAGAGAATTTCTAGTTCTATCTTTTTTTTTTTCCCACAAGGACAGTCTAATATAAATTAATTTCATAGATTTTTATTCCAGAAGGAAGCAATTTTTATACACAAATTATGGAACTGGTAATATACTCTATTTTGGGACATTTCAAGAAAACAGTAAGATTGTTATATGATACTTAGAATTTACTATAGTTGGTTTCCTCAACCCATCTAAACCTTGGAAATTCATTCATCCCCCTACATAGAGAATTAAAATAAAGAACCGTTTTGGCCAGGTGGGAGGACAGGTATACAATTCCTTCCAATGCTCTTGTGCCTGCTACTCCTCCATTAGCAAGCACACTTTTCTCTTTATTCTTCAAAGCACAAATTGCTCACAATCCAATTGGCAGTTGCACCTGAAAGGTGAAGAGGCTACTTCCACAAAGAATTAGACTCAGATTTCCAGAATTTTATAGAATATTAAGCTACATAAATTTGTCCATTGGGAAGATATAGCAGTACTATTGAATTAAGACATTGCCTTGGGTGAAGTTGATTAATTTCTGAAAGCATACACACGCATACACCTCACATACACATAACACACACATCCCATACATACATAAACATGCACATGCATACACACACATGTACAAGAAAAGTTGGAGATTTTAAGGAGAGAAATGAACAGAAAACAAAACAAAACATGTTCTGGGAATCACAAAAGCTGAATTCTGGTCCTTACTCAACATTTATTAGCCATGTGATCTTGTAAAAAGTAAATTAAACCCATCTATGAATAAAATGATAAAATTAGATTAAATTTAAGGTCTGTTCTAGTTCTACTACTAGAAACAATTTAATTTTTGAAGGAAAATACTGTTAAGCCTGAAATTTAGAAACGTCAATTAACCAAAGTTCTCTGGGGAAATATGCCACTGAGACAAAAATTTTTGTGGTAATAAAAAAAGGAAGTCCATTTTCAGAACATTGTAAGCAATGCTGAGCTTTAAGACATGTAGTGATTTATGGGGCACCTGGGTGGCCCAGTCGGTTAAGCGTCCAGCTTAGGCTCAGGTCATGATCTCACGGTTCATGGGTTCGAGCCCCGTGTAGGGCTCTGTGCTGATAGCTAGTTCAGAGCTTGGAGTCTATTTCAGATTCCGTGTCTCCCTCTCTCTCTGACCCTCCCCTGCTCATGCTGTCTCTCTCTCTGTCTCAGAAGAGACATTAAACATTAAAAAAACACATGTAGTGATTTATTAATTTATGGGTATAGAAAATTGATATGAAAGCACAAAAGTTTATATACATATAAACCTATACATTTGGGATTGTTATGAAACCTCTCCTAAGCAAATTCTAAATTAAAGAAATAAACCATATTTATATTCAGAGAAAAAGATAAGACAACATTTCATTTTAAAAAATATGACAGACACCCAAAGTAAGGTCCATGATCTCCCCATCCACATTAATTTAACTAGAAAGCACTGAATATATATGCAAAGTTGATGAGTAATATGTGGAATATTTTGAAATTTATCATTGATGTGGGATCAATGTGATGTCTTTTAACCTAGTTGCTACTAAAAGTTTGAATTAGCATCCTTTTTTGATAAAAACTCTCAAGAAAGTAGAGATAGAAAGAACATACCTCAACATCATAAAGGTCATATATAAAAGATCCACAGCTAATATCATCCTCAGTGGGGGAAAACAGAAAGCTTTCTCTGTAAGGTTGGCAACACGACAGTGATGTCCACTCTCACCACTGTTGTTCAACATAGTACTTACTGGAAGTCCTAGACTCAGAGGGGGGGAAAAAGGCATTCAAATTGGCAAGGAAGAAATCATACTTTCACTCTTCACAGATGACATGATATTCTACGTGGAAAATCTGAAACATGCCACCAAAAAATCTGCTAGAGCTGATAAATGAAGTCAGCAAAGTCGCAGGACATAAAATCAATGTACAGAAATCAGTTGCATTTCTATACACCAATAATGAAGCAGCAGAAAGAGAATCAATCCCACTAATAATTGCACCAAAAAACATAAGATACCTAGGAATAAACCTTACCAAAGAGGTAAAAGAGCTATGCATTCAAAACTACAGAAAATCTATGAAAGAAACTGAAGACACAAAGAAATGGAGAAACATCATGCTCATGGATTGGAAAAACAAATATTGTTAAAATGTCTATACTACCTAAAGCAATCTACACATTCAGTGCAATCTCTCTCAAAATAACACCAGCATTCTTATTTATTTTTTTAATGTTTCATTTATTTCTGAGAGGGAGAGAGAGACAGCATGAGCAGGGGAGGGTCAGAGAGAGAGGGAGACACAGAATGTGAAGCAGGCTCCAGGCTTTGAGCTAGCTGACAGCACAGAGCCCGATGCGGGGCTCAAACCCACCAACGGTGTGATCATGACCTGAGCCGAAGTCGGACGCCTAACTGACTGAGCCACCCAGGCGCCCCACACCAGCATTCTTTACAGAGTTAGAACAAACAATCCTAAAATTTGTATAGAACCAAAGACCCCGAATAGCCAAAGTTATGTTGAAAAAGAAAACCAAAGCTGGAAACATCACTATTCCAGACTTCAAGCTGTATTACAAATCTGCAATAATCAAGATAGTATAGTACTGGCATAAAAATAGACACATATATCAATCGAACAGAATAAAGAACCCAGAAATTGATCCACTAATGTATGGCCAACTAATCTTTGACAAAGCAGGAAAGATTATACAATGGAAAAAATACAGTCTCTTCAGCAAATGGTGCTGGGAAAACTGGACAGCAACATACAGAAGAATGATATTGGACCATTTCTTATACCACACATAAAAATAAATTCACAATGGATAAAAGACCTAAATGTGAAACCATTAAAATTCCTAGAGAGGAACACAGGCTGCAACCTCTTTGACCTCAGTTACAGCAACTTCTTATTAAACATGTCTCCAGAAGCAAGGGAATGGAAAGCAAAAATGAACTAGTGGGACTTCTTCCAGATGAAAAGCGTCTGCACAGCAAAGGATACAATCAACAAAACTAAAAGGCAGACTTTGGAATGGGAGAAAATATTTGCAAATAACATATCAGATAAAAGGGTAGTATCCAAAATCTATAAAGTACTTATTAAACTTAACACACAAACACACACACACAAAATCCAGTGAAAATGGGCAGATGACATGAATTGCCACTTTTCCAAAGAAGATATCCATATGGCAAACAGACACATGGCAAGATGCTCAATGTCACTCAACATAGAGAAATAAAAATCAAATTACAATGAGATACCACCTCACACCTGTCAGAATGACTAAAATCAACAACTCAAGAAACAACAGATGATTGCAGAGGATGCCAAGAAAGGGATACCCTTTAGCACTGCTGGTGGGAATGCAAACTGGTGCAGCCTGTGTGGAAAACAGTATGGAGGTTCCTCACAAAATTAAAAATAGAACTTCCCTATGACCCAGCAATTGTGTTACTAGCTATGAATTCAAAAGATACAAAAATGCTGATTTGATGGGGCACATTCACCCCAATGTTTATAGCAGTGCTATCAACAATTGCCAAATAACAGAAAGAGCCCAAATGTCCATCAACTGATGAATAGGTAAAGAAGATGTGTACACACACACACACACACACACACACACACACACACACACTGGAGTACTACTTGGCAATGAAAAAGAATGAAATCTTACCATTTGCAACAATGTGGATGGAACTAGAATGTATTATGCTAAGTGAAATAAGTCAAAGAAGGACAAATATCATATGATTGTACTCATGTGTGATATTTAAGAAACACAATGGATGAACATGTGAGAAGGGAAGAAAAATAAGTAAAAACAGAAAGGAAGGCAAACCGTAAGAGACTCTCAGCTCTAGAGAACAACTGAGAGTTGCTGAAGGGGAGATAGATGGGGGATGGGCTAAATGGGTAATGGGCATTAAGGAGGGCAATTGTTATGATGAGCACTGGGCGTTATATGGAACTGATCAATCACTGGGTTCTACTCCTGAAACCAGTACTACACTGTATGTTAACTAATTTGAATTTATAAAACAAAACAAAACCAAAAAAGCCCTTGAATGAAAGGAGTCTCTCTCATCTGTAATTGTTATAAATAACGCATCCATTCTGTTTGCTTTCTAGGATTCTATACCTTTCCACAACCTGTCAAGAGAATATCCCAGTTCCATTGCAATTTAGTACAACATTGGCAATCTTCTTCTGCAAAATCTTCATGTACAAAATTATTATTAGGTACAACTGATAAAACTTTTTAAAAAGTGAATGGTGATTAAGTGAACATTTAAATTTTAAATTCCAATATAGAGAAAGAGAAGAACATTCTCTGACATTCAGGAAATAGCCTGATAATGCATGTAGTCTCTGTTGAGCACAAGAATTTCACAGAACTCTAGAATACTGGTATCAAAGAAACATCTGTAACTGCAATAAAGCAAAGCTATAGCCGCAACACCCACAGAGGGGAACTTCTGTGTCCCCGTTGAAGAACACTGAACATTGTCCAAACCACTAAATAACCAAAATGGCTTGCTTCTTCACTAGGACAACTTTAGTCTTTCTTTTGACTTTTTATTAAAATTTGGCATTAGATTCAATTCTTGACAGTATTCAATATGTAGCAAACTCCATTTCTATAAATGCTCATGAAAATACCTTAACACAAGCATAAATCCCATAAGTCTTCCTGAGGTATCTTCGTGATGTACAGTATATATCTTTTCAATGATACGTAATTTTGTCTGATCACAGTTATGTCCCTTGAGGTTTTTGACAGAGTGGCAGTTCTACCAAGACTCAGGTAAAGCCCCCAGTGCCAAAGACAAAGACATAATATATTGTGCATATTGGCAATCCCTGTGGAGGACCCAAATGAGATTAAGCTTGTAGTTAGATGGTAAACTGATGCTGATTCAGCACCAGTATTTTGGTGAGGCTCTTCAGTGTTGCATTTATTTTGTTTTGTTTGTTTGCCAAGAAATAAAGTTCTCTGGGAATTTTGATTATCTGATTATATTTCTATGGCTTATAAATGATTTCTTTATAGTCTTTTAAATTCTGTTATTACGTTTTTTCAACTTGCCTTTTGTCTTCAATGCTTTTAGTTTTGTTTTGTTTTGCAACTTTTAAAGAAAAGAAAAGTGGGAGAATGGATGGAGGTTTGATCAACTTCCTTGAATCAGCTCTGGGATTGAGAGGTACTTAAATTCTCCTCACACCAGAGTCTGGAGAAATTTGTCATCCACTCACCATTTGACATCTTACAAAGAACTTTCTTAGTCTTATTTGTATGTCTCTGAGAAATTCCTTGTTTAGTTTTATCTGCTCCAAATCAGAAGTCTTCCCAATTGGTCTTTGATCAAGTTCCAGAGACACAGTTTATAAAAGCATCATCCTTACAGATCATTGCAGATCTTATGTTGCCTTCTTAATATAAAGTGTAAGTCTCCTAGGCCAAGGATTCTTTTATTCATGTCTATTTATTATAATGTTAAATTATATGTTTATTTCTCAAATTGGCGCAATTTCATCTAGACCATTTGAAATACCAGGGGTTACATTTTGAAATTTCAGATGAGTAGAATTAATCTACTGAGAAGTGCTTAAAACAACCAAGGGATGGCCAGCTTTGAAGGTGAAAAAAAAAAACAAAACCATTTTGCTTACAGATGAAATATTCCACTCATGTTTCTACTTTGGAGATTTTTTTTTTTAATGTTTTATTTATTTCTAGGAGAGAGAGAGAGACAGCGTGAGCAGGGGAGGGTCAGAGAGAGAGGGAGTCACAGACTGAAACAGGCTCCAGGCTCTGAGCTGGCAGTCAGCACAGAGCCCGACGCAGGGCTCGAACTCACGAACCGCGAGATCATGACCTAAGCGAAAGTCGGACGCTTAACCGACTAAGCCACCCAGGCGCCCCTCTACTTTGGAGATTAATAAGCATTAAAAAAACTGTACGGCTTGTTAAAATTTTCAAGGACCCAAGTTATTATTTCAACCACGCTTTTTCTTTTCCTTCCTTTGTGTGTGTGTGTGTGTGTGTGTGCATGACAAAATGCCTTTTACTGCTTCTAAACTTTCTGCTCTCTCTTGGTTGAGAAAAGAACATTAGCTTTTCTATAGTGATAATTTCATACATGTCTGAAGTTGTCCCCATACTACTTCATTTCTTTGTTTTACTTCCTGTCTTCTTTTTGCTCACTTTTGAAATTTTAAAGATTGATGAGAGAAAAATTATTGTATTGTTGTACATAACTTTAGGAATATCTGATTGGAAAGGGATTAAAAAATGTCTAAAGGAAAAAAAGAGTAGTAATTAATGGTTTTCTTCCTTTTTATGCGCTTGCAAAGTGTATTTGCAAAATACCCTTCATTCATATGGTTGCTAGATGCAAATAAAAGACCCCAAGACAGACAAAGGACTTTTGGAATGATTTTTCAAGGTCTTTAAAATTTAGTTTATCATTTAAAAATGTCAGCACAATATTTAGCTTGTACAAGATCAGTATTACCAATCTCATGATTTAACATTAAACTTGAATTTCTGCATTGAGTTTATGAGTTAAGTAAATTATCAGTTTTCTTTCTATAACTTGTTTAGAATTATACATATGATTGAAAATAATATGTAACATATAATAAAATACATATGTATAATATATAAAAATTAATATATGTAGCTAAATAGAACAGTAATGACTAGTAGATTTGTAAAAAGTTTATTTCATACTATTCTCAGCAAAAATAACTGTTTATTAATATGTAAGGATTGTATACTAGGATGATTTCTTAGTAGAAATAGATACTATAAACACTGATCACTAACATAATTGTAATTTACTTTACTTATCTGAATGACTAAAATTGAGAAAACATGCAAAGGCCTTTCATTATATTGTATATATATATATATAAATATATACACATTTTTTGGTCAACTTAAAAATCTGTTGAAGTAATATAAAACGAGTTCTCATGGAGAAAATTGGTGGCTAAACAGTTTTCATTGTTTCATTTTTGGGTTTTTTGGTGTGTGTGCTTTTTTTTTTCTTGTTTTGAAAAAAGGGAAATCATTGAATTTGGCTGATCATGGTTTGAATCAAATCATTATACAGAGTTAATAATAGTATAAATGAAAGACCCAACTAGGTAAAAAAAATTACAGAGAGGTATGAATATGTAGAAAAGATAATGGAAATGATTTTCTTCTGTTTAGTAAGAAAGTTTTCACAGTTTATCAAGGGAACAAATTTAATGATACATATTTTATTTAATATACTCATAGTTACTTATTTTTAAAAACTTTAGCTAAGAGCTTTTAATTTATTCCTTATTTGTATGTCTACATATCTCTACATGTCTCAATACAGAGATATGTAAACATATTAATAATTAACTGGGTGGCTCAGTTGGTTAAGTGTCCAACTTTGGCTCAGGTCATGATCTCATGGTTCGTGGGTTTTAGCCCTGCATCGGGCTCTGTGCTGTTGGCTAGCTCAGAGCCTGGAGCCTATTTCACATTCTGTATCTCCCTCTCTCTCTGACCCTCCCCTGTTCACGTTGTCTCTCTCTCTCTCTCTCAGAAATAAATAAAACATTAAAAAAACTTTAAAAAAATAACTAACTTAATAGAAATTGTTTCATAAGTAATATATAAAGTGTAATTGTGTCTTATTTCTTGTAAAATGTTATTTTCTGCCCATATGTAGAGCTTCATTTTTGTCATGGAAATATTCTGTTAAATATTTCTTTTAACATATTGCTATACAGAATTGTGAAACATTTCTTACTTTTTAAAAATGTTAAGTTCCTAACAATCATAGTTGTTTATTACTTTATATTGTTACAATGCTTTTTTCTTTAAATATGTGTGCTTATCTTGTCTTGTCTCAAACCCATTATTAATGTTGCTTTCTCATATTCAGACCTCAAATTCTGAACAATACACATCATATATGCCTATGCCAACTATGGTATGGTATGGTATGGTATGGTATGGTATGGTATGGTATGGTATGGTATGATTTTCCTAAATTAGTCATGGAAATATCACAAAGATTTTCACATTGTTCCAGATTTTGGCCATTCTAACAGGAATGTAGCAGTATCTCATTATTGCTTTAACATGCATTTCCCTGATGACATATAATGTGAGCCATTTTTTTAAGCACTTTTCTACCATCTGGATCTTCTTTTGTGAAGCTTCTGTTCAGATCTTAGGCTCAATTTTTAATTGGGTTGCTCTTTTTCATCTTGTTGATTTTTAAGAATTTTTTGTGTATTTTGGGTAACAGTATTTTATCAGATGTGTCCTTTCCAAATATTTGTTTCATTCTATAGCCTGTTCTCTTAGTCTCTTGACATTGTCTTTCATGGAACAACAGTGCTCAGGTACTTTTCAAGTTAAAAAAAGGCACACTTATAATTATATCCAAAGACTGGTAAATAAAGTCTACAAACAGACTTGTTTCCAGATTCTGAGCTCACTCAGTCTTTTCACATTTTTGTTTACGAAATGTTTGGGCAGGCACTACTAATACCCCTGACTATTACATGGAAATCATTAAAGAGCTGTTGTTTGTTTCAATCTTTCATTAAATCCAAGAGCCTAGGGCTATCCAGCTTGCATAAAAGCAGTGGCAACAAAACTGATGAAAGCTTCAGTTGCTTTCATTTCATGATCTCCACTAAACTTAATGATACTCTATGCTTTATAGACCCTTCTACTGACAGAAAACACCAGTTCTTCATTAGTTGCCTTTCCTCCTGCAGTGTTGTTTCCCCTTGACATATAACTATCCATTGATGCAACATTCTAAATAAAACCACCTTCATTCCTTAATAATGAAGAAAGATAAGCCAATAATTGCTTAACTATATTTGATTACTATCCACACCACATACAACACCTCTAAAAATGCCATGGATAAGCATTACTTAAAATTTTAAACTTGGGGTGCCTGTGTAGTTTAATTGGTTAAATGTCCAACTCTTGATTTCAGCTCAGGTCATGATCTCAAGGCTGGTGAGATGGAGCCTTGCATCTGGCTCTGTGTTGACAGCACAGAGACTTCTTGGAATTCTCTCCTTGCCCCTCACCTGCTTGTGCTCAATCTCTCTCTCTCTCTCAAAAATAAATAAATAAAATTTAAAAAATTTTAACTTAGAAAAACAACAAAACTAAAAATTACCAAACAAACTATGTTGTAACTGAAGTGAGTTTACTGGTAAAAACATAAAATTACTCTAGAAATTAAATAATTTAGTCAATTCATTACCCACACCAAGATCTTCTAGCTGACAAATGATAGGAGAAAATATATTTACCCTAATAGTAGGTATGATTATGAGTTATATGATAATATTAAAATCTTTGGAAGCAGATACTTCTTGCTGTCTCTAGAAACCACCTGTAGAGATCACAACACATTAAAGAAATTTTATACAGTTGGTTATTGCTTAAGGAAATAGCCATAAGAAAATTGAAGTTGAGAAAAATACTTGAAAATATCCACAATAGCAGTCAAAAATTGGCAATGATATTGAACCAAACTTGATGGAATAATATTAAGGGTATTTTTCAATGAATATCCTAGTTAGCAATTACATGATTTTCTTAAGAATGCAAGATAGGGCATGGACAAGAACCAAACTCCTAAGGCTCATTTGAAGACCTCCCAATGGATTATGATTATAGCTGTCTATTGTTGATTCTTGTCAGGATGGTTTGGAGATTTTCCCTTCAGGAGAGCTATGTATTCTTTGTGTTGAGTATCCCAGTTTGTATCCCTAAATCTTTACCATCTACTTAGGAAGCTCACTTTCCTTATTATCCACAAAGTTTAGTAACTATAAGTGTAAGTAATGGAATTCTATAATCATAGAAATCAAAAGTTTTAGAAGGCGTAATACTTATAGACCCCAAAGAGTTGACTGTATCCTTGATGGTAATAAGATCAACTACATATTAGGCCTCACAAATTTTCTTGAGTTAAGAATATGTTGTCCCAAGAATCTGAAAATTTTGAGACTTCATTCTATTACTAGCAATATGACTAAACACAGCCAGAGACCTATATGATACCTACAGCTATAGTAAAATTGTATTCAATTCGCATATTGAAAATATCACCTCAATAGCTCTAACATGATCTGAAACAAGGACATTTGGTTTTCTTTTTTTTTTTTTTTTAACATTTTATTTATTTCTGAGAGAGAGAGAGCATGATCAGGAGAGGGTCAGAGAGAGAGGGAGATACAGAATCTGAAACAGGCTCCAGGCTCTGAGCTGTCAGCACAGAGCCCCACGCAGGGCTGAACGCACAAACTGTGAGATCATGACCTGAACCTAATTTGGATGCTTAACTGACTGAGCCACCCAGGTGCCCCTGGTCTTCTGAAGAAAAAGTTATCAGGAAAACTGATCTTTCATCCAATGGAAAAGACTTATCAGTTATTATTAACAGTTGACAAGCAGTAAAACCCAATACTGTTTATCCTTTGATTTATGATTTCCAGTTAAAAAGACATAAATACCTCTTTCATTACTATCATGTCTTTTATATTAAGAAACTTTAAATTTGGGATTGTTAGAAATTCACCAGAAACTAACTATAGAAGTGGGCTGCTTTTACCCAAGACAACAGAATTAGGTTAATGACTGCAAAAGTGGACAACTTCTGCAAGATGAGAGAAAAAGATGAGTTTTCTAATTCTGCAGTAAGCTCTTTCTTCTTTTATGCTGTCATGAATCCTTCATACTATTATATTTTGACATGCTCTTTTTAAAAATATTTATTTATTTATTTTGATTGAAAGAGAGAGTTCATGAGGGAGAGAGACAGAGACAGAGACAGAAAGAGAACATGCAGCCAGTGAAGGACCAGAGAGAGAGGAAGATAGTAAATTCCAAGCAAGCTCTATGCTGTTAGTGAGGAGCCCAGTCCCACAAAACATGAGATCATGACCTGAGCTGAAACTAAGAGTTAGATGTTCAACTGACTGAGTCACCTAGATGACATGTTCTTTCAATTAACAAAAAAGATTTTCTCAATGTGTTTTTTTTTACTTTCATCTTGTTACCTTTTTAAAAGAAGTTTATTTATTTATTTTGAGAAAGAGAGACCAAGAGAGCAGGGAAGGGTCAGAAAGAGAGAGAGAGTCTCCCAAACAGGCTCTATATGGAGCCTAATGTGGGGCTTGAACTGAGGAACTGAACTGTGAGATCATAACCTGAGCTGAAACCAAGAGTCAGATGCTCAAAAGACTGACCCACCCAGGCACCCCTTAATCTTGTTACTTTTTTTTAAACTTTATTTATTTGTCTGTGAGAGAGAGTGTGACCAGGGGATGAGACGAGAGAGAGAGAGAGAGAGAGAGAGAGGGAGAGCATCCCAAGCCAGCTCCATGCTGTCAGCGCAGAGCCAGACATAGACCCAAACTCATGAACAGTGAGAGCATGATCTGAGTCCAAATCAAGAGCTGGATGCTGAACTAACTGAGCTACCCAGCTGCCCCTCATCTTGTTACTTTTAAACATGGTGATTTGTGATTGCTCTGAATTTAACTAATTAATGTGCATTTCATTCCCTACCAAACACTGCTGACAAAAAATTTTAATAGTTGTCCTTTTAAACATTTCAGGAGATAAACATCTTTTAATTTTTTCTTCTGATACTTAAGTTTTCCTCACATAATTAATTCCAAACTTCAATCTTGTTATTATTGAACTTTTATCCCATATCAGCAGATATCTGTGCTGAAGAATTACAACCCTATCAGCAAAACATAGCCCAAAGCCAGGAATGGAAAATAATATTGGGTTCATACTTGCTGCAATAGTCACTTTGTTCTCTTTAGAGATATTCTAACCTGTTTTGCTGGAACTGCCTAATCTATTCAAAGAATCTCTTCCTACCTTAAGGAATGAATAATTGATTATCTCCTAATAAATAATATTATATTCCCAAAATTGTTGGTCCTTCTTATGATAGCATAACTTCTACTCTGGGAGCCCAACAGACCAGTTTAAACTATTAGCCAAAGTTATTATGGACAAGTGCATAACCTCTAATTTCTGTTCATCTAGCCAAGGAGGAAGTAATACAACAGCAACACTTCCTGCTGATATGTAAATATTGCAGGTTGCATAGAATAGTCTGTGATTAGGATATAAAAAAGCTCACAGGAGATTTGGAAATGACAAAGCTGGACTTAGACTTACTGTCTGAGTTTGGTAATTCAGGCTTCTATCTTCAAAATCTTTTACAAAGACTAAACCATTTTGTTGAAGTATCCTGTTCAGCATCTTAAATGTTTCAATCATTTCAAATGCACCAAAATGAATGGGAAAGGCTAATTCTATTCCAGCTACAGACAACACTCTGGAAGCAACCTCGTGATGAGCAAGAGCTTGACAAGAGTGAGGATCTGGATCAAAGATTAATACTCTTAAGTCCTCACTTCATCTACCCATGGACAAAAGCAGGGACTAAGAAAAAAGGAACACCTGATGTTTGGTGGCCATGAGAATTAAGACTTGGTGTTGCTGGAGTTAGTCTAATACTTGCAACTAAGCTCTGATGATCTCACATTGAACATAAAAAACCACAAACATAAGCAAGGTCCCTTGTGATCATGATACGAAAAAAACAAAAGTATAGCAACTTAATAATCATGTCTAAACACAGACAAAAGCAATAGCCTTTATTTTGTACAAACAAAAATATAATGGCTAAACACCCATTTTCTGACTAATATATGTGACTGCTACATTTTTATTAATTATAGTTTTGCTGTATGTAAGTGATGAATCACTGAATACTACTTCTGAAAGCAATATGGCACTGTATATTAACTAAAATATAAAATAAATTTAAAAAGAAATTATAGCTTTAACCCCACTTTGTTTTTCATATCTTCTGGATGAAAATTAAGATCTTCAAAAATAAAATATCCCCCACTTTCTGAGAGCATCCAATCCAGAACAAAATCCAGCTTAATTTAATCTTTTTCCAAATTACTTAACAGAAGCACAAATCCAACAAAACATTTTGTGGATACCCTCTTAATGAGAAACCCCATACTTATATGTGGTTTCACTCAAAGCAAAATGCCAATTAATCTGACTTTTTTCAACTACGATTTTTGTTCAACTACTTACTTGTCTTTGACTGGAGGACATCAATAAATATACATAAGGAAAGGCAATAGATTTTCTCTTTATGGTGTGACTAAAATACTTAATTATTATTTTATTTTGGTTAGGGTACTATTTTTTAATATAATTTATTGTCAAATTGGCTAGCATACAGTGCGTAAAGTGTGCTCTTGGTTTTTGGACACCTGAGAAACAAATAATCCAGTGAAGAAATAGGCAGAAGACATGAATAGACACTTTTCCAAAGAAGACATCCAGATGGCCAACAGACACATGACAAAATACTTAATTTTAAAAATAAGTTTGTTTATATTTTGGTTTATAAAAGTATAATATGTCTATTTTGTTAAACTTGAAAAAAGAAGAAAAATTAACATTCCATAATCTTACTACAATAAAAAAAAAATCATGGACCAGGCAAGGGGCATCTGTCTAGGACTTGCCATTATCTGTCAACATCATCTACCACTTTAAGCATAAAGTTTGAAAAACTGCATAAATGAAAGGAATTGTTACACAATGCTATGGTAAGATCTCAAAAATTTCCAATTTTTATATTATATTAATATCATAGCAACATTAAAACTAAAAATACTATATTTATATATAACTAATGATCCTCTCTTTTATTGAGAATCTAATATGATTTTGAATTAAATATCTATGTGTTAGATTAAACTAAATCTTTTCTAACAAATAGACCATAATGGTTCAAACTCAATAAAAGTTTAATTTTCTCTGATGTGACATCCTAGATGGGTTTTCCAACAAAGTAGACCCAAAAAGGAGTGATAGGTTCCACACAGAGATCAAAGGATCTGGAGAAACTATAGCTCTGCATCTCCAAGGCATGACCTAAGAACGTTCTGGGTTATCATCATTGCACACCCAGAAAAGAGAAAAAGAATAGAGAAGAGCAGAAGATAGGTGTTTTGAACAGACCTGAACCAGGGCCCTGTCACTTTCACTCACATTTCATTTTGAGGACTGGCACCCTGAAATTCTGTATCTATAGAAGAAGAAACATGGGTTTCTTCCCAACATGTAAATAGTTATTGCCATCACGCTGCTCCTACCTATCTTAATAAAACATTTAATTACATACAAACTTATATATATGAGATGCACATATATATTTGATCTTTTATAAAATAACTAGCATTTAAAGAAAATTGTTCATATAAATGTGTTTCTGTCTCATATAAAAATAGTTATACACCACTCATTTGCTGAAGGCTCACATATGGAATTACCACATACTTTATGTTTAAAATACTTTAAAGAATCTGTTTTTGTAAAATAAAATAGCTTAAAATAAAGTATTACTGAAAATACAATGCAATTTAACAGTAAAAGAAAGGCATGTTAATAAAACATGACTGAAATCTTTAATTTATAGAAATAAAAATCAACAAATCTGTATCAACTATATGCATGATACTGCTAAACAAAATCTAGCATGTTACAAAAGTTGATGACAATATTCATTGTTAGTTTAAAAGATGATTCAATTTTATCTTGTCTATCTATAGATTTCAAATTGTGAAAACATGCTTTTGTCTATAGCATCTTAAATTGTGAGACTGAAAATATATCTAGCTTGAATATGTATAACCATAAGCCAAAAATACATTACTAAATGAGATAGATAATTATACCCTTTAAAACCAGGGAAATGTTTACATTTGAGGAAAAGTGAGATCAAATTAATAAATATAAGAAATCTTCATAAGCAAATATTTTCAATGGTCAAAGTGCTTTGGAGCAGACAGTATTAATAAAAACTCCTGTGGCATCCCTGCAGACTTATGGCTGTGGGAATTCTTTCCTTGGATTTGTTAAGCTGCTACAGATGGATAAATAACAGCATATATTTGCTGAAATCATTCTTCAAAGCTTGTAGTCTCCAGGGTAGGATGTGATATAAAGTGGTTGAAGTTTCTTGAAAAAGACAATGTCAGTCATTCTCATTTTTAAAAAAAAAGATTTTTTAAAAATAAAGGAGACACAGGAAATAGCAATAATAAAATCCTTGAAAAATTTGCTAATTTAAAAGTAGTTGAGCACATTGGGTTTTCCCTTCTGGTTGATGAAGTAGACATACTTTTCTGTATTCTTTCCATTTAGTACAACTAGCAAATGTCTATATTATTAAACAAACTTAAGAAATCTCTGATAGGTGATTAAGAAGAAGGTGGATTGTTTAGGGACCTCAGGACACAAGGAACAACATGGTTATATGTTGCATGGGTTTTCTTTTTGCCTCCTCTATCCCCAAAATGCCAATAGGCACGGACATACTGAGACCCAAGAAAATTTAATCCGTCTAGCGAAAGCATTAGGGAAAAAGACAGCCTAGCAAGTCAGAAACCTTTGAAGCAGTAACCACTGTATTCCATCTAAACAACATTACACACACACACACACACACACACACACACACAGTCAACAACTGTAGCCCCACCTCTGTCCATGCCATCACAGGACAACAAGGCCTCTAGACTTTTTTAGAGGTTGCAACTTTACAGGTTGCAACCAGGAATCACAACAGTGGTGTCGATAGGGTCAAGTAGGAAGTAGGAAGTCAAGACTTTCATCCCCACTGAAGTGGAAGTAAAAAGTTCCATTCTCCATATCGTTTAGTGGAGACCACTGAGAAGCCTGGACTTACACCATTACCCAGCAGTAGGGAGATGCTACTCCTTCTCCTCAGGGGTGGTGTTAGAAGAGGCACAGTGGAGTGTAGGGATTTTGGCCTCCACTTGAGTAATGAGACCACTGCCACCTCCCCTTAGTGATGGCTAAGAAACAGTCATAATCAATAATCAAGAAGAGCCTAAGGAGGTATAATAAATGTAACATGTATACTGGATGGAATATTGGATCCAAAACAGGACACTGGGTAAACTCTACTGTGAATTGAATAGTTAATAATGTATCAATATTTGGTATATTAACTGTAAAAATGTATACACCAACATAAGATATTAATATAGGGAAACCAGGTGCAGTATATAGGGGAACTCTCAGTGCTATCCTCTAAATTTTTCCTAAATCTAAAACTGTTCGGGGTTCGTAGATGGCTCAGTGAGTTAAGCATCCAACTTTGGCTTAGGTCGTGATCTCATGGTTTGTGGTTTTGCATGGTTTGTGGTTTTGAGCCCTGCGTCATGCTCTGTTGGTACAACTCGGAGCCTGGAGCCTGTTTTGGATTCTGTGTCCCGCCCCCCCCCCCACTCCCCGCCCCTCTGCTGCTTGTGTGTTCAACTCTCTGCTCTCTTTTCTCTCAAAAATAAACATTAAAAGTTTTTCCTCAGAGAGGTTAACAAGGTCTGTTTACTGGCCTGGTGCCTCTCTTCCCCAGCGAGAACGCAGACTCCACAAATGGAAGACCTTGATCTTTCCCAGCACCTCCCTCACTGTGCCCAGGATAGCGCTTGACAGATGTGCAGCTGCCCAGGATTGAGTGGGCTATCGAAGCCGACCGGAAGCCTTGACTTGGA